>NW_019091215.1:1800000-2134481 GCF_002217175.1 Folsomia candida
GATGATGACATTTATTCTATAAGAATAACTAGAGACATTTGTGAAGGATTGGACTTCCCTCTTATAATCCATTGTTCGCAATTGAACTTCGACTTGGTCATTCTGCAAGACCAACAAATTTATAGAATCATTATTGTCCCATCGATTACGGTCGATGTCAAAACCATTAGAGCTTTTTTATCCGTAGAAGCTGCATATTAAAATTTTCACTGTGATATTAATTTTCAACTAGTTTCAAATAAAATTTTCTGGAAACCCTGGACCATCAAGCCAATTTTGAATTAATATATTTTCAATGTAAATATTTATTGCCGATACCATTGAATATTAAGGTAAAATACAGATAAAAACATTTCCAAAGAAAACTTAATTTTATTTGCATCGATCATAAATACTCTCATCATCTAATTAACCAATTATTGGACTGGTAATAATTAGATTTGCTGCAATTAGATATCGTGGAAGTTATTATATACATACCTCATCATAATGAAATTCCCAATCAATAGAATAATTCGATCGGCAAGAAAATTGCAGCAGAGGTTTGTTGTTACTTGTTAGTTGCTCACTATTAAATCTGCGAACCCAAGGACAATCCTGACAAGCTTTAAACTCGGAAGTTGTGATCAAAGTGAAATTATTGTAACCCAGAGTTAACGTTATTCTGAGATAAATAAATTTTAAGACAACAAGAAGCCGCATTTCGAAAATTGGAGAGGTTCAAATTTTATCGTAAATTGTCCTAGCGGAAATTATAGGAACATGTTTAATGAAAATAACTTAGTAGTGCATAATTGAAGAAATTATGTGCCTGTGGGTACATTTATTACTACATACTGATATTCCTTGTTTAGATTGCGGTTTTCCTGCGGCACTGAATTTCACCAGTATGCTAAAAACTAATGGTTTATTTACACATTATACACATTACTTAGTAGAATGGGGATTAAAAGTCGGGGTGACATTGATTGGTACAAATAATATTGGTACAAATAATAATCCGATACAACTCAACTTTCCAGCTTGACTATTATAATGTAATCAATTATCTGTATACCCATCTCAAAAGGTTAGCAACGCATCGATCGTAGTATCCCTCAAACCCTCCGTAAACGTAGACTTGGTTGATTTTGTAAACACAACTAACTTACATCCTAAAAATTGCGCAGAAAAGAATAAAGGTTGCGACGCCTCACATTTTAGTTTACAATACTTCAGTTTCCTCTTGCACAAATCTTTTGCATGCCAGCGGACAACCCTCGCCGAAAGACCCTTAACGTTTGTTGATTCTTCAAAAATATTTGAACCTAGTGAAACTAATAGCTCTGCGAAGAGTATCAAAACTATTGAGGAGAACGGAAAAAGCCAGGCTAGTTTCAACGGGAACAGATGGATCATCTTGATATTAACATAATTATAAAAGGCTATCAATACCGTAAAGAAGACGAGACCTATGAAGAAAAATTGCTCTAATTTAGGGCACACTTCATGGAAAATAATGTTCACCCGGGAAAAATATTTAAACGCCGCCAAGGTTTGCTTAATATCGGGAAAGTTCTTTAATTTGGTGTCGAAATGCAGCATATCGTCCAACAGAGAGGCGAACAAGACAGTCAGAACCATCGCGTTAAACATCATAACCATTGTTAGTTCCATCACACATGCAGCTCCAATGAGAAATCGTACAGCAAGAAGGATCAGGAAACCGAAAACAGTTTCTTTCATTGATGGAGGAATGTACTCATCAAATAGGATGACGAATGGGTCCAAATTTGACAAAGTTATGCCAGCAGCTATAACATATGTATCGAAGTAGACGAGAGTAGATATCACGTTAAAGAGTTTGCTAATTCGGGTGACATTGGGAGTTGAGTGCGACGCCAGGTCTATGGAAAAATTTAGAATAAGTTTAATATTTAAGAAATACAAAGCTTAGCCTGCTAATCCACAGATATCAGGTTCTCGAATCATTTTTTGTTTTTAGCGAATCTTACGTACATTTTAACATCACTTTTATCATAAAATTTGTAAGTATTTAGCAGCAAGTACAAGTTTCTTAATTTTAAAATAAACTTAACTCCCTTACTTTTGTACAGACGATCCCGCACTGCCAACAAATTATTCCACGCGAAAACGTATTCACTCCCCCAATATAGGTAGAGAGCATTGATTAACAGACCAACAGATGGCGCACCGCAAATTACCACAGATATCAAGAGTGGCAAAACAAGTTCAATTTCTAGGGACGCAATATCAGACAAATTTAAGGAATTCGTCATTTTCTTGAGGGCAAAAGCGGCACTAATTACGGTAACCAATGAAAATACACCCGTGGGTATGAGACACTTATAGAGTGGAGGCTTATGCAGGGACAACTCCCAAGTTGACGAATCGATCTGACATGGCATCTTGCTGGCCAGAAATCTAGAATTAAACGCCTCAAGGGTTTCCTTAAGTGGATTATTTGGCCGAGTCTTCATATTTACAGGAACACACTTTAAGCCTAAAATTTTGATGTTGCCAAGTTTCGAAGCTTCCACAAAAGGAAGTTACCTTATAAAATTCTAGAGAATGAATATTTTTCCCAATGAAACCAATCAATATATACGTACACGAGGTTGATCAAATTCGGATATCGCCCATCAGATCGAAGTTCGCTTAAACTTCAGCGTAATTAACTAAAAATGAAATTTGAATCTTCCATAAGAGTACAGGAGTGCGTAGCAATATTTTGTTATTCATGAAAATGAAAAATATTAAACATTCAGAAAATTATATAGAAGGAAGCACAAAAATTATGCAATATATATATATTTCTAAAACAAATAGATTGGGATATGTACCAACGAATTTTAATCGAATATGGAGCTTTATTCATATTCTACTTGTTCAACTTAGAAAATTAATAAATGGTTTGAGATCTCAGGGGTGAGACAGGATAGATAAATAAATAATTTAATTTACTTTTTAGCCCGACCCAGGGCTTATGTACCCGTGTTGTCCGTCTGTCTTGCGATAACTCTCCTAAAACTTATTTTATCGACTTGAAATTTGGCACACACTTAGAACATGCAAAATTAGGAATCAAGTTCGAAGATGAGCCAAATCGGTCAAGTGGTTGACCGGTGGGGGTCATTTTAGTCGGTGTGGGTCAAAAGACATAATATTCAAAATAGTCATAGAAGGCTGAAATTTGGTATGGGAGTAGCTAATGGTTCCTAATAGAAGAATATAAAGTAAAATTTGAAACATTTTCGTTTGGAGGGACCCTATAAGGTCATCCATACCGATTTTTCAAAATCATCTAATCAAGGTGAAATTTGGTGCAGAGGTTGTTAATGCCTTCTGATTAAAGATTGTGAAATTTTGTATCTTCAAAGCTCCTATATAGGTTTATTCTAATACACAGATATGTGCATAGACCTCTACAATCTAACTACAAATAAATGTTGCCGACCACATACTTGCTGCCATCGCACAAGCAATACACTAACGCCTTCCAAAATTTTACTCTAGAAGAAACCTCTCCCAGCAAAATCCCCACGGCCACTACAAACATAAATCCTAGCAACAAGAAAAGTTTATCTAACCCATTTCCAAGCCCGATGGAATTAGCATTGACCTTATTTTCACTAAGATCATTTGTGACATTTTTCCTGTTTATTCATCATTCACATTTTTGTCATACCATTTACTGCTCTTAGTAAAATTATTATGATTCGCATAACTTTGTAACAAAGAATACAAGCCCCATTCAAAGGCGGTCTTGAACATGTTTGGAATCTTCGATGAGGCTGGGACCCTTTCAAATTTCAAGTAGTACTGTCTCCGTAGGAACCTTTCCTTCCCTAGGTACCATTCTGTGTTTGGGTACCGCCTTTTCAACCTCTTCCAGTAAGAAATAACAGCCTCTTCGCTCTCAAAGAATACGCTTCTACCACATTGGGCCAATTCTTTATCTATCTCTGAAGTTATCTCATAATTCGTCCTTTCAGCGTCAAAATGAGAGACATAATCAGTTAAATATCTCTTAGGAAAGTACCTCGACTGGGGATGCATCAAGTTGTAGAATATGCTAACAACCTTATTCACATCTCCTGAAGAAAGAGAAATGTATCCTATATCAAGTAAAATTTGCTGTGCAATTTCAAACAGAACATATGAGGTAATGCTGTACGGGATGACTTTGGTGTATGACACCCCTAAGGGGGAAAGGATACTGAAGCAGTCTGTGTAATTGTACGACGAAACTGGAGGGTACTTAATCGTGCCCCGTGCCCAGTAGTATTTACCTAGGTCAGATTGTTTTTGCAAGACTTGCTTTCGGCTAACATTCATTTTCACCGAACAATATATATCCATTAAACTGTCATATTTTCCGGGCTTCAAGGAACTCATGTTTTCCATTAGGATCCCATTATAGCACATACTCATCAACAGGCAAACGAAGCTCCAAGGTGTATATTGTATCCAGAACGGGAGACAACGTGACTGCGACCTTGTTACGCTGCTGGGTTCTTCAATTAATGGGCCAAGGTACACTAATAGATTAGTTACGATGCATGATGTGTACCTGAAATACGCCATTTATATACGTAATATTATCAATAAGAGATCAACTCATAAAATTATGAGTAAGTATATAAGGTTTTTGCGTAAAAATGCTTGTGGCTTACTATGTGATATACTATTTTTTGAAATAAAACAACTTACCCCTTAATCTTTGTGTAAAGATAAGTCGTCACAATCAACAATCCCATTGATGCTAGAAGAAGGGACCAAATGGCCAGGTTGAATGGCTCATGGTATAAATTCAGCCCGATTCTAGACTTCACACAACACGACAGAAAGGTATGGGTTCGATGACCCACCAGAATGAACTGGGTGTGCTGATACAAGTAACGCTCCCCAACCTGAAACCCTCCTTCAGGTGCTTCGTATCCTAAATTTAAAATGGTTAAATTTCTCATCTCCAAAAACATGAGGAACATATATCCCACTGCATCTTTAATAGAGCTGGGGACCATTTTTGTTAATGTTTTCTGAGCCAAACGTTCACTCGGAAAAGATCTTTTCGACCATCCTGCTTCTTCGGGTTGAAAATGATCGCTTTCCAAATTTAGTGGTTTCCCTGATTCCACACATTCAAAGGGGATGTAAGCGCCGCGTTTTTGGCAATTATAGTAATTGCTTACTGTTGTTGGGTTTGGGAGAAATACGGCAAACAAATATGGTTTAAATTTGTTTTTAAGTGACGAAATAGACGATCTAATTTACTTATAGTTGTTATAATTTTTGAAGATGGTAAGGTTATGACGACTTTGATCAAGTTTTGGTCGGTATACATCTCCCCTTCCCAATTGTATCTCCTTTGGGGTGTTTTGATTTTTGTAAGTTGAAAATCAATACATTTCCTTAACGCCTCATTTATTGGAGGATCCAATCCATCCAAAAATATTAAGATTTCGCATCGCCATCCTTTGTTTGTTGTAACATCAAGATGTATATTGAACGATGATAAATCTCCGATGGTTATGGGAACGTAGGAATTTTTGTTTGCGGGATCGTACTCTACACTACCTAACATGAGGGGGACAATTATTCTGTAGTAGCACAAGTTAGGAGACAAGAACTCCGCATAGTTAATGATATTTGATAATGATTCTTTAGTAGCTAAACCTAAAATTAATAGTGTCTTGGAAAGAAAAAATAAATTCATCGCGTAGAGACTAGTAAGTTACTGTATTCGTTAACCTTTTGACGAGCTTAAAAGTATTCGCTCAAAACTCTAACACTTAATACTTCTATCTTGAATTAGAAAGTTAAGCAAATCGAGAAAAGCAACTAATAAATAATTCAAATCACAATGCGTGCACAAACCCAGTTCGAACTAGTCACAAAAACAGGGTGAAATAGTATATCTTTTAGTATGTGAGGCAAAGTAGTATTTAGGCGAAAACCAAAAATATCATTTATAAACCAGACCATGTTTTTTTAATTTGCACCCTTACTCCAAAAAATAGTCTTATCTGTATTAAATTTTGATGCAAAGTAATTAAAAAAACATATCAAGACTACATACCCTAGGATTTAGGTAATCAGAAAAAAGTTATAATTTTTAGAAATTGACCATAATATTAGCATTTAGATGGTTAGATGGTTAGACATTTAGATGGTTAGGCAAATGGATTCACCTCGCGTGTACAAAACAACTATGAACATAAACTATGTACATATGTAGGACCGACTGAACGGGATGCGTGACAAAAATTCTTGATGTTTAAAATGTTTAACTTGTGCACGTTAGTATTAATTAATTATTTAGTGTGCATTATTTATTCTAAGGATCAAGTAGCAATGAGCCAAACCGACAACTTCGGCGGCAATTTTGTTCACAAAAGCAAAATTTAAAATAAGCTGACTGTGCAGTTTGAAAGGACATTTCAATAGCTGCGTTTAGGTATATATCTTGAAACAATTTTATTGCACCCAAAAAAATAATGTTTTCTTCCAAAAAAATTAATGTTTCTGCAAATCATGAAATCTGCAATTGAGTTATCTATTAGAAAAATGTAAAATGTTCCAAACATAAGGTTAAATGTTCCAATTACCTGAATTTCAATTTAGGACGAAGTAGAGACTTTTGAAAATACAATTGTCCGTCAGATTCAAACATATTTCTGTCAAACCCAAGATAAATCGACTGAAGAATAAACATTTGGTAATAGTGTGGCTAAATATTGTTGGTTAGTACCAAATAGTAAGATTCTCCAAATTTAATAACGTACATTTACGAACTGTAATTTGATAATCACGTAACTTCGGATTTACATAATGGACTTATTGATTGTAGAACATTCATATGCGATTAACTGTATGTATTAAATAATGCATCATTTAAACTCGCCTTTAATTATTTCTAGAAAATGTGAACGAAATTGACTGGGTTTGCAGTAGCGTTTGGGAAATTATTTTATACGAGTTTTTTGTTTATGGGATTAAATTAACGACTCCCCTAACATTATGAATTTTGCCCCCTAAATTGTGGAAATTAACCCTCATTGATTTTTGCCCCCACATAATTAATTTTTTACCCTCTAAATATCAAACAAATCCCCTTAATAAAATGACCGGATAAATACTGAAAATCAAGTGTAATTACAGACATTTAGATCGGACTTATCAAGGATGATCAAAATAATTTAAATATTAATCAATGAAAATGATTTGGAGCACATTTGTGGGCTCCCTGCATTCCTTATTTCTCTGAGTACCTTCCTGTTTTGATTGAAACATAGTAATGTTCATCAGTTGTGATCTACGACCGACATATTAATCAAATGGTTACAACGCTTGCAACCAAGGAATCAAAAGTGTGTGATACGTCGAAATGACCTTTGAGGTCATAATGGTGGTGACCGTTGAATTCGGGGTTACTGGGTTAAATTTCCCTTTGGTTGACCGTACTTCAACCTTTACATTATGTTACATTACCTATGTTACATTTGGTTTCCTTGCGTGACTTTTGAGGTTAAAATGAAGGTCCCGATTGATTCACCTCTATGTAATTTAACCATCACGTGACCTTTTGTGACCATTGTGATCTTCACAAGTGTGATCTAGGGTTTTAAATAAAAATAACAACCCAAAGGTTTTATTGGGTTTTTAGCAATAAATTCATCATTCGACTCAAATGGTGTATGATATTATTGAATAACACCTCAGTCATTGTGGATGATAACTGATGAACAGTACCATGTCTCAATTCAGGAAACAAGTACATACCCAGAGAAAGAAGGAAAGCAGGGGCCCACCAAAGTGCTCCAAAGCTTTTTCATGGATTAATATTTAAATTATTTTAAGTATTCTTGACAATTCCGACCTAAATATATGTAATTGCACTTGATTTTCACTATTTTTCCGGTCATTTTATTAGGGGGATTCGTTTGATATTTAGGGGGTAAAAAAAGAATTACGTGGGGGCAAAAATCAATGGGGGTTCATTTCCTCAGTTTAGGGGGCAAAAACCTAAACATTAGGGGGGTCGTTAATTACATCCCTTTGTTTATTCAGTAATGAAAACATTATCACATAATGAAACAAAACTGGCATCTGTGAAAGACGGAGTGGAGTTATTTGATTTAGTGTTGCCCATGAGGTGAGGAAAACTCACCTCAGTGAGGCGAGGTGAATTATGAGGTGAGGTGAGTTGAGGGTATAACTCACCTCACTTATAAATGAGTGAGTTCAACTCACGAGTTGACTCACTTAACTCATTTAACATGATGTTGAGTAGGATGTCGCAGATAGTTAAGTTTTTTGAAAATTCTTGACTTATATTTTGTTGGAATTGAATATTGAGGTTGGCAACGCTTCTCAATAAAGAGTACGAACTTAAACAACTTGAAAAAAATGTGCCGTGAAACTGACTCTTTTACATGTATGGGGACAAAGGAATGGTTCCAACTAATTCAATACAGCCGAAATATCGTAAGGCTGCTGATAATTACGTAGGAGGCAATTCTTTCTTAAGTTACATAAGATTTCGAAGAAGATTAACCGTTGTGGTCCGAATGATTATCCCGCATGAAAATATATTGAACTGCAATTAGATGTTACATTTTTAAGATTTCAATTGTCTTTGAAACTTGCAATATGAAACCAAAGTACTTCACTTCCAACAATGCGAGTACTTTTAGACGAGTAATAATTTACAAACTGATTGATGGACGCACAATCATAGTACCGAAATTTTTTGCGCTTAACTCATCTAACTCACTTAACTCATTTAACTCACCTCATTTCATAGTGAGGTGAGGTGACTTGAGGTGAGTTACTGTTTCGGCCAACTCACTAACTCACCTCACATTTAAATGAGGTGAGGTGAGTTGGGGGATAACTCACCTCAACTCACCTCATGGGCAACACTAATTTGATTAACTCAACCTGTACTTGTATTATTTTTAAGAAAAAGTAAATATGCAAGCACGTTGTGGGAATTGGAATTGTTAAGGAAAAAATCATTGTCCCCAATAATTTAAAAACAGGATAGGAACAGAGCCTAAACGTGAAAGGAAGAAGTTAGTTCGAAAAGCATTACGTATTAACTAAGTAAAATGCATTTAAATTTTTGAAATTTGATTATCTAAACTTTATGTTACACATAATAGGTTGTATCTTATTCATTGAAATTTTAATTAAATTTTTGGATTTTATTGTTTAAATTTAGGAATAATAAAATAATTTTTTGTAAGAACCACTATTGGCCAATGCATTAATTTTTTTAACCTTTTTTTAACGTAAGTTTGGTACTATAGTAGGTACTATTGAACATGATCCAAGTCTACCTACCCGGTGGCAAGAAGTCGCCGTTTAGTGACTGTGTTGTGTTACGGTTTGAGGAGATGAATGTGACAACATTACTTATTAGGTGATCACCAGTGATTTCAAAATAATTTCGCTTACACAAGCCTCTCGCTAGGACTAAATTTACGTACCTATGTTGTCCTCTGTCTTTCCGGTAACGCTCCTTAAACTTTTTCCATCAACTTGAAATTTAGTAGGCACTTAAAACATTCCAAATTTGAATTAGAGTTCGTAGGTGATCATGATTTCTCCGGCATGTCGGCTGGTCATATATATTTAGTTTCCTCACACGTTAATGCACATTCCCTTGGGAATGATTCCAACAACTTTTGTTTTACCTTATATTAAGGAATATTTACAAAGGTTTATATGCAAAAAAATATCTGAATATCATTAAGATAATGGAATATGTAACAGACTTAGCAACAAGGGTGTTAGGGTACTCAAGGTGAAAAGTGGGGAATTCGATGTTGCAGCCTAAACTCGCAAATGATTATTCAAAAAATCTCCATAATTTTAAAATACGAATTGTGTGTTGTTTATATATATTTTATTTGGTTTTGACAGTTACTTCATTTACAATCGTGTAGGCTTCTTTGATTCAGTTAAGTTCAATTTTCTTAAAAAAACAATTTAAACTATCTTGTATGTACATACTAACTATATAAAAGTGATCCCTCTCGAATTCCCCCCTTTCCGTTTACGTATAGACTTTAAACCTGTAACCGAGGCGTACGACCATTGTTTGCAAACAATCTAAACTTTTTAAAGCCAATACAAGGCGTAGAATCCTGTGAGTAATAAGGGATACTACCAGGGTTAAATAAATTGTGGGATTAGCATGGTCGCGTTGGATACTACACCGTCAACCGTCCGTATTGCTTTAGCACCCGAAGTATATTTGCTTAAAATTGTATAAGAACCCATACAAACATTACGTGCATACCTGACAGCTTTCCGTTTACGTGATCCATTTCCAAAATTAAACGATTCGACATGGGCGCACGAAACGAGCTTAAAATAGGGTTTACTCTTATTAGGAAAGTAACGTATTCGTGGTCCTAAGTCTACATACATGGGTAAATATTCTAGGTTCTTGCCACGTCAGGAGGCAAAGCAGAGCCATCCCGCTGATAAAATTCCAGCATTATTAAAATGGAGCTAATCTCTTTATTGTCCGTTTTCAAATTAGACAGTTGTGAAGTTCACATTATTGTGGAAAACGTTAAAGCAAACATCTATACTCAGGAGCCATTCCTCCCCGAAATTCCTATCTCGATCAATACGGCAGAAACTTTAGTCTAAAGATCATTGTATTTGGCGTGACCCTTTGGTTCGACATACACCTATACTGGAAAAGCATGTTCCAGAAAAAAGTAATCCGTTTGGTGGTTGGCAATACCAGGATGTCAAGAGCATTCAGTGCCTCGCCGTTCTATTCTTGACGTCAAGTACGACCTCACTTTCAGCGGAACATAGCAAGAGTAATATGCATAAACGGAAGTTTAATACCTTCGTATTTTCCCTAGCAGAATCTTGGGATTTGAGGTTGTGTAGAAAGTCGGGAATTTATCAATCAGTAACCACAGTTCTGCCCTTGTCACGTTTGAAAGAGAAATTACAGGTGTTCTTGTTCTCTAGTGAAACGAAAGAAAAGTTGAGCGCAAAATTACTTTTCTCTTATCAAGTAGCAAGCAAGCATCGGGTTAATTGGTATTTTTATTCAGTGATCGTAATCCCATGCCGTTCATGTGTAACCAACGGAAGGCGATATCTATCTCACATTTATGAGAAATCTCTGCACGAAGAAATTGTTGGGGAAGTTGTGAATGAAATAATTCAATTACGGGGTCCCTTGTTAGATGGAAATCATGTGGTATGTGCAGGCTGGAACTGCTTTCGTGAAGAGTTGCGGAGAAAAATCGTTCCTAGAATTGTATATCTTGAAGGGATTGAGAAGTCGGAGACCTCGCTTATGAAACAAATTTTGCAGTATAATAAAAATCTTAGTATTCGCCACTCCATACAATTACGTAGATCAGAGGGCAGTTTTTTCGACGGTAATGGACATCCGCTATTGTCGAAGCCTAAGAGGCGTAGTGGTGTGGTAAGGTATGTAAATTAATATATTCTTATTATATACATCGATTACACATTCTGGACGTTTCTAATTTCACAGAAATTACAATACCTACGAATGGGAGGAGGTGCTATCCGTCAACACGGCCGGCTACAACTTCATCACATGCTGGTCCGAAACACCATTTACCTTCCAACTACTAATACCGCCTTTCCAAACTGAGTGCTGGATTGCTGTCTGTTTAACTGCCACCATTTTGACACTGCTAATCGTCGAATATGTAAAATTTCTATATCCCAATCTTCAAGGACCTTTCTCTGCCCAACTGCTAATCATTGCTGCCTTCTTCGAGAAATCATTACCATGGCCAAAAACACTATTATGCTCCACGTCTTTTCGAATATCAATGGGAATTTTCTCTGTCGTGTCTATTGTATTGACGCAAGGGTATGTTGGAGTACTTATAACGGCTTTATCTTCAGCATTCCCTCCTACTCGGGTGACAACTTTCGACAAGCTGACAACCCCAGTTTGCAATTATGACACCAGAAATTTGACAGGGTCAAACAGATGTCCTTCGCATATTTGGGTTGATACCGAGTTTGAGCAATTATTCGGGTCACGGCCATTTAGCGATGTGACAGACTTTAAGATATTTTCGACACGTAACCCAGTCGGTCTTAACGTCACCACTGAATATGAATATCGCTGGTCCGGGCACAACTTTTTCAGTGGTGTAGTCGCTTACATGAAGGGCTCAATCGATGGCTTTGAATTAAGTCCAACATCAGCAAAACAACTAAAGATGTATAGCGTGGTACTATGAAATATCTATTATTAAAATATGTCCAGTTTCATTTAGTTAAATTAATAATTTTATTTATGTAAGGCCTCAAAGGTTTTCCTTTCCACAAATCGTTTGGACATTTTGCTGTACAGTCTTCTACATCCCAACCATTTCTACGATGTAGGATATAATGGCGACATGTGGCCTATCTTGATTCCTGACAAGGTCAAGATAGTTAATGAACTAATGAAATGTAACAGGGTGATTTGGGCAGATGAAGTGGAGATTATACAAGACGCCTACGAACAACTAGCCAGGTATGTACCCATTGATTATACCAAGTAATTTTCTCTGATGCAATAAAAAAGTTTTAGGACACATCATTGGAAACGTTTTTACACCGGAAGAAAACCAATTATGCAATCATCGGAAGCCTATTATTTGAAGTCTGGAGGAAATTCGAATATCAAAATGATGCTAAATGCCTTACAAGAAACTGGCTGTTTTGCATACATGTCCCGTAAGAGAATCCAAAGTATGAGATCGGAGGTACGCGATTTTCAGAAACGAATACCATTTTACGCTAGCACCTTTAAATGGAAACCGCTAAATGAATCAATGCCCCTCTTCTACCCACCCACCCAGTATGAACGATCAAGAGTGAAGAAATTGAAAATTAGTGATGGAATTGCAATAATTTTTGTCGTGATTTTAATGTCGTTTGCACTGGCCGTAAAATTGTTGACGGCTGAGTGGGTGATTTTTAGTAGACGAAATATTTGGCACAGTATAAAGCATATAACTCATAGAATGTCGGTGCTATTCTTTAGAGTTCTCAAGTATTTAAACTCTATTCCGGGTGCGATTAAGGATTTCATAATTTCAAAAAGAAGTTACCCGCGAGTAACACCATTTTACTTCTTTATACCAGCGCGTAAAACCCAGATAAGGTAAATATTCACAAGTATGAAAAAATGAATACGCACGAAAATATAGTATTACATGTTATGTAATTCAACCTTTTTGTATATAGTAAATGTATACGTATGTATGTAGTATCCACAAAGTGGATACTACAAATTACCTCCTTTAAATGAAGGGAGCTGATAAACGAACAATTTAGCAGTAAAATATCTGGCCCGATGCTACAGAGGTTTTAAGATCTAATATCAAAGTTTCAAATCTTCATTTTACACGATACCAAAGCATGCTTTTTATGTATAGATTCCAAATATGGTTTAAGAGGGTATTGCTCCGTGCAAGGAACTAAACTGATGAACTTTGTTGCGTGTTTCCTCCAGAGACCGTCGTGCCTTGAACAAATTTCAGAGTAGTTCATCAACACATTGTTAACATGCGATTGGTAAAACTTCATATCCTGTTGTCCCTGTCGTCGCTAAACATAGTTCCTACCTCGATCTA
This sequence comes from Folsomia candida, assembly GCF_002217175.1. Lineage (NCBI taxonomy): Eukaryota > Metazoa > Arthropoda > Collembola > Entomobryomorpha > Isotomidae > Folsomia > Folsomia candida. Next base: position 1,813,656 of record NW_019091215.1, read on the forward strand.
TGCAAAGATTAGTTTTTTTATTTGACAAAAGCCATGTGCCTTGTACTTTTACGTGATGCTTTCTAACCAGATTTAGAAAGGAATAGTCATTGGGAAAAATCAAGTTGATATTCCGTGTTGGGTTAGAATACCAGAAGCGAAATATGTGTTTCCTAGCCATATGCATTTTTCCAAAATTTCACCGGAATCGGTCCATCGAAATAATAAGTACACAAATAGTACAACGACAATACAAGTACATCGGCAAAAACGCCCAACTGCATAAATTTCGATTACCATCACCTAAGTTTAATCTCGAAAGTATGGAGATTTCATACTCCTCAGAATTTATGTGTTTTAAAAATTACAATTTCTTAATTCTGAACTGTCTCTGTCTAAAGAATTGAAAACCTTGTGCGAATATACTGTGAAAATTCTAATGTTTAACAATTTGTACTGACGTTTATTTTAATCGTCGAATACATAGATCTTACACATTTTCGGTCCCCATCCACCACATGTAGATGGTAGGAAGTATGCTTTCTTAGATATATGCCTGTATGTATATGCATGTCCAACTATTATACTCCTCAACCTAAGGTTGATAACCTGAGCAACTTGTAGGAGTAGGGAAGCGCACAAGATTATATGGTCAATTTACATATCTAAGGCCATCACCGAAAATGGATGAGAACTTTGTACAAAGCAATATGTGGATTTATGTATTTTCAGGTTTTGGGTAAGCTTTCAGCATATCTTCATCCAGATGAAGGAATACTTTCCAAGCTTAAAAACTACTCCAACAAATATATGGTCAAAGGTTCGAATAAAAATAACTTTAGGAAACCCTTCAAGCGATATTTATAAATATCATTTGTCTGCAACCCTTCCCTTCCTAATGCAACCATTGTGTGAAGGTTAATTTAAATGAATGTTTAAATTAGGAAACATGCTTTTACGATATAAGTTATACCCCTACTTATACATATATCGGTCTTCAAGATGCAAAAGAGTGGTAAAAAGTATAAAGTAAACCATACCATGTCGCTTGAATATAACTGCAGAATTTGAAACACATTTACTCAGGACGTCCAATAACTGACTACATATATATCTATCTAAAAATAATCCTGGGCCAATACTGTCAGGCGTCCTTTTTTACATACTTCAACCCTTCCAATAAAAGCTTATCTTACCCTTCATTTCTAGATTGTATTAAGAAAAACGACAACCTCCCTTTCTCGCTGGGAATTACTGCTATATATTTTTTAGACAATAATATTTAATTTAATTTTTAAAAGCACGTCAACATAAAATTTGTAAATCTCAACTCCAAAAGTGTCGAATTTAAAAAACATCACATTCGCTTCATTTCCAAGTTTAACCCGACTTTGCAATGGAAGTAGCCATTACTGAAACAAATGTTGTTGTACAAGGGCCGAGAATTGTTACACGTGTGAGTTTCATAGATAAGTCTTTAAAAATTATTTGTATCAATCACTACGATTTTTTCATTTTAAAACAATTTGTCGCATATGCTTTATATGTTGTAATCCATGGTAAATACATATTCCAATAAAATCTATATTTCAGTTGCCCACGCGAGCTATCGAAATGCAGTGGGATATCGAAGATTTTAAAATACTTCTCGGACTTGAAGACGGATTGGAAAGGATCCGACTTCCATTCGAATTTGGACCAGAAACCGGGATCAAATCGCGGTGGGAATTCTTCTTTTGTAAAGATTCCCGCGGATGGATGGGATTCTGGTTGAAAATGTTAAAATTCGAGGAGACCAATATAAATGTGGAGGTTTCTGGACGTCTAGAATCTCAAGGTGCTATTGAATTGGCGCAACGGGACTCAGATATAGGTACCAAATATAAACAATACAAAATTGTATTTTTTGCAATAATGAAAATCTTATTATCATTATTAATCACGGCTTTTTCTGGTCTTCTAACCAACCACACACCAAGGAATGCTTATAAAATAATTTTAGTTTGAAATTAAATTAACTAATAAATATATTTTTTTCCTATCAAGAATTTGCTGACTCTACACCCGAAACCTATTTTTCACATGGAACCTTCAGATCCGCCAATCTAACCCATGTCGTTTTTCCAAATATGGCAAAAGGCTTAAAGTGTTCCTACATTTGTCCAACCAACCTCCATTCCATCCTGACTGAGGGTACTTTAGCGTTACGTCTTAAGTTTACGGTCTTTCTCAACAAATTCGTGGACACGGTTAAGGTAGGTTTAATGCTTACTACTTATAGAATAAAGAATCCTAACGCTACAAGCTTTTTAATCCGACAAGCCCAACGTGGAATATTCTACGTACAATACTATGTACATATAATTTTACAAGTTTATGTAGTACAATTGATAATACACATCTTACTTGACAAGTTCACTTTGAAAAGTTACAAGTTGCAACTTTTAGAAACCAGTGTGGGAATTTATAATTTTGAAGCACTTATTTCGTCCAATACCCGAATAACAAATTTAATTCGCTTTCAACTAAAGCTTAGCTACGACTTTTATTCTACTCTATAATTCTTGCAATTTTTAACCGAGTGACTAAATTAAATTAATTAAATTAATAGATAAATATTCCCAGTATTCTAAACATTTCAAACATGGGTTTCAGGAACCCGCGTGTGCCGGTATCAAAGCAAAGTCGGTGTGTCGCCTTAATCAACAAAACTTAATGTTGGCCATGTTCTTGGAAGGGATTGGTTCCGACGTGACAATCCTGACGAGGGATGACCAACACGTCAAAGCCCACAAGTGCATCCTCTCCGCAAGCAGTTCCGTCTTTAGAGCCATGTTTTCCACCCAGATGTCAGAGAAGGAGGCCGGGATGGTGGAAATGTCCGATATTGGATCGCAAGCCTTGAACGTTTTTCTCAGATTTTGCTACACCGGAGAAATTGAGGACAATTGGGGCGAGTTTTATGCAGAACTTATATACGCGGCGGATAAGGTATGAAACTGTCTTTGGTAAGATATGTTAGGAGTGTTATAACACTCCTAACAAACCAGAAAACCACGGTATTTTTACACTCTTAGAAATGTGGTTACGATTATAAACAGAAAGTCTACGCCCTTTAGCCATGGCTACAAATATATACCGGCTGGTTGAAATTACCACCAGTCTTTTTCTTAGGTGAGTCCATGGTTATGGAAAAATACCTAGGTAAACATTCAGTAGGGTCCTGAAAAGTGACCACAGCCTCTAAAACCGTCATTTCTCAACCGATTTTGATGAAATAAGCGCCCAGAGTCATTTATGATTGAGCAGAATCTGATTTACAGCTGCCAGCCAAGATTTCTTAGTAGTTGTTTAGTTATTTAAGAAAAACCACTGTTGTGATGGGTTATTGACACATTACAAAAATTTGAAGGCCCAAATGGAAAAAGTGGATGGTAATAAATGTGCCAAATTTAATTATATTTCATTTAAAATTTACATGAACCAAATCGGATGAGGAATGAAAAAGTTTTCCTTACGACGAAAAATTCATGTTGCGGATAGTTAAATATGCCTGGTTGCATAGCAGTAACTATGTATTGAGATGAGATAATTACGTAGAAATACATCGAACTAAACATTGGATGACAGTTTGAAGAGAGACCACACCCTATAACTTTTTATAATTTTCAGTCGATTTTGATTACCGAATTTTTGACATTTTTGTCCCCAGGGTCTGTGTGATCGGAAAGAGATTGAATTTTATATTTCAGGCAAAACCTAATTTAAAAATGTTTCGCCTTGAAGTGGAAAATAGATTTATCTTTTACATATTTCAAATTAATGTTTTCAAAATAGTTTGTTAAATTACATGTTTTCATATGACGAAAAAAGTATAGTAAAGTTGAGTCGTAAAAGTACTGTAGGTTACTTAATACGTGCATATTGTGGTCATTGATTACCAAGTAAAAGTTTAAAATAAACTAAACCTTAAAAAGGATTGCTTAGGTGAGTCCTGGATGTGCAATTAAAAGGATGAAATAAAATCTCACCTACCTAACAAAGTTTCAGTATTATCAGCATCACCGCCCTGTGAACATTGACTGGATGGTTAAATATTAGATTGTTTTGTATCCAAATTCTATCAAGGACTGCAACTTCAAAATTACAATTATATCATTTAATTTGTACAGCTTTTTGTATAAAAATACTACGTAGATGTATAAAGAAAATATTTACAGGGCGGTGATGCTGATAATACTGAAACTTTGTTAGGTAGGTGAGATTTTATTTCATCCTTGTAATTGTATGTACATCCGGGACTCACCTAAGCAATCCTTTTTAAGGTTTAGTTTATTATAATACCAACCAATCAAATTTCTGTGAGCTTGCATATTTAGCTTTTCAGTCCTGATAATAACTGGGTATTCGAGTATTCCCACTCGGATACAATTTATTACCAGATAAAATTGAAATTATTCTTAAAATCTGTTATTTAATTACCTTTCATAAGGTACATATCTATACCAAGTTAGTATACGAAATAAGTATACTTTAATCCCAATATCAGTCAATTATCATTACACAATTTCTAAGAGTGCGGAAACCAATATTTAGAAAATTATTAGTACTTCAAATCGGAATCCCAAATTAACCGAATTAATTTCCCTATTTAAGTACGACATGCCGCTGCTGATGGATTTTTTCGACAATATGCTCCCCACCCTGTGCACAAAGGAAAATTGTCTGGATCTCGCCAAGGTGGCCAATCTACACAAACTTGGTAATGCTAAAGAGCACATAAAGCGGGTGGTTGCCAGGTACTAAATAAATAAATCTAAGCTTAAAATGTCTTATAAGAGCGAACTTATAAAATGATTCTTCTGAATTACAGAGACGTTGATCTATTTATAGATCGGTTGTTGCAATTCGAATAATGCAAGACGTGAATTCACATATACTCAAAATAATTCTGCATTTATTACCCTAGCTAAACCACCATGGTAATAAGTTTGTCATCATTGGTAGTAAATTTTGCCGCTAGCCTGTTAATATTTCAACTCCTCATCATTCAAATAAATTTATTACCAGTCTGTAACAAATTTAGCACCAGGGTTGCTGATGTGGTCGAACTTTCCCTATTCCCTTATCGTCGGATGCCCGCTAACTTTTAAGATTTAAAATTGAATGGAAGGGGGCAAGCACACATAACATGGACATCAAAATTTAAAAAAATATATATATATAAAACTTTTATCACGTATCAAAAATTTTTATTCGAAGTAGAAATGACTTATTTTTAAAAACAAACAAAAAAACACCTTGTCCTTAGTTAAATGGCATTACGTAATTTGTGATGGACCTTTTCCACTCACCAACAACTGTTTTACATAGTGAGAAGTCTTATGGCCGGGTGCTCGAACCCAGTATGGGCCGGTTCGACCACATCAGCAAGCCTGTTTAGCACCATAGCCGAAGATTCGCATTCGTCATCGCGTAATACTGATAATACTTGTTATCGAATTATTTTGTGTAACTATAATGAACTTATTAATTGCATTTTTTAAATTAATGGTTCAATTTACTATTTCCAATCTCGACCTATCATAAATTTTAAATTGTTATAAGAAGTAGTGGGAAAAGAAAAATAAAATCTTCTGAGAAGAATTATATTCACCAATTTACAAATCAACATTACGTCAACATTCCCATAATGTTGGATCTGTCCTTTCGTAGTGCATAAAATTTCATGCCAAAAAGTGTCTTAACAGATTCCATCATTCTACATATTTTAGGGTCAGCCTGACCCTAAAATATGTACCTGACCCGGTCAGGTACATATTTAGATCTGTCGTATTATCCAGATGTATTTTTTTCAAACTTACCCAATTCGATTTCATTAATTATTCCTCATTATTATGTAAAATGTGACCACCCATGATACGCGTATCTTTCTACCACATAATACTATCATAATTTAACGTGAAATAACACCAAATTGGTACATATTTTAGTCTCTTGGAAAATTTTATACCCCTGTGCATATGAAAAAAGGCAAGTACAATTCATCCAAGCCAAGTCACAAACGCATACTTACGCTGCATATGCATAACCCCAATGTGCATGCATTGTGCCATTCCTTCCGATTCATGTACCCGAACGCATCCCGACTTGGGCCAGAGCCGGCTTGGTGGTGGCTCCATTCCATCTTTTCATTCAGCTGGGAAAACACTCACAAAAACTTATTTTCACAAACCAGTAAAAGAATTATTATTTAATCCTCTCTCCACATTCGAAATTTTAAAGACATGGAAGCCCTTCTGGAACGAGTGACCTCTTTAGAAGTCATGGTGTCAGAGTTAGTAAAATGGACGAACTTTCAACCTGGTGAGATTTTTTGGCACACTTTTGCAAAAACAATTACTACCATATTATACCCCTTCGCATTAATTTGCGACACTAATTTTTTTAAATTTAATTATCTTTTCTCTTAACTTCAGACAAAGTTGCCACACTTCCCGAAAATGACGACCTCGCCATAAATGACCCATCACCATCCCCTTATCTAAATAACCCCGATTCTGACCAGATTGACATAGAAAACACAATTAAACTAGAATATTCCACTGAGGACGTGACTGAACCCTTTAACGACGAGGAGGAGGGTGAAGTTCGACACATAGGTGACGACCCACTCGGCGACATTCCGGATTATTCCCTCACCACGATCCCTCCTCAACCAACGGTCTTTAGTTAATCAATCTTCATAAATTCTCGTATTGTAATTAATTTGACAACTTTTTCTCGAGTAGGTTTTTATCGGAGGTCCGCCCTAAAATCAAGCTCAAACCACCTCCACCCGACCTCCGACAACTTGGACGGTCAAATCCATGGAAAGAAAACGTTATCGTGTCGTCAAGAAGAGTAAAAACATTTTATTTCTGAGCAACAGGTCTGCCAGATCCACTGGTAAAGAAGTGTCCCAACATAGTTGTTCAGTTTGTGGGAAAATATTCATGTACAAGACCCATGTAATTAGGTAAGCAAAAATAATCCACAGTTGCTTATCAACCATATTATAAATACACATATTGAGAAAGCTTATCAATTTTTTTGTACTTTTACTTATAAAACTTTTAAATACATACCTTGAAGGAACAATTGACACCGCAAATTATAACATTCCTTCCAGTTGAAAAAATAAAAATAAAATATACAAGTCAAAACAAGAAGTAGAACACAAGCAAAAAAAGTATTTAATACCTCCATTAATTAATTACGCCTTAATTATTTTTCAGGCATCTTGAAGGTATCCACAAGTGGCCCGTGTTCCCTTGTCGATTGTGCAACCGGAAATTCTTCGACAAGGGAGAACTCGACCAACATGTCAAGGACATCCACAAATTCGTCAATTTTCCTTGTCTCCAGTGTGGAAATCTTTTTCACTCCCACGACGAGCTGGATTCCCACGTGGAATCCACCCATCCCAAAATGCCGACTGAGGATGATTGTCCCGTTTGCGGAAGAAGGTTCCAGTGTCAAGGGAATGCTAATCGACATTTGAAAAGAGTGCATAAAATGGATCCAATCGCATAAGGAGACATTTTACAAATATTTTGGGTATTTGACTTTTAAAGTTTGTACTAACTGATAATTATTGACGCTTGAATAAAGGTTTACAAACAAACAAATAATACTAATTTAAAGTACTTCTCACTATTTTGCATGAGGTTGCAATGAAATCACAATAATTGCAAATTTACTTTTACCATCACTTGCTCATGACCAAGGGGAAATTTATAAATTTAAATTTAAATGATATATGTACTCGACGTTTTTAATTGTAAAATTGCTATTTTTCAAATTCTTTATAATTTCTGAGGATATTTATCTAATAAATCGAATTATATAATATAAGCGTAATTATTTACTAATCGGAAAAAATAATTTCCTATCAATGGCGTGATTGCGAAAAATTTTTGAAGTGATAACTTGTAGACTGGAATTTTAAACAAGTACATAAATATGTAAATCAGTAAATATTTCTCAGTACTATAATAAAGGAAACTAAACAATGATTAAGGATCTGGCAACATTTTTATTTCTTTTGTTCTCAAGACATGTATGTACATCGAGAGGACAGTCGATGCAAAAGTCAGACTACCTGGATACTTAAATATTTACAAGTAACAAATGTAACAATTATTTAGTTAAACGTAGATAGTAGCAATTATTTTGTTTATTTATGCAGATAACCAAAAACTTGGCCAAAATTTAGCAAAAAACCATTCAATCATTCAGATACATTAGCATACTAATGCTCATAATGCATTAATTTTGTAATCAGATACATTGTCTCAATAACAAGTACAAGTTGTGACGCCAGACGAAATGTCGCTAATGTCACAGCCAAATGTTTGACACAAATTTATGAATGCGACATCTGTAGAGTCCACACAAGTTGCCGAGACCGGATCATATGTGCATTCCTGAAGACTCCCGTTATCCATTTCACACGCGGCTTGCATACTTGAACAAAACTCTGGCAAACAAATTGTAATGCAAAATTAACTGCTTGGATTTAATTTCAATTTAGTTAATACCTTGATTTTGACCCCGAGCGATCATGCCGAGTGATAAGGTCAAGATAAGAAACACGGCGATCCTCATTTTAACGGGTTTTGGATGGGTTGGAAATCCTAAAAATTGGAAACAAGGGTATGAGGAAAATTGCTAAAAATATTTTTACGTGATTGGTATCCAGGTTAGTTTACGGCTTTTTTTATCTAAGGTGTGAGGTACCTTTTCAAGTGGCGAAGTATATATTGCGATTATGTATTAAACCTGACTTGACCTATATCCCAGAACTGTTTGCAGAAGGTTTGTTACTCGTTGGAAAGGAGAAAAGTGACTGGAGTATTTTTTTGTGTGAAGGCAATCGCTTTTTTATGGTACCTTACAGGGTATGCATAAGTACGACAAACATGCATGTTTAGCTCTGCCCAGTGTTCCCAAGTACTCCGTACTTCATATTCTACCCTGCAAAATAGCACAAAACAAAGTGGTGGCTTACTTGTGCATTGATACTCGTGAAATGTGGGTGTTTATTTATTTGGGAAGTGACCTCATTTCGAGACACCTTTTCCTCTTACTCTATTGTTATATACGTACTAGATACCTACAAGTACAAAGAATATTTCTTATCCATCACAAAACCTTGAACCATGTAAATATCTGTAGGCTTTGTCAATGTATCAACAAATTATACAATGTGCAGGGTTTACTGAAAAGGCAAAATTCGATCTAAACTGAGTTCAGGGTCTTCTGATGGGTATTCCGTTTGTGATTTTTTAACAAAATCAAGTTGGAGAGGAATTATTTTATAAAAATAATAATAATATTTTTAATAATAATAAAAATAAAATTGTTATCCAATTTAGGTAATTTTGAAACCGCTATCATTCAAATTGTTTCTGGCGATGACTTTTGCACCGATGTTCGTTTCTTAATTTTACGTCACACGTCATTTGAATAAAAAAAATCATACCATAAATTTCTTTGTGGTAAAGGTTTATGTAATAATTTACTAATCGTCGCAATGAAATAAAAATTATTGAATATTATTTAATAAGTACTAAGCCTGTTTCAGTGATATATTTAGGATTTTAAAATTCTCTAAAAAAAAACTGGATTGATTCTTGTAAATTTAAAATTCTTTGGTAGTGCAGCTATCGGAATTAATTTAATTTGGTTGCATAGATTTTTCAGTTTTCGCCGTGAAATGGTGGATTAAAAAAATAGAAACTTTTAAAGTCCAACATATATAACTGAAACAAGCTATATGTACATTTCATACACACATTGGAAATCACATACGTTGGAAATCATTACATACAAATGTATGTATATTTTTGGGTAGTTCACTTAAAGTTGATCAACAATAAAATAAATTTAATTCGACACTGTTTAATTTTATAACTCTTTGCAATATGTACGTGGGCAAGATTACTCAACAAAAATCTTTGCTGTATCTGTAATGTAAAAATTAGGACGGAGTGTCATTTTACATCTAACAATAAGTATCATATACTTGAGACGCATGAGAAATACTAGACTAAGCTCCTTCCTTGGCCACACTACAGGAAGTGCGAAATACTTCACACTGACTCGCCCTCTTTTCAATCGATGCCATCATAAACAAATGTCGGCTGAGTATTTTTTTTCTTAATCCAATCATTCGTAACATTTTTGTACAATTGTACCCAAACTTGAACTCCGTTTATTGCTCCTTCATCTCTACGGCAATCCGCCAAAAATTCTAATTGATCTTTAATCCTGCCTAATTAACGCAAGAATTTCTCAGTTCTGTCCAAATGTTTCCATGACCATGACATTGTTTGACATTAGCCCACTTTTTACACAAAAAAGTTCCTTGATTCTTGTTAAATCGCGTCATATTACAGCACCGGAATCGAGTTTTAATTAGTCCCTAATGGAATCCTAGCTCACAATGTTACAGTAAATAAGTATTCAATTCCATTCCCAAGCGTAATCAAGAAATCTAGAATAAACTGAAGCATTCGAACTCTAAATAACTACGCAGTTCACACTTTACTTTTCAGTTGATTTTTTGTGTTACGTTCGTACTCAACCTGTTCGTACGCAACCTCTCTTTTCCTACTTAAAAGGTAAAATCTTTAATAAATTTTATATAACAGTTCATAATCTTAAGAAATAATTGAAATTTACATGTTTACTACATAGTTCATAAAAAATAATATATGTATATTTTTTAAATATCGCAGACATGGCCGAATCACACATGCTAGAGAAACCATTTTCCAAAGAAGAGCTCGGAAATCTCAAGTTGATGCTGGAAAACCTCCCATCCTACAAGGACAACACAATCCACAACTCTGAATACATCGTATTCTGCAACGCCGCCGGTATTCCGAACACCCCTGAACAAGCCGAGGCGTACAAAAATTATTTTCGCGTCCCACGCGGAGATGAGTTAATTCTTATCAGCGATATCATGAAAGTGTTCGAAAGCCTGCACGATATCAAAGCATACTGTCCCACGGTTGCAAAACATTTCGACAAGAATGGCGACGGGGAAATTTCAATGGAAGAATACGAAGCTGGTGTCGCCGCAATGAAAGCCTTCGATCCAATCTTGTTTGGTGAAAAGGGGAAATTGAAGTTTGATGAGGTTATCCAAAAAGCGGATAAAAACAAGGATGGGAAGTTACAAGTTGAAGAGTTGGCCGTTTGGTTTTCAAATATGTAACATTACATTATGTACTATATGTATGCTCATTTACAATTTTGAATGTACAAAAGCAAGATCAAACAAAGAAAAATGGTTTTTCTTAGGTGAAACAAATACTTAAGCCTACTATTAAAATTTATGTATGTAGCCATGAAAAATTTACCTTTAATTTGTGATTACCAATCATCTCAATAAACATTAAATTGTATATATACGACAACAATAAGCACTACATATATTTCATTCAATGGCAAATGTTTTACACTCCTATATTTATTAAATGTCGTCATATCCGAAAAAGAATTATATTTAAAAAAACAAATTGTTTTCAAATTTATATGATTATTTTTACTAATTGTAAGTCTGCAATCCCCATGTATAACTAAGAAGTTTTTTTACCTGATATTTAAATGAGTTTATTCCGCAAAAAGTTTCGATTACAAAACCAAACCAAAAAGTTACTTCACCAAATAACTATCTCTCATTCCACTAATCATAAGATGTAAACGAATCTACCGGAAACGCCAACATCAACGAGACCGTCTGATCCAAAACTCGAGCTCGATACTCAATCTTAAAACTCTTCTTAATCACATACGACCTACCACCGAGGTAGACATGAAACCCCAAAACTGACGCTGCCCTCAGCCTTCTATACAAGATTTCCGACCTTGCCTTACATTCGCGTTTCATGACGTTCAGAGTGGAATCATAGCCCTGATAACTTTTTGCCACCATGTCCACAATTTGCGTCACAATAATTCCAAAAACTCCCGCGACATACGGAAATGTCAAATAGGCCGCGATCGGAACAACGTCAAACATAGTGAGGGTGGAATAATTGAATATCACCTGTAACAATTAAGACATGGTTTTTATATCAGATGGTACAACAAATTATTATGTACTGCGTGGTAACAATTTTATTACAATGGCGGTAGGCTCTCAATAATTTTTGCAAAAATTCGTCTCTGGCGGAGGTACTATGCGGCTCTACCGCTTAGATAATAATTTATCTCCTACGGGAAGCATATATACAGAGACTAAATCCTGCGCAGGCCCCTTTGTCTCCGCTTGGGTAATATAAACCGGAGGTAAGTTTGCATTTATTTTGGCATGTTTGCATAATAACTATACAGTTAGATAGAGGTAAGTTGTTACTACTCGTGGACAAATTGTTACTATAATGTTGCCCCACGGTAGAGCCGCATAGTAACTCCGCTTTTAATAAATTTATTGAGAGTGTGGAGTACAGGCGGTAATCCGCTGTTACCACAACTTATAGAGTGTGTATCTACCTGCATCACAAATCCCACCGTGAAGACCAATGTCAGCATCCGCGTCGCCCACATCCTCCTGCGAGTGTAAAGGATTGCAATCTGCCTATAAAAGAACAACCCCGCGAAACGATTCCTTTTCGTAATACCTATCCACATGTGCGTCTCCCTGTTCAAAAGGTTAATTACGAAAAGTGCGAAGAAAATTAGGAGCGCGACAAGTCTGCACGACTCAGTCCAAGATATCAGAAGCAACGCAGATCTGAGTAGGATACTTCCGAAACTCACAAGTGAAACTGGCATCCAATGCATAAAATAATAGAAAGGGTCGATATTATTTGAAACACAAAGCACTGTGAGGCCAAATGGAAGCTTGGCGTACAGTTGAGCTACCAAGACAGCAATCTTGTTTATATTGGAGCTTAATTTCCAACCGTTTTCTTTCTTGGTTAGATCTGAGCAAATCAAAATCAAAATTTATTAAAACACATCAATTATAACATAAGGAAAGTTAATTGACTTATTTCGAGAGTAACTTTAGTTGCTCTCATGTAAATATATTTCGTTCTTATCATTGGTTAACAATTTAAATTCACAACTTACATTTCCCCAAATCGCAAAAGACTTCAAATGCATACTGAATTTCACCAAAAACAAATTTATCCCCCATCACAACTAACGGCATAATTAGCACAGAAAGAGATATCACAAGGAGTGCCGCAATAACGTAAAGAGTGACCACTATGGGTGGCACATTGTCTTCGAAAGGGTCCAAGAAACCCAATTTTTTGACAAAATATCTCAACAAGATTAATGAAGTCGGAGTGAAGATAAATATCAAAGTAATGCCGTTTTTTATCCAAAAATTATAATGCTGACGAAATTTATGATCCAGTCTTAAAATATGATTTTTATCGTCCCAGTGAAACGGACACTTTGCAAATAGACACGATTTCTCCATTATTTCATGATATGCGAGGAAAACACCGAAAAATTCAGTAAGTTGTGTCGAATACGTGGACATTTTATCATAGATAAAAATACTTCAGGAATTTCTTATATTTTTAATTCCATATATGCCGACTACGTTAACGCTAATTTTAAATATGATACCGCATTTCCCCAGAAATTAAATATATTTTGGGACATGTATTCTATTGAGGAAGTTCTTGCAGCAATCTAAATACTTCACCGTACCTTTAAATATTTCTGTGACGTTAATACTAACAATAATATCTTTAATCAATCGGTATTGCTTATTTAATAGTCTGAAACCAACTAAAAAATACCAATCAAGCAAATGTAAGCCCTAGCGTATAAAAAACAAGCTTCTACATAAACGATACATACATTTAACTAGGGAAGTATATACAAACGGGTTACATTTTCAAGAAATTATTTTGTTTGGTTTTAATAATCCCGCAATGAAATCGTTAAATCTTGCATAATTAATTTAAATTAGTCCGTCGTACTTAAAAGAAACTATATTGTTCTGAAAAATAATTTGTTTTTGCAAACCAGAAATTGTAATCAAGTCCAAAGGTTGATTAAATGGAATTGCATGATATCGATCCCAAATTTTATGTGATTAGTTGGTTACATATCGATTATTTTTATAGTCATATTTTTAGTTATTAATCAATATGAACATTCAATTCTATGTAATACCGATAAATTATCACTATATACATACACAGCTACCTACATATCTTTACGGATTACTTAGCATGAAGAATTAAACGTCTGATTATTCGAGTTGGTTGATTGCATTCTTAAAAATATTACAGAGATTACAGAGATTACAATACCTGATACATATTTATATGGCTAGGAATTTACATACATATTTTACAATTTTACATATGTGCCTTTGTCTTTGTAAATATTATTTTATTTTCCTAGACCACTTCAATTTATTACTCCTCATACTGAGACGATCCACATACATACATATGTATATGACGCAATATTTATTATTTAGTATATAGTACCATTTTAAAGTACATAAAACTATGTGAAACTTTAACAATTCAAAATAAATCCTTACCTCTAAAGCTACATAACTGATGTAGCATGATTTCAAGCAAAGTTACAAACGCATGCATTTATGTACAACACCACAATCCCATTCCGTCCTATTCATGCACATATCCGAATGTGACTCGGCCACGAAGAAGAGCCGGGCCTGGTGGTGGCTCCATTCCATATTCTCATGCAGCTGGGAAAACATTCATAAAAACTTATTCCGAATAAAATTATTATTTTAAACACTTCAAAATTAACAAACTATGGAGGTTCTCTTGGAAAGAGTTGCCTCTTTAGAAGTCATGGTTTCAGATTTAGTAAAATGGACAAACTTTCAACCAGGTAAGATTACATATTTTTGCAAAATAGTAACCATAACACAACCATTTTTTATCTTACATTATTTATTTTGTTGCGAATCCTATTTTATTAACTTATCAATTTCATTTCTCCTTTAAACTTAAAGGAGAAAATCCCCGCATTCCAAGAACATGACGATATTGCCATAGATGATTCCATACCTCCGTCAACACCTACTTATCCTGATAACCTGGATTCTGACGAAATTGATATAGAGCACACAATTAAACTCGAGTATCCAACTGATGACACCCTTCCGCCCTGTGACGAGGAGGTGGAGGAAGGTGAAGTTCCCCGCATAAGAAATGACCCACTCGGCGACATTCCTGATTATTCGGCAACTACACCGACTTCCTCTCAGGTATGGGTGGATACACATGTTAATTAATCAATCTAGCCAAACTCATGCCCTTAATTGACAACTGTTTTTATGAGTAGGTATTTGTCGGAGGTCCGCCTCAAAATCAAGTTCAAGCCACGTCAACAAATAGCTGGACAGTTAAATCTAAACAAAAACAAGTTTATCGCGTCGTCAAGAAAACGAAGGATATTATATTACTAAGTACCAAATCCGCGAAATCCATGGGTACTAAATTGACCTATTTAAGTTGTTCAGTTTGTGGTAAAATGTTCACGACTAGGACTCACGTTTTAAATTAAGCATAACTTTACACCAATATGTAGCTTAAGTTCAGAAACATTACCGAAGAATATGCAAAATCATAATTTCTCTAATTATCACTTAATTTAGTGGATTTATTTTATATCACCTTAAAAATATAATGTTTCCCAGCCAAAAATAATAATTTAGAAAATCATGAAATGTCCGACGGCTTTAATTTTTTTGCATAACGAAAATGCAAAATCACCCAAACAAATATATAGAGCTTATATCTTGAATGAAACAATTAACCCCATAATCAAGGATAGACAGTCAGTTTCAAAAAAAAATTTTTGGACAAAATGGTACAAAATTACGCCAATATATCATATCAACTTGCAGTAATTGAGTGAAATTGATTTTTCGTCATCAGGGATTTAATAATCGTTGTTTTAAACATAACAGTTCAAGCTCTCATATATTAACTAATTAACCTCCCTCCAATTTTGTAGACATCTCGTCGATATGCATAAGTGGACCGTGGTCCATTGCCGCTTATGCAATAGAAAATTTCTGGACAAGACGGAGCTCGACCAACACCTGAGTGACGATCATAGCACAGTCATCCATTTCCCATGCGTCCAGTGTGGAACCATTTTTGACTCTCACGACCATCTCGACTCCCACATCAGCTCCACCCATGCCACTATGCCGAAAAAAGTTGAGTGTTCCATATGCGGACAAAAGTTTCACCTTCAAAATGTTGCAAAAACATGCCCAAACTACATACTGCAAACAAAATCGGCGCAGCTTCACATCTCCCGATTTGCAGATGTGAGAGCAAAGCCATTATAATTCTATCTGCAGCAACGTGGACACAAATCATATCGTAAAATGTGCCAGTTTTACAATTATTATATGACATTATTTTCTGTTTCATCCAAATTAAATTTTTATAGATTTCAATTCATATTACTCTACTAGGACCCATTTCCTACCTCTGTACCAAAACTCAGCCTACTACGACTATTTTGAATATTCTGACCCTTGACCCATACCGACTAAAATGACCCCCACGGGTCAACCACTTGACCGATCAAGCTCATCTTCGAACTTGATTCTTAACTTTGCATGTTCTAAGTGTGTGCCAAATTTCAAGTCGATCGGATAAGTTTTACTAAAGTTATTGCAAGACGGACAGACGGACAACACGGGTACATAAGCCCTGGGTCAGGCTAAAAGGGCCTATGTGCAAGCATGTATTCACTTATGTCTTGCCAAACCGATTCTTCATATATCGCGCGATTTAGCCATTAGTAAATACATGCTTGCACATAGGCCCTTATTAATTTTCTGCTGCGCGCTTAGGCCCTTTCGGAATTATTCATCGTCTGCACTTCAGCCCTTTCAGAATTAGTCCGACGATATGACAAAATATACTAGTTTCTATGTCATCTTTTATATTTACATGTGTGCCTTCATTGTTTTCAGCTTATGCAACCCAAACAGTGGCAGGGACCAACTTTTTTGTCAAAGTTCGACTTGATCCGGAAATTTACCACGTGCGAATTGAAAGAGATCTTTCGGGTAGATCACTCAAACTCGTCAAAGTCATGGGACCAATGAAAGAAGAAGATAAAATTGCTCATTTTTGAATAAAGGAAAATGTTTCATGCAAATCTTATCTATTCCTGATATGCGATTGTCAAATGGTGCTTTCTTTTAATAATTTTGCAAAATGTACAACAATTTAATTCATGTCAAATAAAATTGTTAATCAGTTCACAATAATCTTTATATCAGTGTATGATATCCTGATAAATAAATTCATAGTTTGATTTTCTAACTAGGTAGACTATTTATATGGGTGGAGCGTACAGGGTTCCCACTTATACCAAATTGTACATAATATTCGACTTTTGACGTGAAGTGGAGGTAGTTCCGTGTAAAAATCACTTT
The DNA here is from genome assembly GCF_002217175.1 of Folsomia candida. NCBI lineage: Eukaryota > Metazoa > Arthropoda > Collembola > Entomobryomorpha > Isotomidae > Folsomia > Folsomia candida. The sequence continues at coordinate 1,831,108 of NW_019091215.1, forward strand.
TCGTCAATCTGTGACGATATTTGTGACGAGCGGTGGACGATGGTGAGAGGGGAGGAGGAGAGGGAAAGTGCGGAGGTGGGCATTCAGTGACCCCTGCACTCAAATTTTCTCCTGTAACGTTCACTCACCTTAACGTACTTCGGTCAAGTTTTATCCTAAAAATTGGAAACTTGGCACGAATGTACATTAACATATAGTATATCGAAATACAATATCTGGAGAGTTCCCAATTTCGGTAACCATTTATGCGATAACCCTGACCATTGGCAAGCTACCTTACAACCAAAAACGATCCCGCTTGACCCACTGAAAATTTTTAGTTAAAAAATAAAAATCGGAACTGATATTGTATTTCGATATACTATATGTTAATGTACATTCGTGCCAAGTTTCAAATTTTTAGGATAAAACTTGACCGAAGTACGTTAAGGTGAGTGAACCTTACAGGGGAATAATTGATGCAGGGCGAGAAAATTTGAGTGCAGGGGTCACTGAATGCCCACCTCCGCACTTTCCCTCTCCTCCTCCCCTCTCACCATCGTCCACCGCTCGTCACAAATATCGTCACAGATTGACGAAAAGTGATTTTTACACGGAACTACCTCCACTACAGGTCAAAAGTCGTATATTATGTACATTTTGGTATAGGTTGGAACCCTGTACGCTCCACCCATGTAAATAGTCTACCTAGTAAGATTTAAAACAAAATACTAATCTAAAAATAATGTGTTTTGCTACATATTTCATTTTGCACTCCGTTAAAGATTCTTGTTTATCAAGAGATCAACCATTTTAGCAGAAGGTTGACAGCCGAGAATCGCCATACATTCTGAGAGGTAGAGTTGCCGGTGAGATGAGACGATCTCATTTAGAAATGAGATAAGATGAGATAAGATGGCCGGTAAATGAGATGAGACGTATCTATGATGAGATGATATGACGGTAAAATGTGATTAGACGTGTTAATTATGAGATGAAATGAGTGGTGGTGTGATGAGATCTATTAGTTGTTACGTGTCTCATCTCATCTCAGGTTAAGTGAGACGAGATTGAGATTTCAGTGTCTCACTTAGCTCATCTCATCGGCAACTCTACTGAGAAGTTATTTACAAGAGAATGAAAAGAGATTTTGGAGATTTAATTGGGCTAAAAATATTAATTTAGATAAACCTAACACAATGTTTAGCCTAACCAACTTGCTCAGAAATATAGCTAATTATGACGTACAAATAATCCATGCCGGGATATTCCATAGTCAATGTTCTCTTAATCGCATAGGCCGGGTAACTACGATGAACCGAATTTGAACATTTAAGAGGATGGAAAAAGAATCTATCTTCTCTGAATATTTTTAATTCCGGGGTATCCCAATTTCGGTTAAGCTTCATGTTATTTTTTTCTAAAAAATGATTCCACAGGACACCGTACTACAATGTGGATAGAAACTGCTGCCTTATTACCTACCTCTAATACCTCTAATACCTCTATTTCGAAGAGTTCCCAATTTCGGTAACCATTTATGCGATAACCCTGACCATTGGCAAGCTACCTCACAACCAAAAACGATTCCCGATAAGGCAGACAATGCACCAAATATTGTCATCCCAGTCATTATGTTAGATCCAAAGCCTTCATCCTCAACGATGTTGTGACTCTTCTCATCAAGGTCGTAATCTTGGAATAACTTCGTTCTGAACCGTTTGTAAAGTAGCTCCCATCGGGAAAAAATCCCGGAAGAAATTATTATCTTCTGCCTTTCAATCAGTAGTCGCCTTTGATACGGATCATCAGTCCACCCTACCCAATTCCAACCTTCCCAACTCCCCTCGAGATTTTCCTTAATAGTAACAAACAGCACACTGCCTTTCTTTCGCCTATCCTGATTGGTATACCTTTTAATGGACTCAATCTTATCTGCCTCGTCGACGTAAGCGTGCCCAACGCATGACGGTTTGGTCACATTCCCCCAGAATTGAGAGGGATAATTATAAGCCAACGTCTGAATATTTTCCCACCCAAGTGTAAGTGCACTTGTTGCCAAATCCGCTATTCGATTTTACATGGGAATTCTTCAGGCTAAAAAACACAGAAAATATCTCAGGATATGTTTGATCAGAACTAGGATCATCATAATATATTTGCTGATCTGGACGAATAGGACTGTAAAATGTAAAATTCAAAATATCTTGGAACGTTTTAATTGGCGACGTCAATTCAGCCTCGGTCATCGAGTCAGTCGTAAATGTAGCTTTCCATCCAGCAACTACGATTAGGGAAACAAAAATCCAGACATAACAAAAGCATTGCTCCCGTGGAGTTTCAGGCACAGAAACAATAGGACGTTCCAATAGTGCTCCTATAATGGAGAGGCACATAGCTATGAAATCGTTTAGTACGACATCTTTTCCAGCGGTTAGATCATTTTGCCTGACAGGAAACGTGGCAAATCCTGCAAAGATCGGGATTAGGATAATCATTAAAGTCTAGCACCACACATCCGCTGGCAAAATGTAGACCCCGTATCCAATTTTCCTTGAAGTAACGCCTTGGCAAGTCAAAAAGCTATACACTTTTTTACCCACTAGAATAACAGAGCGGTCAGCCTGAAGCGAGTTCATCTGCTTAATCGTTGGAATCCAAATAGTTGAATATCCTTCAACAATTCGGGTAGTGTTTGTGAAGGGGTCGTAGGCGAATACACTTTCCAAAAGTATGTAATCCAATAATTCATGAAAACTAAATGTTTTCAAGGCCACCTCTGCTCTAGTATAGTATGATGTCTAGTATAGTATGATAGTATGATGACATTAGCAAGATTAAGGTATTGTCTAACTAGTGGAGCCGTTTTGTGTGACAAATGATCCCAATTGTATCCCTTAACCACCAACAGTCCACTGAATACCACATTAAGCTGTTCCGAATATGACAATAGTGATATCGTCAGTTGTTCTAGGTCAACCAGTCTATCCACGAGATCGATCCGAAGCTCCTCCAATAAGAAATTATAGTCAGGACATTTACTGCAGTAGTAATAAATTGCATCATTAAGTTGCCAATTTTCTTCAACAATGAAAAGCTTGTAATATTTTGAAATCCTTGTGCGTTCAAAAGATTCTATGTATTGTTTGACCAAAGAAAAACTGTTTTCGTCTGGAAGCAGGAGCACGATAAACTTGTAAGCAGTTCTAGCCCTAGTCATCACGGATCCAAATATTTCCATTGTATTGGTAAAACTTTCGTCTGATCCGGTCAGCTTGGATGATCCGAAAACAAATTGCACTGAACATAACTGCCCTCTTTTTCTCATGGAATTGAACTTTAGTACGAGAGGAAGAAGGTCAGACGACCGTGGAAAGGTGAACCAGTCATCAGTGGATATTCCAAAAACTAGAATCGGCAGTACGAATTGTATGTTTGAAAGTAATTTAGAATTTGGTAGCTTATTTGTTCGCTCCCAAACAAATGTACTGTGACATGAACTGAACGAATTAACGAGACTAACTATGCCACTGTCGATTTGATTAAATGCATTCATTTCGGCGATTTAAGTACTAAAGTCCACTGTAATGTTCATTTGTCCATCAATATCGCTATGTTAATCGCTTAAATTACAGATATGGGTATTATCACTCAGTATACACGAACCTTGTAAAGAGAGACGCTTTTCTCCCAATAAAATTCAACCTGCTGAGACAAAATGATCTAATTTGATCAAAATGGTCTAACTTGGCAAAATGGTTAATGTCTGTATAGGTGCACTTGCCATGTTGAAATCGATAAGTGGTTCGGTGTCTGTATAATTTAAATACGTACTCGTCAGCCGACTCCATTGAATTTAAACCAATACATATATGAATAAAATACGCAGCTGAAAGTGTTTAATACATCTTTTGGTTACGTCAACAATTTATTATCCACACTTCGTCGTACTAATTCAGAAACAACGCAAATGCACCCATTTAACATGGGTTTCTTAGGTACTTACGTTGTTGCTGAGTTATGTAACTGTCGGCGGCACTTTCGTTGTTTGAATTGGTATGGCAATATGCAGGATATTTACGAGGTGCTCAATCAACCAAAAACTGGCGAGGAAAGTGACATTCAGTCTTTATATCTAAAAAATGTAAGTGACAGGTATTTATGTAACGCAAGAAAAAATTAATCGATGAAACAAAAAGTATTTTTTGTCTCTTAACTGTCAGGTGCAGCCTTACAAAAGTAACTAAATTATTACTTAATACATTTGTGGAAAGCTTGTACACTATGGTTACTGTTATAATAAGTGTTATTTAACTATTTTACAAAACCATAATAAAACTGAATAAATCAGTTGATTGCGAGCTATATGTAGTTCCAGTCCTATCCATGCTGCTGCTAACGGTATATGTAAGTCTTACTTGAACCGTGTGGATGCAAAGTTAGTTATCCATCCTAAATTAGATATGGGAGTGTAGAAATGTCTAGCTTTCCATATTCAATCTTTCTTTCTTATTTTTTCAGGAACCCTATAACAAATAGTTTACCAATGCATTTTGTCACTTCCTGTCATTACATCTGATAAATATTTGGTGGGTTTTTAAATGTTGACCCTATGCGAGCAGCATCGTTTGTCAAATTCATTTATCTGCTGGGCCCCGACTAGATATGGTTGCAACCGATGTCCCGTCACCCGAAATTAGTTACACAGTTTACCTAGTCTTAATGATTAGGTCTTGATTTTTTTATAATTTGCATTATTTAATCTTAAAAACGAAATCTGAGTTTCAGCAGCACCAGCCAAGATTTCACAGATGACCAAAGTTTTCTTTTAGTTTTGTTCCCTAAGCAGTCCCAATTTTTCTTCTACCCTCGTCCCATTTAATGACAAGCTTAATCAAGTCCAACTTTAGTAAGAAGCAAAATATTTTACTCTACACTTGTTGTTTTGAGATGTTTTCCAAACTAACCTAACTTATGGTTATAGTTAAGTTATATTTAGAATTTGTTCATGTGTAATGTGCAGTCCAGAGGCACTGCATTATTTGGAATTTCTTTCTGCTCAGACTACGCACTTGGACGTATTTGTTCAACATGCACATTTACCTAGGTTTATATAGATGTGCTTCACACTAAAATTACCCATGATTTATAAACGATTGATTGGTATCTAATCATTTGCAAAAACTCAGGTCGTTGTAGTATAAACCCGTGACTCATAAATTTAAGTGTCACTTAATTACTTAGAACTGAGTGTTTATCTGTTTATATTATTCACCAGACCAGCGTCAACGGACGTTTCCAGGTATTAGGTGTGACGCGATATGTACCAAAAATAACGCAACCATAATCTCAAACCATTTGGAACGACTAGAAATTCACCTAGTTGGTATCATCCCCAAATCGTTCCGCTAATTTCCATCATACTGAAATTCTTTGATACTGTAATGTATTATTTCCTCAACTGGATGTTCAAGCAATTTTAAATTTCCTGAAGCTCGTGATACCATTTGGGCACATAAAATCCTCACAAACCTTATAAAATATAGTAGTCTTCAAACAAATTATTAACAGCTTATTCATATCTACGCCGTATGCATCTATTTTTAGTTGCACTGTACTGGAAAATCACCGCATTCTGACTAATTTGCTACCAGATTGTACTAGATTTACACAAACAATTGCGATGGTACGACACAATGGTCAGCATCGGGTAATATGTAATTATTATTGTCGTGGCAAAACAATTGATTGACATTAAATGATAACATTGTCAGTTTTGATGACTCGTCACCAACTTAGATATATATTTGCAATGGCTCAATTATAAATTCAACATTTGACTCCCAATAACCAGACCAGACTAACCTAACCCCCCCTTATGAAAAAAGAACCTGTAAAATTTACCCGGTATTATCTAAAGTAGGGATTGTAAAAATTCTACATATTAAATTTATCCTACATCAAACAAAATTCCCTTAGTGTTCTACGATTGGGTACTATTTGTAATATGCGACTTTTTCTTACTCGACTTTCCACAATTTTTTTCTACTCTTATGTTCTCCAGAAGTTAACTTTAAATTAATTTTACAACGACCTGTAAAATTAGTCTGTTCCTTCACAATATTATATAAGTGCACATAATGCACTTTAAAACAACTATATCAGGGGAAGATTGTTAAAAATTTTGAAATTACTAGATAAATTTCAACCACTTGTGATGTAATAATAACAATAACGATGGAGCATTATAACAACACAAATTCACTATCTCGGTTGTGCCATCAATACTTGGTAAGCACAGCTGTAATATTACCCATAACCGTGACCGTCGGTGTGACCAATAGGTAATGAACTACTGTGGCAAAATCGGTTTCTGGATCGGATAAAGGTATGCTGGTTATCAAACACCTTAAGAATTCCATATTATTTCCGAGTGATATACCTCTACATTTGGTTAGTCTTGTCAACTAACTATCTAGACCCCATCCATTAGAAAATTCTCGATTTGTTGTCATTCGATCAAAAAATTATATGCAAACCGTCAATGCCAATGTACAATTTTTGATTTTAGTACACATTAGTGTATTTGTAAAGATTATATATATATGTAGCAGTCCTAATTATTGGCATACAGCGCATTTATGTAACTTATTGCTTTCTGTATTCAGCCCGTCCTATTTTGCTACACATTTCCACACCAAAATACCAACACAGTTTGGTAAAGCCAACACGAACAGTAATTCCATTCCTAGATCCCCATATTTGCTCTAGTATTCTTTTACCAAATATAATTTCCGCGGCAAACAGTGCCACAACCGTAGCAACAATTACTCCTACCACGCTAAAGAAGGATAATAGTGTGTTGACAGAGATAAAAGGTGCCGCCACCTTCATTGTTGCCCACTTAGTCGCCCTCAATTTAATGTAGTGATGCAACTGCTGCAGCCACAGTTCTAACATCCCTCCTATCTCCAATCCCTTTAAACTCTGGCCAATCTCGTATCTCAATATGTTGTCCGCAATGAAAAAATAATGCCCATACAAGGCAACGTGCCGTGTCACAAAGCACTCATACTGGCCCCTGAGGAGTGCATTTTGTAAGTAAAGGAGAGATTGAACTCGATATTCATCCCGTATTAGGATGCCTGTATTTGGACTTCCCTTAGTAACGTAGCTAGTCAAATTATGCCAGTTGTACCTAAAAATTTAATCCATTCTATTAGTAAAACTGGGTGATTAATTTTTAGTTAGCGCCATTTACAGCATTCAGAACTTGAACTTACCCAACATACTTACATGATAACGATGGTCTTATCATACGGGAACTGGCCAAGTGACTTTTCCTCAATCTCCCACTGCAATCGGGTCTTTGGTGAATACACTCCAGTCCACTCTTCCGACTCGTAAGCAAGGGTATAACCCTTGGAAAAGAACTCGGCCAGTGTGCGAAATTTCTTAAATTGCGGTGGCGTAACTAGATTTTCCATCACGTGGACTTCGTACAGTACGAATCGTACTGCGCAAGAAATACAAAGCCTGAGAAGAGCAAGGACACCAAGATCCAAATAGAGATCTGTTTATTATTTGACGATTGTCCAAGAAACATTGCCCAAATTGTCAACATTACTTCCACAATCCTATCTAATATATCGAAGTTCCCAATATTTAATCCTGGTTTAAACAAGTCTACCACAAATCTTAGTGTCACTACAGTCATCATGAATGCTAGCCAACTAAGCCAAACGTGTCGGTCAAAAGGTGAAACCCACACGTCAAAATCCACATTATCTGACCACACGTTGAAGTTGCAGTATAACAGATCACGTCCATGGTAATGGAATGAGAATAGCGTATTCATATAGTAAAATTGGTACACGGGACGCATAACACTCTTAAAAATCCATCGCCATGTCTGTTCTTCTCCAAAGACAAATTGATGAAAGGTTACGTTTAAACTATTACTCATCACTAAATACAGCGTTTCCCAGTCTGAACAGTGCTCTCTGCTGGATGCGATATGGTACTGACCCTTGCCACAAATCCCACCTGGTTTAAACTTATGTGGAAATACTGCTCCGATCGAAACCTCGTTCATCCACTCGTGCACAAGTAGTGACATTACAGTTAACGTCTTAATCTCCGACGTGTAACGGACAGGGATAAACATTGTTTTGCAGTAGGTACAATAGAAATACCATTTTAATTCTAGATGAGTTAGTAATGACTTTCTGTCTATCTCTAAATCAACTGCAAAAACTCTGTATGGCACAGTATAGTCGTACCTGTGCCCATGCATCATTAAGTGTTCACTGGCTACCAAACTTGTATTTCCCTCTCATACTGAGTGAAGTGATATGTTTTCTCCTAGACGCGTGTATCAAATTGACCTCGTTCCTTTACAGTCATTCACCCTGAATAGTGCTTCTTCGATTGTGACAACAAACTCGTCCCGGTCATCCGCTAGGTGGTGTCCATACAGCTTTCTAGTGTTGGTCTTCCGATTCTTGATGTGGGTGTTCTTAAATGCGTGTACTTTTGTCTTTTTTCATACAATCTTCCCCAAATTGGTTTTAATTAATATATTGATAGTTGGTCTATTGGATTTTAGCAGTTTAGCCATGCGTCTTTGGGATCTGGGGTTTTCCTGATTGACTAAGCGTGGCAATCGATTTTTCAGCTTTTTGGTACGTTCTACAAGGGGGTAGTTATTTTTGGGAGGTACGTGTCCCAGACTCTCGGCGTGTCTTTTAATACATTCTCCATGTCGTATTCTATAAATTAAGGTCAAAGAGACTTCATGATCACCTGCTTTAGGTTCTTTTTTATCACATTTCCGGAGTAATCTCGAGTGGAAACGTCTTTCACTGGAACCTCTACTTCAACTGAGCACCGTGGGGTCATTTTTAAAACTAGGTCCCCCAAAAAAATCACACAACTATTTTTTGAGTTGCTCCATCAGATTTCGAAAACAAAATTGAATTTTGGTAACCCGCCTTTGAGGCGGGGTGATTCAAGTATTTTTTTAGCTTCTTGGGACAACCTGTAAGTCCGGTAGAAATCAATCAAACTCTAACAGTAAATCGCTTTCGAATTTGGCCAGAGTGACAATAGAAAAATTTCATCCAAATCGGATGACAAACGTTATGAAATTATCTTAAAATATCAACTAGTTAAATTTAATGCTCATATTTAGTCTCCCTTAGTAAATCCTTCAACCTCGTAATTAAACAGAAACATGTATTACGTTTATGTTTGTAATAAAATGTGATTATCATATTTATTTCAAGGCATTGTACTGGGACCTAGATAAATAGATGGATCATGTGTGCTTAAATAATTTATAAGCTGCTTTCCTAACTAATGGAATAATTATTATTCCGCAGATACATATTATCAACTAATTTGTAAACTAAGGACACATTTTATAGAATTTCAATACACTTATGTACAATACTATAGTACTAGACTCACTTAACTCATTTAACTTTACAAATTCCGCATTGGTTCAGGTTGAAAATATTTTTGTTTACTCGTCTTCTGAACGTTTCTACGCCATATGCGCTTATCGCGAGGCAGATACATACTGCATAAACTACAAATACCATTTTAACATCATTCCCTCCAATAGGTTCCCCTTCACGGACCAGATCAACCGAATTCCTTTCCTTATTTGCAAGCACCACTCTTTGAAAATAATTAGTAAATCTTTCCTCAGAAACAGTGCCCAGTCCATGTTGCGTCTTTATATCGTTCAGAAGTAACCAAGCTTGGAAATTATTTGCCCAATTTCGTATCATCCCAGCTTCAACCATGTATTGTAAATACTCTTCTAAAATAGTCCCAAAAGAAATGATAAACAATCTCCAATTATATCAACCGATCCATATTACGCAGAATATTTGTTTGGCCATGTAAATAATTATTTGTATGTTTTATAATAGGTTTCGCGGAAAGTTATAGATACGCGAAACAATTATAGGATTCTCTTATAATACATACGAACTGTTCTTACAAAACAAATGTAATCTATGTAAGCAAAATAATATCCCGCTCGAGGATAAAGTAATGGAAAATTTGAATACGTATTTATTGCGAGATTAGAAATTATTTATTATTATTATTATTATTTTATTCCATAATTGACATAGCCGCAGCCTAATCAAAATCTTTTACAAAATTGTTATAAATATAAAAGTATATAATTAATTAATTAATTTCACCTAGAACGAATTCTCTTTCCTTCATGCTAGCACTCCAGAAAATTTGTGTATATTTAATTAGTTCCAAATTGCATTCTTTAAAGTACGTTACAAAATGATCTTCATCTTTACTTTCTTTCGTCATGTAATTTAAATATTTTGCTCTCAAAGCTTTGTATAAAGGACATACTAACATTATGTGACAAGTACTTTCCTCTCCTAACCCACAAATTCTACAATTCATATTTTCTAGATTAAATTTATGTGCGAATAATTTAGTATACATATTTTTAACTCTAAGATAATTAAAATTAAGTCTTAACTGACACCACAGAGTGGACATGAACCAAGGAACATCATAGTTTAAATACTCCTCTCTTTGAATATTTGGAGATTAGAAATTACGTGAGGCACCAGAAAATATTTTGCCCAGATAAATAATTAGGGTCGCTAGTTCTCAAATAATTTCTGATATTTAGGTATATGTAATTTGTCTGGCGAAGGGTGAAATGCTCATAATAAAATACCAAAAAAATTAGTATAATCTACATTTATAATACGGATGCAATTAGTCATGGACTTACATATCTTCAAATTCTGTTAATTTGTAATGTTTGGTAACTTTGTCATTAAAAAAACAATCTAAATACTTAATAAGAACACGATATGTAATATGCACAGGTGCTGTAATATCGTAGACACGAGGATGTATTTTTTGCTCGGAAATGGTTTGCGAATTTAAATTAAGACAAACAAACAGGGTATGAACATCTCCAATTATACATATCTGCATAATTGGAGACGGTTACATATAAATATTAAAATGTTGATACATAGCCCCTGTAACATACTTAGTCAGGTATGTAAGAGCTTGAAATTGAACATTCATAAGAAATAGAGTTCCCACACCGCACACATTTCCGTATTTTTTCACACGTCGCTAAATTGTCTAAATTTTTTCCTTAAGATACACACACGAGTCATATTTTGGCTAGATTGATAATATCACCGCCATGTGTTTAAAAATTATTTTTTCCATTTTATTAACATTACTCCCTCCACTGCAGGGAAACTCAATCTCTACACAGCTCACATTGATACCTGATACTCCTTCCTTATTTACGGAAATGACATTACACTACCTCTACAAAGAAAGTTGTCCTGAAGAAAATTCATTGCTGCATGATATCCGTGAAAACAATCCGTTGACGACTGTACTTCTCCAATCCACGCAATACAAATCTACCAAAATTTTCCAAAATTACATGACAAACTATTCGACTCGAAAAAACAAAATGACAAGTGTCACACCAACCTTGCGAACATCCCCACAAATTGTTTCGATCATATTGTTTTGCAATTCCTCGCAAACCGAGAGTCCTATCGCCCCAGCAATGTCTCATCTATGTTACTTAGTTTACCAGACTGCATCTATTATTAATCCAGACTACTTATTCTTCCCCATATCTGACTATCTAAGTTGTTCCACGTTTCTTTTAGATGCACGAACTCGATCAAAATTTATCATGTACTCGAACAAGAACATTTGGATCCCTTGTTTTTCCTGCGACGTAATCAATCTGATAGAGGTCCCACCCATTTCGGACGTATCGACTATTGACAACATTTGGAATTCAATGGTCTCGAACATGCATCAAAACCTTGTACAATTCGATGATCACCTAGCTTACATTCCAGGCGGATATGTTCGTCTCTCCAAAAAATGTGGACCTCACCTGGACCGTTACACAAATTACGCGCCACCCGTCTCCCTCTGTATCATGGGGGATTTGGAAAATAAATACAACCTGACGAACGTCTTTGTTTATGACACTATTCGAAAAAAGAAGCGCAAGCTCCTTTACAGTATAACATTTAATTTACCCCTTGCTCCCGGGTCTCGTGTTGAAACACAATATCCGATGAATTTTCTCTTACAAATTTCCACTCAGCGATTCCCTTTTGTAGTTGTGACATCTCGGCCATCAATTCAAAATGGTTTCCTCACATATTTGTCTCCACTTGACGACATTACGTGGATATTGATGACAACGACCTCAACTTTAATAACTTTAATATTGTGTTCCATCAGCCAAAATAGGATCGACATGTTTGCCACAATTTACAAAATTAATTCCCTTCTCGTCCAGCAAACCGCGTGTTCAGAATCGCTTGTCATATTCAAAAGTAAGATTTTGTTGTCGGCCTGGCTCTTTTGGTGCTTCATCCTAACCGACAATCTGTACAAGGGAGGAATCTTTTCAACCTTGACGGTCGCTGAAAGACCGTGGGTACCAGAAACCATGGAAGCCTTGGTTAGATCAGACCTTCCCGTCGTATCGACATCAGTAATGAGGTCAGTAGTCAGGTCGAACACAACTGAGAAAAAATTCGTTGTGAACGCCACCATTAGAAATATGATCAGCCAGATGGAACCACATGTATCTGATTCTGTAAGAGCGTTAGAGTCCAAGCTGATTATTGTCAATATCGTCAGAATTTTCGCACCCATGTTTGTCGAACTTGTCAGCAATTCCACAAAACTCCCAAGATGGTGGTCCAATGAAACGTTTGACACGGGGCAGACCTTTGCTCTAATGGATGTTGAAGTAATGATGCCCTTCTTTGCGGAGAGCATCAACCTAAGGCAAAAACGATTAGTTATACGAAATCGAGAGGAAACTCCATTCACGCAGAATACCATATCGAACGGATGGACAAATATTTTCAGCGTTATGTTCGCCTCAAGGATGAGTGTCTACGAAACTTCAGGACTGCTGGCGAGATGGGAGAAATTATATCATCTGCGGGTCCAGATAGGGTATATGGGGCAAATGTATGGAAAAAAGAGTAAAAATTATCGTGACTATTTCGTCAATGAACTGACGAAGCCGAAAGATCCGGCAGAATTTCACGAACAACAGGCGGTATCGTTGCTCGCCATAAGGTATACTTTTGCTATGTGTGGTTTTATTTTGTTAGTTGGACTGGTCAGTTTCATGACGGAGAATAGAAACCAAATGTTGGAAATGGTGTTGATGTTGGGAAAATTTTATTACAGAATATTATCATATTGTAGTAATACGATAAGAAATATATTTGTAAATGATACCACGTCTAAAATGTTTGTTTAGGACAAGTAATTTTGTATATGAAGATCGAGTGATGTTGAATACAAATTTAAATTATTAAGGTTTCAGATATTCAAATGTTGTATGGCGTGAATGAAGAACAGTTTTTGTTCATATGTAAGTAGTTGATATTCTTGATGTAAATAAACAAATATAACACAAATCGATACATAGTGTGTAAGGTTAGGACGACATTTAGTTGTAAAGGTTGGGCAGGATAGAAACAGGCACACTCTGGGCACCTCTTTATTATATACTTACATTTTATACATATCTTTACATATTTGCCTATTATACATTTATATCGTTTATATAACAGTTAATAATATTTTCGTCACTCAACCAATCGCACTGATTATTTTTTTCCTAGAAATGGGAATCGTTTTTAACAACCTTTGTACAAGAGAAATGTGTTGCTATAAAACTGACACGTATTGAAGGGGAGTCAATTAGAGATATGACGACATAATTACTAAATTTACAAAAAACAACATGCCTTACCTCGAGCCCCTTCTAGAAAGACGATTGAAGCGAAAATAATCATGGTCACCGGTAACATCTAAACCAAGGGGAAACCATATCTGGGTTTCGTCGGCTTATATCTGAGGTGACTTTCTATTTACATATGTATGTAGACTAAAATAGCGTGTGGTTCATGTCAGGAAATAAATACGCTTGTATTATTCAAAAGTTTTAAATACTTGTGCACATCAGTACAAAACCAAATAAAAAATAAGTTGCCCATCAGTAATTTTAATAATTAGCTCAATGGTGAAACGACTTCATATGTAGAGGCTTACCCTTATAATCTGGACACCAAAAGTCAGGAGGTCAAGGTAAAAACCTGAATGCCGTATTTTGAACCCAGAAAATAAAGAACCGAAACCCAACCCGAGAAACACACCCCGCTCAATTTAGACATATCGCCTGCCTTATTTGAACTTTCATAAACTTTAATTTTTTAGTTATTAATTCTTAGCTCCATTGTGCATTGTTACATTTGCACGTGCAGCCAAAAATAGCATGATTTGTGACCAAACTTATTGTTTTATTGACATGACATGAATAAAAATTTTATCATTTCCTACTTCGTTGGCCCAGATTCAAAAGCTTGATAATTCATTATATCAATTTTTACTCCAAGCAGTAGCCATGAAAACCTTCCCTCTCGTTCTTGTTGTTCTTTCACTCGCAGTTTTCGAACCAGGCTCGGGCTCCATTATAACGGACGCGAATTGTCTCTGTCCGGCCGAAATGGTCGGAACCTATGTTTGCGGGGATGAACTAAAAAGTTCCGACTGCTTCAGAAATCGAGCCTATAATTGTACCCTACCTGGGAAGGCCGTCGGGTCGGACATGATTTGCAGCAACGTTCCATGTATTACTAATCCAAATAAGAGGAGCGCGACTTGCACGGCCTACACAGTTTATGTTAATTGTAAGTTTCTCATTTGGGCAAATGTATTCCGATCAACAAATCCATTTCCGTCAAACTTCACAGAAAGTCATTTCGGTATTAGTACCACATATTTCTTGGCAACCATCGTTTATGAATTATTTTTACTTTGTTAGAAAAGTGTCAAAGTATTTAGTTACGATTTATAAACTAAATAATTTACATATGACAAAATTAATCATCACAAAACTTTTTTCAACTTTTTAGCACTTAACAAGGGAGTTATGAAGAAATGTGAGGACTGTTTTATAAACGAGAAGAGACTGATGGAAGGCGAAAAATTGGATTGGAAGAATTACGGCGATTCCTACCTTATCTATCAAGGCGGAAAATTAGAGAAGGGAAAACCAGCAGAGGCTAAACTTATGAAACGGTAAGTGAAAAGTAAATTTGGATTTAAGTAAAGCTAAAATAATTAGGAGCGAGTGTGGGAAAAAAAAGTTATTTGATTACTTTCAGGGACGGTTCGGCTAACGGTGACAAGTTTGTTGAAGCCTGAGCAAGGAAATTAATTGGTTCCAATAAATATAATTAATTTCTAATAAAACGTATGAATTTCAAATATGGTTACAATCTCATAAGTGAACATGTAGATGTAGGAGGGCAGCCTATTTTTTATCGCTTACGCTCGCAAGCTAAATAAATAAATGTATGTGCATAAAAATTGACAAAAATACAGCCTTGGTGATGGAACATGCTTTATTTGAGAAATCAAAGATCAGTGGTCAATTTAGAATTTTATTTCTTTCGTCGCTAGTTTCCCATAGTTAAGTCTCATAATTATATAACCAATTAAATTTCATGCCAATTACCATAATTAAGTTTCTGATGGGGTTGGAATGGGTTTGATAGACGGTTTGGAGTTATTGTGGACATAGAGAGATACCCCTTGCTTTGTTACCCCACTGGGGGAGATTAAACTCCGGGGGCCCTCTGTTGTCGAGGTCATCGGTTGGGTCCCCAGAGAAGCTTTCTTGAAATCCTTGACAGTCAGGCTCCATGTAGAGAACAAAACACGTTCCCATGGGGTCAAAGGACATCATGTGTCCATCCAGGACGGGGTGGAGGTTGTGGCATGCTTCGTCACTATCAACATTGTCAATTATGACGTCACCTGGAAAATATCAAGTAATCAATATCGCAAAATAAATCACGCAAATATGTATGTGATAATGAATCAAGCAAAAAAAGTAAACGATTATTTCAGAGATTTTTCAAATTAGAAATTTCCGATTTCAAAAATTTCAAATTTTCGTACCTCCAAAGTCCTTCTCAGTTCCACCTCTGTAGGAAAAAAGTTCCCCGTCGACCGATGAGGAAAGGACCAAGAGTCCCAACATGCCCCCTAAAAATGAGAAAAAAATTTTCATGTTTGGGTTTGACGATGTATAGTTGTTTAGTTTGGAGATGTGTGTGTAGATTTCAAAAAAACTTAGGAAATAAAGGAAAAAAAATTAGGAAATAACTACTGCCACATTTTGGAAAATTAAAAACACAATAAAATGCTGCAGAACTCGTTAACCTATAAATAAAATGTACAAATTTAATATCATCAATTAATTTAGAAACTCAAAATATGCACATGGTTAGTTGTAATTCGTTCCAGCCAATTTTATTAAATTACTTAATGGCTGGTTAAATTCTGATGTAAAGTATATATGCACATTAAAATATTATGCTACTAAGCTACATAAATAATTTTGGAATCATATTTTTTTCGTAGCTAAATAAAACTAATTCGCGTAAGTAAGTATTTATCACTAATTTTACAATATATAGGTCAGATACATACATCGGGAAGTAACTGTTGCCACCACTTGGTACATTAAAAACAAAATAAAATGTTGCAGAATTCGTAAACTTATGAATTTGTAAATAAAATACGCAAATTAAATATCACCAGTTAAGATAAAAAAACGGTAATGCGGGAATTAGCTTTATTTTTAAACAAATTAATAGTTAAACTCTCATCATTTCCATAACTCGCGTGTATGCATATTTCTGAAATTTTTCCTAACAAATTTTTAAAGTCTAACTCAGCTACGAAAAAAACAGTCTTTTAATTTTTTTAAAAATTTATGATAGTAAATTTATTTTTTATCTTTTTATTTATAGGGTTTTTAAAGAAGTTTAAATTAAATTGAATTTATGTGTTAACATTTATTTCTGTTTATCTAGTAATTTATACATTAGTGGGGTCAGCCAGAAACGTTTTACTTAGACTCTTTATTTTACTATGATGGGGTTAGATTTATTTTAGTGTCTCTAAGAGTTTGGGTTAGAATTTTAATAATTTTTTCTAGATATAAAATTTTTCGTTTCAAGGAGCATACTTTTTATTTTTATAGTTTTGTTTTTTTATTACTTTTTATTTTACTATTGACTTTTTTTTCGGGTAATTTATTATTTTTTTATTTTTTTTTGAGGTTTCTTTAATCCCGACACTTTTAATTATTATGGGTTGGGGCTACCAACCTGAGCGTGTTCAAGCAGGGATGTATTTTTTATTGTATACGCTCACAGCGTCGTTACCTTTACTTTTATTAATTATGTACTTATATATAATTGGAGGTGGTGTTTCTTTATTTTATAAGGAGTTACTTTTTTATCCATTTTCAGGTTTTAATTTCTTTGTTATTACTGCTTTTATGGGTTCGATAGCCTTTTTAGTTAAGCTCCCTATGTATTTTACACATTTGTGACTCCCTAAAGCTCATGTTGAGGCCCCCGTGGCAGGCTCGATAATTTTAGCTGGGGTTTTATTAAAGTTAGGGGGTTACGGGCTTATACGAGTTCTTAGTATCACAGGGGTTTCGGTCATAAAGTTTAGCCCTTACTTTATAGGGCTAAGATTAGTTAGAATAATGTTTACGGGGATCTTGTGCTGTCGTTTAAATGATTTTAAAGCTTTAGTAGCGTACTCTTCAGTAGCCCATATATCTATGGTGATTGGGGGTCTAATAACTCTCTATTCATGGGGATTTATGGGGGCATTAGTGATGATAGTAGCTCATGGAGTTTCCTCTTCAGGTTTATTTTGTATGGTTAACTTATACTACGAACGAACTGGGAGCCGAAGTTTTTTTATTAATAAGGGGTTTATTTTAAGTTTTCCTATTTTTTCTTTACTTATATTTTTTCTCTGCGCGTCGAACATTGCTGCCCCTCCGACTATTAATTTATTATCAGAGATTTTTTTGATAGCTAGAATTATGAGTTACGATTATGTCATACTTTTATTTTTTCCTCTAGGCTCCTTTTTAGGGGCTGTTTTTACATTATTTATATTTTCGTTTTCACAACACGGGTCTTCTTATAATTCACTATATGGGTTTGTTCATTCTAATGTTCGTGAGGTCCACACTATTAGACTTCACATTGTCCCAGTAAATTTTTTAGTTTTAGGGTCTAATTTTATTTTTACATTTTACTAAATAATTTCATTTAAATAGTTTAAGAAAAATTTTAGTTTGTGATTCTATAGATGGGGGAGCCCTTTAAGTAATATTTTATTTGGTTTTACCTTTTTATCTAGGAGTTTTATTATTAGTGGCTAGTTTAATCAGTATGCGGTTTGGTCTTTTATATTTTCTTTCTGCTGAAACTATATTTATTGAATGGGAAATATTTTCTTTTAGATCAACTTCTATTATTATAACTCTTATTTTTGATTGAATAAGTTTGAGATTCACAGGGCTCGTAATATTTATTTCTTCTATGGTACTTTTTTATAGAATCATATATATAGAGGGGGACAAGTTTTTAACTCGGTTTATTTTTTTAGTATATTTCTTTGTTTTGAGTATAGTCTTTATAATTTTAAGCCCTAATATAATCAGAATCTTATTGGGGTGGGACGGACTCGGTCTTGTGTCGTATTGTTTAGTAATTTACTACCAAAATGTAAAAAGAGCAAATGCGGGCATAATTACAATTCTCTCTAACCGTGTGGGTGATGTAGCTATTCTTTTATGCATTTCATGGCTACTGAATTTTGGTAGATGGAATTTTTTTTATTCGCAGTTTGTGTATTCGTACGAAGTAGTTTCTTTTATAGTTATTCTAGTAATTTTAGCAGCTATAACAAAAAGAGCTCAAATACCCTTTTCTGCCTGGTTACCTGCGGCTATAGCAGCTCCCACCCCAGTTTCGGCTCTTGTGCATTCATCTACTTTAGTCACAGCCGGGGTGTATCTATTAATTCGGTTTAATTATACCCTAGGTGCCAATAATTTTTTATTATTTATTGGTATGCTGACTATATTTATATCTGGTTTAGGGGCTAATTTTGAGACAGATTTAAAAAAAATTATTGCCTTATCAACATTAAGTCAGCTCGGGTTAATAATAACATCTTTGGGGCTGGGCTTCTACGAGTATGCCTTTTTTCATCTTTTAACTCATGCTATATTTAAATCCCTACTATTTCTATGTGCTGGGGTGTTTATTCATTCCATAGGGCACATTCAGGATATTCGAGCGATAGGGGGGCTAATGATTTCTTGTCCAGTCACATCTTTGTACTTTATTATTTCTTCAATAGCTCTTTGTGGGTTTTTATCAGGATTTTTTTCTAGGGATATAATTATTGAATTTTTTTTTCAAGGTAAAATAAATTTAATTATGGGATGTTTAATAGTTTTATCTACATTGTTTACATTAACGTACTCTGTTCGCCTTTTGTATTTTTCTTTTTTTAATAATATGGGTAATCGGTATCTTTTAAGTTTAGCTGAGAGAATTAACATACTAATTCCGATAACATTTTTAATTTTTATGTCAGTTTTGGCTGGCGGGTGGCTTAGAGTTTATATGTTTCCTATAAATTTTATTTTTCTACCCATGTGGCTTAAATTATTGGTCGTTACTATAATTTTTAGTTTTTTCTTTATTTATTTTTTCTTAGCAGACTTTAAGGTTATAAAGAAAATTAGCTCTACCTCAGGTTTAGACTATTTTTTAGGTTCGATGTGACTGCTTCCTTTTATTTCTACTTTTGCTCTAACTCCTATTATTAAGTACGGCGTAAAAATTTTAAATCTTGTGGACCAAGGTTGAGTGGAGTTTTTAGGGGGGCAAGGATTTATTGACAAATCTAAGTTTATTTCTTCCAAGGCAGATGTATTAAATTCCGTAAGAATGAAATTCTTCATATTTAGTTTCTTTATGGGTGGATTGGTTTTATTTTTTAGTTTAGTTTAGATTTGTATAGCTTATATAAAAGAGCACTACGTTGAAGTTGTAGGGGAAGACTGAGTCTTGAAAATATATCCCATAAAAATATATTTATTTATTTAAACATTGAAAATGTTTTGTTTTTAATTAAACTAAAATAGAAAAAAGAAAATAACGGAGTTTAACCGTTAAAATTTTAAGTTAGCGGCTTAAATTTGGCTCCCTTTTCTTATTAAAGAGGCTGAGTACCTAATAGCCATTAACAGTGGCTCGCCGCTTCTTTGGCTTCCTTTAAAATAAGGGGAGAGCCCAAATTTTTCAGGTCGAAACTGACCGCGATTTTTCGCTTCTTACTAGTGTAAGATAGACTTTCACAGTACTTTCTGAATGCAACCCAGATGTTATTTTTAACTACAATCCTCTATATTATTAATATACAATATTATTTTCAGTCTAAAGCTCCTTGGTTCCATTCATGCAGAAGTCCGATTAAAAGAATTAAGATGAAGAATGTTAATAGAGTTAGAGTGTGGGCTCAATTTATTGATGTAAGAATAACTGGGAGGGGGATGATTAGAGTAATTTCTACATCAAAAATTAAAAATACCCCTGCGATTAAATAGAACCGAAGAGAAAAAGGAAGTCGTGAGGATCTTTTGGGGTCGAATCCACATTCGAATGCTGAAGGTTTTTCTCGTTCTTGTATATTTTTTTTTGCAATAAAAGAGTTTAGTAAAACTAAAATTGAGGGTAACCCGAATGAGATAATAAATATTATTAAAATTATACTTATCGAACAAATTGAACCTTCTAATTGGAAGTTAGGTGTACTTTTTATACTATAAGTATACTTTAACCTCCTCATCAGTAGATACTTATATAAAGAAAAAGTCACACCACATCAACAAAATGTCAGCTGCTTCAAAACCAAAATGGTGGTTTCTTGAGAAGTGATTTTTTGTATGTCGTGAGAGACACACAGTAAGAAATGTTGTGCCAATAATTACGTGGATTCCATGAAATCCTGTTGCTATAAAAAAAGTTGACCCATAGGCTGAGTCTGAGATTGTAAAAGATGCTTCTCAGTATTCAAGAGCTTGAAGTGAAGTAAAATATACACCTAGGGTGACTGTTAATAGTAGCCCTAAGAATGCTTGGGAAAAATTATTTTCTATAATTCTGTGGTGGGCTCAAGTTACTGTTACGCCTGAACCAAGAAGAATAATAGTGTTTAAGAGGGGGACTTGGAATGGGTTAAACGGAAGCACTCCCCTAGGGGGTCATATTAAACCGATTTCTATAGAAGGGGCAAGACTTCTATGAAAGAATGCTCAGAAAAACGAGAAAAAAATAATACTTCAGATGTAATAAATAAAATTATGCCCCAGCGCAATCCCTTGGCTACAATTGAAGTGTGGAGTCCTTGAAAGGTCCCTTCTCGTCTGATATCACGTCATCATTGAATGCAAGTTAGGGCTATAATTATTATACCGAATAAAAATAAATTTATATTTATTTCTTGGAATCATTTTACAATGCCTGTAGTTAAAATGAAAGCGCCTGTAGCCCCAGTAAGGGGCCACGGACTTAGGTCTACTAAGTGGAATGAGTGGTCTCTCTTTACTATCATTATTTATTTAGTGGGATGTAATTTCTCTAGCGTATAGTGTCGATAACACCGCAAAAACGTAAGATTGAATTATAGCTACAGCAGATTCTAGGGTTAATAAAAGAATTTGGGTTAAGATTAATCTAGCTAAGATTAAGTTAGAGGCGGCTGCTGTTTGGTTGCCCAAAAGAGTTATTAATAAGTGCCCTGCTACCATGTTAGCTATAAGTCGGACTGCCAAAGTTAAAGGCCGGATTACATTTCTAATTGATTCGATTAATACTATAAATGGTATTAATAAATTTGGAGTGCTCTGTGGCACTAAATGGGCGAACATATGTTTGGTATAATTTAATCAGCCGTACATCATAAATGATAGTCATAGAGGTAATCTTAAAGTTAAGGTCAAAACTATGTGTCTTGAAGCTGTAAAAATGTATGGAAATAAACCCATAAAATTATTTATTAGAATAAATATTAATAAAGAGATAAATGGGATAGTTCTTCCTACTGATGAGTGGGGCCCTAGCAGTATCTTAAATTCATCATGAAGTTTTTTGCAAATTCTTAAGGTCAATAAAAAAAATTTATTAGGGGTGGCTCAAAACATAGGCGTTAAAATCATTAAAACAATTAATGATCTAACTCAGTTTAAAGATATAAAAATTATAGATGAAGGGTCAAACACTGAAAATAAATTAGTTATTATCATTTTCAATTTATGTGATTGGTTTCGTCGTTACTAAGCGGGGTATTAGTTTGACCAACGTTGGTATTCATATTAGTATTTTTAATATTAAAAATTTTAATTACAGATAGAAGGAATAGCCAAGAGAACAATAAAAAAAGAGATAGCCATATAATGGGTGCTATTTGAGGAATAAAAAAATGTTTTTTAAACTACTTAGTCTTGACAAAACTATATTATAAATAATGTTAACTAATTTTTTCATTAAAAACATTTGTTAAATTGTTATAAAACGGTTTAAGAGACCGACGCTTACTTTCAGCCACTTAATGAATAGTTTACTTAGATATATTTTTTACTCACTTAATGAAGTTTTTTCCTGGGATTGTTTCAATTACGATGGGCATAAATCTATGATTTGCTCCGCAAATTTCTGAGCATTGCCCGAAAAATAATCCAGGGCGGTTTGTATAAAAATTAACTTGGTTTAGACGTCCTGGCACAGCGTCAGCTTTAATTCCCATTCTTGGGACTGTTCATGAGATGCGTAGGGTAAGAACGACAGGAGAGAGTGTGCTCAGTCAGTACGGAGAGAGCGAGAAGAGAAGTAGTGCGAAGGAAGAACTCAGACAAGTGAGACGTGTTCAAGTTGCTCTCCAGCCGAGTGGAAGTAATTATTTTCGTCACTCAAGATTTAATTAGTTTAGTGAAATAGTAGTTATCATTCATTGTTTGTGCCGTAGTAAGTAGTGTGCTTGAAATAAATACCAGTAATTCAGTTAAAGAGTGCTAGTTCTGGGACATTTATTGGCCTTATTTCTACAAAGTGGTGCATCGCGAGGAAGACATTTCACGTAAACTATTAAGTCATCAGTAAGGCAGTCATCACTTGAGTCAGTCATCAGTTGAATCAGTTATCAGTTGAGTCAGTTATCAGTTGAGTCAGTCATCAGTTAAGTTCGTCATCAGTAAGTTCGTCAGTTAGTTCGTCAGTTATTGGTCAGTTGAATTGTGGTTGCTGGACATTAGTTCGTGCAGTTGAGGATAGAGGGCGTTCCAACCACCCCGGAACCAGGCTGCACCACAACCAGACTGCACCACAACCAGGCTGCACCACAACCAGGCCACACCGCAACCAGGCTGCACCACAACCAGGCTGCACCACAACCAGGCTGCACCGAAACCAGGCTGCACCACAACCAGGCCACACCACAACCAGGCTGCACCACAACCAGGCTGCACCGAAACCAGGCTGCACCACAACCAGGCTGCACCACAACCAGGCCACACCACAACCAGGCCACACCGCAACCAGGCTGCACCACAACCAGGCTGCACCACAACCAGGCTGCACCACAACCAGGCTGCACCGAAACCAGGCTGCACCACAACCAGGCTGCACCGAAACCAGGCTGCACCGCAACCGGCCTGCACCACAACCAGTCTGCACCACAACTGAACCACCCAAACCACCCAAATCACCCAAACCAACTGAACCACCAGGAGGAGTGAAAGTGCCAAGTAGAAGAACAAGTGTTAGAAACTTTGCGACGCCGAGGTCACTGGATTTACGACCCCAAAGCAAGAAAGTGAGCTATCAGTGAGCGGCGCCGTAACAGTATTGTTGGCTGCACGTGCAAATGTAACAATGGACAATGGAGTTAAAAATCTAAGTTTATCCTTAGATAATTTAAAGGAATGAGTGGAAAAATAGTTTTAAGATGGCTTAATTTAATATCTTATGTACTAGGGAACCTTCCAACCTGCCGGTCGAACCCAAGGTTCCCACTTAAAATAAAATGTGCACAATACATAACTTTTGATGTTAACTGGAGAAGTAATATGAAGTAATATGAAGTCTAGAAATATTACGATATCATGCCACGCAAAAAATTACACCATAGTACCAGCACCGGTGGAAGGATTTCGCGAGTTCTGTGGTATTTGGTCCAGGTTTGAATGCAAAATTAATTAGCGAATCAGAAGGAGTCCAATAACCTATTTTCAATTTGGAATCGCACTATAAAATGATTATGAAAACATTACAAAATTTGTAAGAAATTTCAATTTTTACTACTCATATAATCAGGTTTGCGTTGTCATCCAGTAAAATAAAATATTTGTTCTGTATTACTGTAACCTAACCTTGACCTGAATTTACTGGTCAGTCTTCCACAACATTTTTTACAATTGTTGACCGTACTCATATGTATTGTACCTTGCCTTCAAGTTTTACGATGTAGGTCATCCGGTACAAAAAGGTAAAATACCAACATCACACCTTTCCTTAGGGATTAAGAATTTTCTAATCCTCTTTTAAGAAACCCTTGAGTATTATGGTTCATGTAAAAATATTAGAGTTTTTTTCTTCATAAAATGCCTCTGTTAAAATTCTCACTGTTCCCCCAATTGTTAACCGATTTCAAAAATTTAAACTGTTTTAGAAACTTGGGAAAATTTACTCAATTCCGTGTTCCCATATATTCAAAATATGACCACACGCCCTAGAAATTAAGATCCCATAACACGCAATATTTGTTTAAAAAAAGCTCTAATTTTTTTACATGAACCATAATATTTGTGTTGGCCTTACCTTTCATTGCGGACACAGTATCCTTAGGAGGAGAGTACGCCAACCTGATAATGACAGATCTTGATGTCCTTTGGATATATGGTAGTACCCCCTCTGAAAGTAAAAAGTGTGAAGCGGTTTGATGCCATGGCCCAATTTACGCCCGTCACACCCCTTTGAAGGCGCGCCCGATGCCAAACTAGCTGCACTAAAAAATTCGCCAAAAATCCAATTTTGTTCGGATTTTCATAATAATTATATATTTGTGATCCCAGATAGTCGCTTTATCATATTCAGTTGCAAAATTAACTTTTCAGAAATTTTCAATATTTTCGAATATTTCCTGAAAAGGGCATGGCTTGAAAAAATTCAAAATTCCAAAAAAGTTCAGATTGATATCAGATATGATAAAGCAACTATTTGGGATCATAAATATGTAACTATTATGAAAATCCGAACAAAATTGGATATTTGGCAAATTTTTTAGTGCAGCTAGTTTGGCATCGGGCACGCCTTCAAAGGGGTGTGACGGGCGTAAATTGGGCCATGGCATCAAACCGCTTCACACTTTTTACTTTTAGAGGGGGTACTACCATATATCCAAAGGACATCAAGATCTGTCATTATCAGGTTGGCGTACTCTCCTCCTTAGTAAAAATATGCTCGTGAATTGGCTTTTTTGCATTAAATAAAATACATAATACGCTAACAAATTATTATCTTGCTACATGTAACTATGATTCATTCAAACTATAATTAAAACTACGACGCCAATGCCCAGAAACTAATATTTAGTTTCGGAGTTAAAAAACTTCGAATTAATTTTAATTCCTTGTGGTATTATGGTTGATACATTAAATTTATATTAAATTTATATTTAAATTAAATTTATATTTAAATTAAATTTAAACTTATTTGTCTCTTATTAAAAGAAATTGGACGCCACAAAGTTTGCACTTAAAAAAGTCTTCAATATAAAAATATAAAAATTACAATCTTGTCATTGCAATCATGATTTGGGTTGCGCATTTAAAAAACTTTCACAAAATAATTTTACCCATCAAGTTATCCAGCACTGATCTTTTTGACACATTTACCTCTGAAAAACAGCTTTTTGTGAAAAAAAAGATTGGCTTCAACCTAAAATTTCATTCCAGTCGCCTTCCTCTCCTCAAGGGAACAGGGTCGGATCCAGATTAGAAAATACACACCGTTTATGTAAATCACATAGTTATTTTCCATACAAACAAGGTTTAATTTGCGTAAGTTTTTAAACATAAAACCGGTTGCAAATTATTAACCATCCGCGTAGTATAATCAAATGTACACTATGTTTAATAATGTTTCCCGTTTTCGTAATAAACTGCAACCAACTGACACATAGTACAAATCAACCTATAGAAATTAAAAAATAAAATAAAGAATAACAAAGGTTTACCTTTTGTTAAGCAATTATTGTAGAATAAACAAAACATTTAATTTTTCCAGCAAGATTTCGTCCAAACGAATATCCACCATGAAGATAACCCCGTTCCTTATCATTACCCTCTGTTTGGGCCTACCTGCCAACTGTCAAAAGACAGGTAACAACCTCTAAATCCATAGCAATTTTAATATCCTCTCTACATAAAATCTTCATAACAAATCATTACCGTATGCAATTATCTATTGTTATTCTCTTCATGAACGTTATAAATATATACATAAATTTTGAAACATTTTACTCTATTTGTTATTAACTTTTTCCGTGTGTGGTAAAAAAATTTGTGAAAATTATTATTACGCCATCCAGTTCAATCGTATGCATCTAATATGACAAAGTATCAAAGTCACTCCACACGGTAATAATTTGTTAACCTGTTAGCTTGAGGGAAACTAATGTTTGAGCCTTGTACAGATTTCTGCCAGAAACTGTACGCCATGTGTGAAGAAGATCACGGTGCATTCACCAACTGCTTGGAAGGTCAGAGTGTGAATTACGCAATTTGTATGTTCCCTGCCGGCGATGCATTTCAAAATCACTGCAACGCCATCAACTGCTCCATCAGCGAAAGCTCTCCCGGCCGAACGATGTGTAGTTGTTACAAGTAAAAACCATTTTTTATCGTTACCATGGAAATCTATCGTTCGAATACATAATTCAGCTCACACTAATTTAATTTCTTTCAAATTTGACATCATTTTCTACAATACTTGTCTCACAAATTGTACAACTTGTTTACAACTTGTTACAAAACGAATAAACGGAAATTTCAGAAAATTTTTTTAAATTTATTGACCTCGACTTTCTTACTTTTGCTACTAATAAAATTTCATAAGCCCGAATTCTCTTTGTTAAGCATTTCAAAACAAATCTTGAACAAATAAGAATTGACATGTAATTTCCATACGTAAAAATTTTTATCACGACTTTGCCAAAAAGTAAACCGCATTATCTCCAATGAATTGTTGTTGTTCATATGAAGAAGAGTTTATCTTAAAGAAAGTAGACCATTTTGATAGAACATATCCGAGTTCCTTAACATACTTTATCAATATCTTTTCTTGAAACACGCAGGCTTACATATAGATACCTTCTAGAATAAAAGTCACCATTTATTTATTTATAAGTGTTTTCAAAACACATAACGGATTTCTGACACCAGAAAATTCTATGTCCACATAAGCAAATATACCCATTAACAAAACACTCCATCCTATCCAGCATCGTTTCCATCATGTCATATTCCGTCATCTTCCGCCTCCTCATTTTAAATCACTTCGTCCCCCGAATTACCTCCCACCATTGCTATGTCACCCTAAAATGGACGGGATTGGACGATACCGTTTGTTCCCCTTATTTCAACCCCAATCAGCAAAACCTCTTGAAATTCACAAATTTTAATTCTCTCACACCCATCAATCCATCAATTTTAGTCAAACCTTGAACATATTTTGTATCTGGCCTGATCTAAAATTTTCCCCCGTATCAATTTAAACACACCTTTCATTGTGTTCAGATTCACATATTCCAACAGAAAGGCCTCCCTTATCCTCACTATGATGTCAAAGATTTCCAATTCTTCAACTTTTATTTAACCAGAGTCGATTCAATCTTTATCTTTCGGACGAAATAAATATTTTTTACAGTGCACTCATTTTGGGCCCTAATTATACAGATAGAATTTGAACCCTAGGATCCCTTCTTGTAATGACTCAAGTATTCTTTGTCCGTTATAATGAATATTATAATTGGAGCACCCGTAGACCAAAAAATTAAATTAATAGATCTTCACACGCACAAGTATCCATTTCCAAGACATATTAATTATAATAGCTAGAATAAACAACAAAATACGATTTATTACCACATTATTTTTATGGAGCTCATGCTCAGAAATTTTATCTTTTTTATTAATCTTCAAAATCATTGATTCAGAATCATGGTTTTTTTAATGCCCTGTATAATAAAAATTTCCATTGTGGAATTCTTTTTTAGATAACACACTGCATGTAAACCAGAATAAACAGTTTAATCAGATATGGTTTCGAAAATATTTTCCCAAGTAATACTCTGCAATATTGTTACCTCAATATTACTCATCTCCCAGAAAGCTAATGAGAGTGAGACTATGGTCAATCTTTTATAGTTAAATCTTTTTTTGCTGCCGCTAATTTCCCTACAGATTTTATCCTAATTTACTTCATGATCCAATATTTCGAAAACTTTTTAAACTTAGGAAATCCATCATCTATTGAAAAAAATAATTCGAGTTTCGATAACCCGAGATATTTAACATTACAAAGTCGGCCACCTGTTAATTCTAAAATCAAAAAACGCTCTAATTTTACTTGACCAACCATACCAGAGCTATTTAGATCTGTACCCTTGCGAATATATTTTGGCGATGAAACGAAATTGAACAAATATACAACCTCTGCCCCCCACGTGGCCACCACATTATCTTGCTCATCCGTAAGGCCAAGTAAAAAAATGTTTCGTAATAGTGTCTCCATAAATGATGTCACGGCAAATGGTGGTAAGAATGTAAAAGTTTTACGCGCAAAAGCATTTATTATAGACACAGTAATTTACCTTCAATCATCGCATCAACGTCATGTTTTCTGCTAAATTGTTTGAAGTCTATCAAGGCCAAATTCGTATCATTTCTTTCACCCGCTAAAAATGCGGCCGTGTTCAGCCCAATTTCTCCCACCGATTCCGGTCTCGTGACTTGAACATAAATTCCAAGAATTTGTGTGTTCTTCTCTCCAAGGGTTGAATGTCTTTGCAAGAAGAGCAACACGTCCGGCCAATTAGACTCATTTTTTCCTTTCGCTTGCGGAGACACGATAAACGCTTGCGGTGAGAATTCTTGGTCGATGAAAAATCCAACATGTTTCTCACGTAGTTTCAATTCCCTTTCCACATCGTTTTCTTCCAGTCGGGGAAATAGCGTCCAATCTGGCTTGGTCGCACTAAACGACAACAAAAGGGACACATGGTTCCTAAGGTTTTGACCAACCCCGGGCAAATCTTGCTTAACCGGAAGTCACGCCTCTACCAAGACGGACCTCGGACCCAGGCCGGACTTCATGAGAAGGAGGGGCGAGGAAAAGGTACCCGCAGAAATAATAACTTCCTTCGACGCATGCGCGATTTGTGGCATCCCGTGGCGAAAGTAGGTAACACCATACGCTCGTTTGTTGTCATCAATGAGAATCTAGGCACTAAAAGAAAATTTCACGTAGAAGATTCTTCGCTACAATTATCGGAAATGAACCCTCGTACATTTTGAACTTCTGAGTATCGCAACACTTTCAAGGAAGTTCGAGTAGATTCGATTGGTTTAACGAAAGCCGTGTATGTGCTGACTCGTTCCCCTTTCAAGACCGATTTTACCGCTGGCGCAAATCCTGCGCATATTACAACAATTTATTATGATTATTTGTGCTTGTATTTTTATTATGGGATTGAGAGTCATAATTTTTTTTCGAGGTATTGTAAACACTTTACACAAACCTTCTGCTTGTTGCCCGTTGGAGTCTACAGCATTAAAACCAAGTCCTTTTGCCGACTGCACCCATCCATCCATTGTGCCTGGCCAGTCTGTCTCCACATGGAAAGGGCCCACATTGCCGTAAAATTCTGAAATATAAATGAATATTTGCATCAGGATTAATTCATTTACGACTTCTTATTTACCTTCTTCCTCAAGTCACGTCATGCTAAATATTTCACGTGACAGTGCCGACTTATAGGACCCTCGCTACATTAATGTCCCGCTCTGGTCACCAACTCAGCCGTAGAAACTACTTTACGATCATGTACTACTACTCGATACTCGATTTACATGAAATTAAACTTACTGTGTTTCTCCTCCTCATTGACAAGACGGCCATTAAAATTTTCAAGTTTCTTGAAATGCTGCAGGAGACTAGCGTATTACCACGATTCGTCACCAGTTAGCCTAGAAAAGTTATCATAGTCTTGGGGAGAGCCTCGATTGTACATATTCCCATTATGTGACCAAGAACCTCCCATCATACGACCTGTCGTGGACACGAGCATCTAAATGGAAATGGTATTTAAGTATTTACATAACTGCTAGAAAATATAATCAATACATATTACTTAAATATAGTTCAACTTACCCCACCAACGGAATTAGATTTGATTCTGAGCCTGGAATAGGTAGTTGATAGTTGGATGATTTTCCACAATGTTGTTGAGGTACGGATTGTACGTAGCTGGCACCGGGTTGCCTCCAGCCTCCAACAGAAGAACGCTAAAACGTTCCGACAGCCGACCAGCCAAAACACATCCAGCCGCACCACCTCCAACTAAATACAAGAAATAATGAGTTTTTAAATCATTTGTCATATTTCAGGGGCTGTCCATAAATTATGTCACGTGATAGGAGAATTTAAATGTGACAAACCAAACTAAAAAAAAGTTTTCGGGTGTGCCGTGGTCAATAGTCGGATATTTTTGTGACCCAATTTTTTATAAGCTAATAGAAAACCAAATAGAATTTAGATAGCACTTGCCTATCACAAAGTCGAACGTCTTAATAACCGGAAGGCTCCGGTCGGGCGCCAATTCATCCAGGGTCATCTCCAAATCATCTTCTCGAAATTGGTCGGCATAGTACTGGATGGATAGTGCCATCGAAGCAATTATAAAGGCTGATAATTGCATCGTTTCAATTATTTGTGGAAACTTCTTTCCACGTACAAAAAATTAATTGGTGTTTTACACTATAAATAACTGCCAACATGCGTAGAGCACGAAAATGGGAAAAATGATCTTCTTAGGCTATGCAACATTGTGCTTAAATACCCATCCGTACGTGCCTATACAATGTCTAGCTTATAAATAGAACGACACATGTTTTTATGTTTGCTTCTGAAATTAAATTCTATACTGAAATGAAGTCATTATTTACATTGTGTTGGCATCATTAACCTATTTATTTATTAATAACTACATATTTACATTATACGAACAAGTAGAGCTTTGCATGCGTCATCAAGTCTCAGCAGAGAACAGATTTTATTACGCTAGAGTCATAAAGATTTATTTCAGGTAGACACGGCGTCTTCCACACAGCCAATGCCTTACTAGTGGCAAGATGTTTAACTGGAGCCAAATGGGACGTGATATCTGCCAACGCATTTATTTTTTTCATTTCCAACAAGTTTGTTTGCATATATGGATGACAATTTTATTTCTAATGTGTACTTTTATTATTTTATTGATCTATAATCTAACAAAAAAGTTAGGTATGAATGAAACAAATGTGTAAAAAAATTAGAATACACAATTTGTTTTGCCAATCCTACTTGAAAGAAATGCTGAGTATATGAAATGTTAACATTCTTAATGTAATTTACTGTTTCTTGGTTAGGGCAAGGTGGCCCCAAAAAACTGAACATGCTGTGGGGTACATGCTCGATTTATTTCTTTAAGTCCTCAATTTGTGTTCATTTCAATCCCAACTTATATTAGTTTCTGAAGAGGGGATAGGATATTTTTTTTAATGTTTAAAATTTCTATCTGCATGGTACTACCAGTGAGGAATTTAATGTGGTTGCAACAGGCCAAAAGTCTGGACAACCATAAAGTTGCCCGTCTTTGACATCTAACCTAATGTGTGAAATATTAGCATAAATAGCATTTTAAGTCGTTAGGGGCGACAAATGTGTAAGTACATTTATCGACCTCAATTTCAGGTATTTATGTAAGAAGTGAAGAACATAAAACTCGTGGGGGTAATTTCAACTCGATTAATCTGAGATGGCTTATTCACAAGTGACTCGTGGAAGGTGGATGTACATATTTTGAAAACCTTGCCTGCTATTGGGTAGAGTGAGACTGCACTGCAGGATTCACTTTTAAGGCAACGCAATTTTGTGTCGAGATTTTGCCAACTAACAATTCCACATACAATAAGGAAGATCTTATGGTCTGTGTAAAATTAATAGTCCATTTTCTGTTAGTTGGGCGAAGCGCTGATCGGTCACTTGTCGGGTGATTTGAAAATTTTTAATGGTTTTGTAAACTTTAGATGTCATAGAAAATTTAAAATTTCCGTTTTTTTCAATGCGTTAAGAATTGTATCATCGGCCACCTAAACTCTTAGAAAAATCCGGCCTATTAATTTTACACACACCATAGTCGAGTTATAGTAAGGGTTCAAGGGCGTGTAATTTCAAATAACGTAATGATAGCGCGATTGAAAAACTGATATATGGGTAGGAGTTTCTTACAATCCACATATATTGAACATACTTAATTGAAAATTACCTAGACTAGTCAAAATTGCATTATGCAAGAGGGTGTCCACTAATTTTTATTAGAGAGCTGAACAATGGGAACGATGAAAAGATCAAAGGCTACCGGGAAATTCAGTTGCTGTCAATCTTGGCAAATAACTTTTGGAAGTTTCCCCTGATTCAAATACTTCTAGGAGCTTGGCTGGTTGCTGCAATTGTCTAACTTTACATTGTGATCAAGCTAGTTGACCAAATTCCTGCCGAGCAAGCCATCATGTTTGCACTAACCTTGGTTGAAAGTGCGACTATGATCATGCTTCAGTTCAAGCTGTTGGCAGACCCTTGCATCGCCTCGAAGCAGCTTTTTCAACATCGGAAGAGACTTCCAGGCGGAGGAAGCAAATGGATTCGTTGCTATGTCAGATCCTGCTCACAATACCAAATAAAAATGGCGGATGGAAGATTCTTCGATAAAACTACGCCCCTCATTGTATGGCAGTTTGTTGTTGATCGGGTTGTTAATTGTTTGCTTAAGTAATTAGTTAGAAAAAATGAGCTTATTCGGTTTGATGTAAAATTTATTTCAGGTTACAATTGGAAGAATTCTGATAACCTTCATTATCACAATGCTTTCTCTTGTGTTATAAATTCCTCTAAGTACTATGAAATCATTTTCAGCACTTGATCTACTAAGTAATTTTATTCTGCTGTAAATATAAATAATTTATTGAAATTCGTTTAACTTGATTCGGTCAACACTCTACTAAAAATTTGTTGCAATTGGATAAAATTTCTGAATAAATACATGTATACATTTTCACGTCAAATTTAATGAATCGCGACATCCGCACAGTTTCTGAACGTCTGGGCTGGCTCTCGGTTCAAACAGCTTTCCCAATCTACAGAAAATATAAATTTAAACTTTCCACCTTAAACGAGTGACTCACTTTCCGCAAATCTCAACCTACCCGCCGGTCCAGGGTATGAAGTTCGATACGTCCATCGAATCGTGCATCTGTTGCAAGTCACCCCGGCGGGGAGTTGAACCCGAGCGGTGACCTCGACAGTACCCACGAAGTGTGGGACGCACATCCGGTCATCGATTCGAACCTCTTCAGAACCTCCGACGATAGGCAACTTATAAAAACAGTTATCAGTTTCCTGTTGATTTGGGCAAAGCTCAACCTCATAGGAGCCGTAATGTGGGGCATCAAAGTTCCCGACGACTTCAATTATCTGGTGGGAAAAATCCAATATTTTAAATAATTTAATATCTTAAATCCAAAATATGAATGTAGTTAATAGCTATTCTTGCACAATTTTAACTACGTGGTAAGGTCAAAGGTTGAAGTGTTTAGGTCATGGAAACGGGAGATTCGAAAGATTATAGCGAAAATTATAGTCTTCGACGTACCGTATCAATTAATCAAGAATACATTTTTATTTACTTAATTTAGCTAAGTAACCTTTCTACTCTCGAAAACTACTTTAAATTTTTCACAACAATTTGTCAACTCATGATAAAGGTATAAGGTTTTGTATCATGTGAGTGGACTCTTTACTTGTTGGATTAACTGTAATCCCACCCTCTCAAATAAAATAATCCCCCCTACATACCGATCCACTAGTATAATTCCTGACGATGACGCCCTTGTCATAAATCCCGCCCTGGTTCGCCGTCGATTCCCCCGGCGCGTCGCCACACCTCCCACAGCTGGAATACTGCATGTCTTGGTTCACATTGCCGCACCAGACGCCCGTATTGTCCCACCAGTAGGGCTGATTCGTCCCGAACTCTGGCCTCAGTTGGATGGACGTCCGCGCAATGGGATCCTTCATGTAGCCGTGGGACTCCACCCGCCCAACGGCATGGAGGATCCCGACAAGTGCAAAGGAAAGAATGAACTTCATCGTTAAAAATAAATTATTATTTTCTCGTGAAAACTTAATGTGTGCTACCATGGGCGAGAATCATGTCTCTTTTCATCCACGATTTCAAGTGTTTATCACCATAGTTTTCGCGATAAAATTAATTGCATCTGTTGTCTTGTCAATCAAGGTTATGCACACCACACCAAAGCACGTTCCTCACCATTCAGATAACAAGTCCTTTGTTTTGGTAGGGTTACAAATATTGGTGACTAATTAATATTAACAGTTGTGCGATGGTCGAGGTATTGACTTTGTGGCATTGTGCAGTTGCTCTATGTACTCCATATAAACATAGATAGGCGAATCATTAAGGAGCTCACCCTGGTGGATTCACACACCACGCTAAAAACCACATTTAATTTAAGACAAGTTTAACTCCAGTATTGGAGCTGTGTGAGATTTAGCTTCACTCAAAAATTTCGCCACATTTTTAACATTGGAGTAATTTGTTATCGGCGCTCTAGAGAACTCTAAAAAAAAGGATGTCGCAACTGGGAGTTGAACCCATGGTATGTACCATTTGTGATGAAACACTGCTTGCCATTTGGCTATGGTAGAAATTTTATAATTTGGCCGCGTTTTTCTTGAACGTGACTTGTCGGTCTAATTATGAAATACATGCGATAGCATTGCATGCCCTGGTTGGCATCAGATTAATTTGTGATCAAAATAGGCATCAAATGTTCTGCACATGAGCAAGCGTACAACCCTACGCGTGTTTATCATGCATAAATTAATGCGCAATGAAGTGTTTATTTACTTATCTTATTTTTTAGGTTAGGTTAGTCTATTGGTGTGCGGGTTGAGCTGGAAATAATTTTGCAACCGCTCAATCAAAATTAATGATGATAAGTATTGTGTTTTTGTGATGATAAGTACGCCAAAGTTGTAAAAATGTTGCATGAATTGGCCACGCGAGATGATGCAACCGTTATGTATACATTGCACATATACAGAACTGATAAAGAATGTGTATTACGTACGACTCGCAATTTTCATGACGTTCACTAACCGGACGTCTGCAAAACGACTGGGGACACTTCCGAGGTGTCAACCGAGCTAAGGGTCGACACTCATCCCAAATTGAGCACAAAGCATGACTTTTTCAACAAAGTGAAGGAATTGCCTGTAAAACTCACTTTTCGGCAACTTGCCAAAAAGTAAGTCAAAAGTTGTCGCAACGACTTTTATGGCGAGACTATGACTATCGAGTACGTTAAGGTTAAAGTTATCAACTGGACCTTCATTCTTCCTCTGCATAACTATAATCGTACATCTGCTGATGAGAATCATATTATCTATCTAATTATGAAACAATGTTGCAAATGTTTCAAAACCGGAATATCATACAGAGCTTTTTAACAGTAAACCGTTTAAACCATCGTTTGCGTATATTATGATTTTTATTAAAGGTTTATTTATTGTATTATTTTATCTAGATAAACAAATATACAACACACAAGTGTATCTACATACACAACACATACATACATGTTTATTATGTAGGTGTGCTTATGTACTTATACACAAACCGTTTCTTATCTATGTATCAACATGATTTGGATTTGGACATCTAAGTCATTATGTTTATACTCTGCGAAAATTGTACGCGCTAACTTTTTCACTTTATTCCACTTTAAAATTAATTACTTCTTACCTAACTCTGTCACTGCGACGGCGATACGAATAATTTTGTCAGCAGCCTCGGTTCTTGAATTTTTGTAATGTCTGAATAATATTAGAGCGTATATTTTTACAATTACGCGACCAACATAGAACCTGCATTCTATAAGAAGCACTACACAAGCAAGACAAATTATACTACCTGATAGAATAAATATTGTTGACCACTTTCCCTCTAGGCTGGCAATATTTATAGGTTTAAATCCCTTTGTTTTATTAAACACAATGGCGGGTGCGCGATTAGAATTTACCCTGCTCAAATCTTCTTTTAATATAAGCGTCAATATCCCAGCTTCTGATACCCTTTTAAATCTTTCCACAATTTTTGATTTCCATCCATGCTGGAATAATATACCTATCGGATAAGGTTCCAATGTTTGACTACTTCTGAAAAATTTTATATCGGTGTATTTTCTTGATAGAAATTCATACTCCAATCTAACGTCTGAAGATTTTCCAATGAAAACCGTCTTCTCACATTGCACAACCTCTCGTTCAATTTTACTCCGGATTCCTGAATAACTTAAGTTTTTACTGAAATAACTAAAACCAATTGGAAAGAAGGCATGTTTTGGATTGAATAGGTAGTGTAGTATAGATGATGGCTTGATGCAAAATCTACCAAATAATCTACATCACCTTTGAAGAACCGTTCCCAGATATCATCTTGGTCTTCAATGTCATCATCCTCAACGTCGTCATCCTCAACGTCGTCATCCTTAACGTCGTCATCCTTAATGTCATCATCATCAACGTCGTCACCCTCAATGTCGACATCTTCAATGTTATCATCCCCAATATCGTCATCTTCAACGTCGTCATCCTCAGTATCGTCGTCTTCATTGCCGTCATTTTCAATACCGTCGTCATTAATGTCATCGCCATAAATCTCATTACCCAAATTTTCCTTAGCTCGGCCAGAAAAGATAAAAGATAACCGACAAAATGATACACGAGACTTAATAATATCAAGGCTGTAGCGGTTGCGAACACCTATCAACCGACGGTCTTTCGGTGGCACGAATACGATAGTTAATACCATGTTGAGAACACTAAAAGACATTTGACTATCTAAATCCTCAGAATCGGAATACATCATTTGTAAGTCGCAGTCACTTAAATTTCCAAGTAAATCAGTAACACTTGAGACATTTTGAATATCCGCGGCATGCACAAATTTAGTAAAAATTAAGGCCAAACGCCACAATTTAAACAGTGAGTTTGTCAAACGCATTCTGTTGGTATTAGGTATGCAAAACACGTAATAAGTGAAGTCATATGGCCAAATTGTATTCTACTTGACAAAAATAGTATAGGCTAAATATTTATGCCCAGAAATACGTTCCAGTCGAATTAATTCATCAAGAAGCACAGACGTAAAAACGCCATAAAAGATTTGCTGAATATTTTCCTAGGTTATTAATCTTATCAACTGCACTGATCCTTGTATGTATGTACTATATGGGGTGACCAGACTACTCATTAATAGAGACAGCCAGGCCAGCGGCGGTAGCGCATTTAAGGCTAATTGCCGACTCCCCTAAGGACACTTGCGTTTAATATTGCGAATTCTGCCATTCGCGATCGTTTAAAAATCTTCCAGACTTAGCAATAAACCTTGCTAACCTGGCAAACGGCATTTCAAGTAATTCCTCGGAGGTCAGATAAAGCCCTTCGAGTACTACAAGTCTAGTCATCGCAAAACAATCACACTCTGTAATAAAGTGATACCCTGTTTCCTTCCCCTGTCCGCACAAGCAGCCAGGGGAGGACACCAGGTTCAAATTATACAGATGTGAGTTCAAAGTATTATGCCCCGTTATTACCTGAACCAGTTGGCGCAGTGAGTTACGGTTTAATTTTACAATGTTCCCCAAGTTTGCCTGGTATGGCTCCTTAAGAAAGAGTTTGGTCTGCTTACACAGATGAGTGTCCTGCCACCTAGATTTGTGCGCTTTTTCAGCCCACTCTCTACAGGCCTTTTTACGGTCCGATTTCCCAGGCCCGCAAACGGTTACTTTACTAGAGAGGTTATTGCAAAGGTCCATGTGTGACATGGGCCCTTTGAATCCCCTCCCATACCATCCCAACCATTGGTTGTTCACTTGCAAACGATACATTGTTGAAAGTGCGACTCTTTGAATCCGAATGTCCATCGGCTCAAGCCCGAATAGGCACTCCAAACTCGCAGAGGGAGTATTCCTCATGGTTCCAGAGGTCGACAGCATTGCCACCCTCTGTACCCTATCCAGGAGTTTCATATGGCATTTGACTTTCGAAGCACTGCACCACACCACTGCTCCATACTCCATTGTCGGTCGGACGATGGTTTTATACATCCACATCACTGTAGAGGGTCTAAGTCCCCATGTGGGTCCAATCGCCCTTTTACAGACAGCCAGGGCCATCATACCCTTGGTAGCCCGTACAATGTGGTTTCCAAGATAGCTTGCTGTCAATTGTGACCCCAAGATATTTTGCAGATTTAGTAAACGGAATAGGTTTTCCAGCAATACTAAGTAAAGCTTCGCTCCCTACCCGCTTGCTCGTGAGTAGAATGGCAGCCACCTTGTCGCCCTCAACGCCGAGGTCTACTTGCTGACTCCACCTATTCACTATATTGATGCTCCGTTGAGCATCCTGTACCACTGTCCCCAGATCCAGTCCGCGACTCAAAGTACTTATATCATCGGCATAGCCGTTTGAGTACACCTGTGGTAAAGAGTTCCTCAATTTCTTGGGTACCTCATCCACCACTAGGTTCCAGAGCAGGGGAGAAAGTACGCCACCTTGTGGGCAGCCCCTTTCCGCCACTCTGCTTAACCCGTGAGATGCTGTACGCACCACCCGGTTTCTAAGCATGTGCGAGATTAACCTTGCACACACCGGATCGACTTTATTCCTGTACATACCATCCTCAATGGACTGAACCGTTGCATCACTGAACGCCCCCCGAATGTCCATGAACACAACAATTGCGTGCTCACGTGTCCTCAGGGTTCCTTCAGCTCTTGCAACGATTTGGTGCATTGCGGATTCCGTTGACCTACCTTTCATATACGCGTACTGGTTGTTGTCCATCAGTCCCCCTATTAGTTCGGGAGTCCTGATGTGCCAGTCAATCAGACGTTCGACCATATGGGGTACCTATCAAAAGGTATTATCGAGTACGTTCAGTCTTGATGTGGGGTGAATTGCAACTGGGCAATTTGAGCTAATGGTAGAAACTGGTTCATTCGATGACGCCGAATTCCTACCCTTCTAAGGTTAAACATACAAAACGGCAAATTGACATGAAAAAATGGCATGCGGTTTTGTACTAACTTTTATTTATGACATAAACCAATTCCTACACTTAATAATGCAAAGCTATATTAAGAAGGAGGTTTGATTAAAATTCTTGGAGATCGTAAGTATTTTTTTATATTTACATCGACAAACTATAAAATAAATAATTTTTGTAAAAAACAGTCTTCTGTGGGATAGTGAGTCGCAAATAAAAAAAGAAAACAAGAAATTTTGTATTTTGTAATTTGACCGAGAGCAGACAAAGGAAGAATTTATTATATTTAAAAATTTTAGGATTCGAATTGCTTGCAAGTTGCCAAACCGTGGGCCCAACAGTTTTTGAAAAATTATTTAAGAAACGAAATTACATATTTTAATATCATCCGCATTTTAAAGGGTGTTAATAAAGTCCGATCCCATGCATTTTTTGGAGCGTGGTTGTTACAAATTCAGCTGGAACTTTTGAACCAGTGAAGTTATTTATTTCAAATTTTTACCATGGGAGGAACAACTAAACGTGTAAGTCATGAGCATCTTAGCGTTGAGATACAAACATTGCATCAGCAGGGGCTTAAACCTACAGAAATTGTGCAAAAATTGGGCTGCAGCCGCAGAACTGTTTGGAAATGGAAGAATAAAAATTTTGTCCACGACAAAAAGCGACCCGGGCGACCCAGAAAGGTGTCACCTACCACAAAAAGAATGATTAAAAACAGACTTTGCAAGAAAACCGGTAGTTCATTACGTAATTGAGCAAGGGAGTTAAATGACTCAAAACGCTATAAAGAGAAGAAGAAGCAAATTAACTGTGTGACCGTGCAAAAATTTGTGAAAACTACGAAGTGGGGTCACACAGCTTACAAACTAACCAAAAAAACCTCTCATGTCACAAAAATATATCGATGACCGTCTGAAATTTGAAGAACTCCTTCAGAAAAGTGCCCATTTGAGTGAAAAAAGACTTGGTGAAGAATTGCGCAGTCACATCCTTTGGACTGACGAATCTATTATTGAACTATATCCAAAATTGAACCAACAAAATGTTCGTTACAGGACAGAAAACAAATCGGATGTACCATCAAGAGCGATCCCAAAATTCGGGCTTAAAGTTATGGTAGCGGGTGGATTTTGTGCACGTTGCGTGACCCCTCTACATATCATACCAAAAGGCCAATCAGTCAATGCAAAGCATTATATGGAAAAAATATTACCTATCTATTTCGATAGCATGGGGAACAAGGAAATATTTCCGAATGAAAGAAAAATAGTTTTCATGCAGGATGGTGCTATAGCCCATACAGCAAAAGCGAGTTTGAGTCTCATCAAGACGCAAGTTTCAACGGTCTGGAGCCAGGGGGTGTGGGCCGCTAACGGCCCAGATTTGAATCCCCTGAACAACCAGTGGTCCATACTTAAGGAAAATGTATACAAAGAGCCACAACCCCGGACGAGGGAAGAGCTAGTAAAAAAAAGTTCAAGATGTATGGAATTCGATTTCCAGAGGCACATTGGAAAAATTAGCACAGAGCCTTAAACAAAGAGTTGAGGGCATGGTTAAAGTAAATGGTAACAAGACCAAATACTAAGGTAAATATGTCGAACATTTTTTGTAAGTATCACGGGTAGTTTTTTTTTATACTAGCCTTCACTTTTTTACAGGAAAAATGGGATCGGACTTTATTAACACCCTGTATTTATATTTCAAATTCGGACATTATCGAAGGAGAGCTTGATTTCCTTTCTAAACATTATCCATCAAGACGATTTTACAAAGGGAAAGAAGTCTTTGAGCAACGAGCTCATTCCTGGCATATGAGAAACCAAAGATTATCCAAAGTGCCAAAATATTTCGCACAATTGTTGGAGAGTGGAATTTACGGACGGCTTCTCTGGGAGGAGATTCACCAAAAGT
Organism: Folsomia candida; assembly: GCF_002217175.1. Classification (NCBI taxonomy): domain Eukaryota; kingdom Metazoa; phylum Arthropoda; class Collembola; order Entomobryomorpha; family Isotomidae; genus Folsomia; species Folsomia candida. The sequence continues at coordinate 1,872,490 of NW_019091215.1, forward strand.
ATTTACATCGTAGGCCGGTTAAATTCGATCCGCCAGCCAATGCTTTTTTTTAAGTTGGTGGGTGCAATCCTAACATTATTCATTCTATGCGGGGGAACAACTTTGCTGGCCAGTTTCAGCTTTGTGGTTGAAGTACGTAATATAATTTTGGGACTCAGTGCACAGTACTTGCGCCTTATTGACCGTAAAATTATATACGTGTGTTTTAAATTTAAAACATATTGCTCCTTCGGAAAACTATAATATAAGTAAGGAATAGATTGTTAGGAAATTTACTAAATTTACTATTGTTCTTAAGAACAATATGTTATACATATTAACTTTGTAAATATATCGATTATATATTGCTCCATAAAATGTCAATTCTTATTCTTCAGCCAGCACTTATGTTCAACCTCTACAAAATTTTTACCCTCCACGAATATTTCTAAGTAATATGCTGATCCAGTCACTAATAAATATGGTATGTCTGGTGGTTGATGGGCCCGGGTTTAAGGTCCTGTAAAATTTGAACCAGCTAATGGATTCTCTTAAAATTGGCAGCAAGTATAGGTAGCTGGAAAGCTGTTATTGTTAAAAAGCATGTTATTGTCCAGAGGATTACCCTCACTCACTTACTGACCGCTTATCCTGTTTTTCCATCGTACATAACCTAGAAGTAAACCATTTTCCACACTCCTCTGCAATGTGCTTGGGTTAATTTTGTGCGTGTCCCTGGTACTTACATTATTAATTATTAGAGAATTAACTTATAAGAAACGAACCCCCTAGTGGGTGTGGTATCTAAATAAGATCTGCATAAAGCTCTGAATAAAGATAAATTGAGTTGAATTAAGCTCTGCAAAGAGCCTCTCGTGTTTTAGATAATAACTTGTTCATTAATTATTAATTGTTCATTAATTAATAACTAAATTTGTTTCTCTGCAACTAAATTTTACACCACTCACCTTCATAAATTACGCTGGGGAACAAGTCTCGTTCATTTAGTGAGAAATTAAAAAAATTGGCAGATTCCTTAATCAGATAGTGATATAGTGTGTAGAAAATCAAAAACTTTGACTTACAAAGGCGTTCTATTTTACAATAGTTTGTCACTGAGTAATAGGGCAGTAGGGAAAATCAGAAATACGTTCTTCCTAGGTACGTCTTGATTTTTGTACAATAATTAAATTTGTCTGTATCCGTTAGAATAAGATGCAGCTTAAACTGATTCATACATATTTATGTATATATAGATACATACATATGTAATTGGATGCTTGAAACCTAACGACATTTACTAAGAAATATGAGTTCTCTCGCAGCTTCTGACGGGGCTACACGCATCTGTCTCTCGCTCCTGCTGCATGGATTTCTACCATCTGGGTCACGGGTGGTTGTCTAGGGCAAGTAAAGTGCGTGTCAGGGAGTATTGCCAGAGTGAGCTTCGTCCACTCACACCCCCCACCTGCGACCCTGTTCACGCCCCCTGACCCCACCCGCCCCAGCAACGACAAGGTGTGCCATCAGGCAAAGAGGATACGCCGGACTTCTGGCCCCGTCAGATCTACGCTCGGGAGGACTCCCCCAGGTAGGTTTTTGCTTGGTAAATCGGGGTGGTAACCGTGGGGAGGAGTGGTTGGTGGAAGAGTGGGGGAGGGGATCGTGCATGCGGGAGGACAGCAGAGGCGGGTCTACGGGGGTCCCATGACCTGGTTTTGTTGTGATGGGGGAAGGGGAAAGTGGGGGAGTCGCTCGGCCCCGGCTACGGCTTCTGTAGTTGAGATACATAAACTATGTGCTGTTTGGCTGGCGATTGTGAAAGGACCCTGACTGGCGATTATTATTATGTGTATGATGATGGTGACGGCGGTGGGGATAGCGACTTGTCGAAATGATTTGGGCGTAGAGATTAAATTTCACAATAGAGTTTTTAATTAGTCACGACAATTTCAAATTATTACAATGGGTGATTATCTTTTAGAATGTGACGGGCCGAATGTTCCTCCTCGGAGACAAGAATGAGAATGGTCAAACTTTTCACAATAATTATTATGGGAGACGGCCAGAGGGGCCGTCTCCAAAATCAATGCACCAATCACAATAAGACACGCACACAATTAATTTAAGGTCACATTTTACAAGGACAACTGGTTTTTAAGAGGAAAAGAAACTTTTTTTAATTTTATAGATCAGCAACAACTTACATCACACTTGTAGGGTTTCTCACCACTGTGGGCCTTGGCGTGGATTGCGAACCCGTTCGCAGTTGCAAAAGTTGAGCCACTGGAAAAACATGTATTTAACTTTCTAAATAAATCCCCCATTTGCAACAATTATCCAGTCAAATTAAGAAAAAATTACCAGATGTCGCAAACCCATGGGTCGTCGCCATGATGCTTGATCCGATGCGCCTTTAAAGTCCTGGGCTCTAAAAACTCTTCCTTACAATCTGTGCACACGACGCGTCGCTTGAGGGCGTCAGGTACGTCAGATTTGTCCCGCCGCATGGGTTTGTCCGGTCTGTGGCGTTTGATGTGCTCTGACAGACGTTTAGCAAGGGGAAAATTCTTCCCGCACACGTGGCAGATGTGAATGGACGGGAGGTGGACGAGATTTACGTGTTTGGCAAGGGCAGCCTTGTCGAAACATGATTCCCCGCGCTGCTCACATTTTACCGATTTTGCTCCCAAATGTCGGCGCATGTGCCTGAAGAAGGAAATCAAATAGAGCGTTTTTTAATGACGTAAATAGCTACAATTTTGAGTTTTCCACAGAATTGCGAGTTCCAATGTGGACAAAATTATACGCCGATGGATAACATTTGCGGAATAGATGCAACAATTCCCAGCAACATTAAGTTTTTGTTACCGTACATTAGTAACAAAAATCTGGTAACAGGTATGTATTACCAGGTGGTGACAATATTCATGTAAGTATATAAGTCTACTCCATGGTAGAATATTTGTCACTAATAAGTTATAACCACACTTGTAATATCTGCTACAAAGCAAGAAGTAATAAATATAACAACTTTGGTAACAAATCAAATGACATGCCATGACAAATTAGCTAAAGCTGTAGAATCTAACTTTGAGTTTTGCTGAGAATTAACTCCCAATTGCAATTCCCACCTTACCATTAGTGCAGTTAACAAAAATTAACACTACTCTCTCTTACCTCTCTAGGCCCGACTTAAGTGAACAACGGATTCCGCATTGGTTACACACAAACCCGCCCTTTTTGTCGTGGTGCTTCTTAACATGTTTTGCCAACTCTGTCTCGTTGTCAAGTATTGCGTCACAAGTTCCACAAACGAACTTCTGGTTCCCCTCATGAACTGAGGCCATGTGCTGTTGTAAATTTTCCTCAAACGAAAACGTCTTGTTGCACTTGTCACATGAGAACTTGTTGTCGTGATAAGTTCTCACATGCCTGGCGAGACAGGAGGCCCGAGAAAATGTAGAGGTGCAGGAGGTGCACGGATATTTGGTGGAGATTCCGGGGTGGGCAGTCTTGACGTGGGTGTCCCTTAACTTCATAGCGTTAAATGTGAGTGGACAGGACGGCTCGTGACAGGCGAATGGGTGATCGTGTTTGGAATGTATGAGTAGACAGTGCTTGTCGATAAAGGATTTTCCGCAGCGGTCACACTTCTCTGGTTTTTCGCCCGTGTGACGGAGACGGATGTGTCTGAAGGGTAAATTAAAATTGGTTTAAATTGTTGTATTACGGATATATTCAATATAGACGTAAAAATTGGCAAAACTTTTGAAAGCAAGTGGTCGTAGTATTTATAGAAAGACTTAAGTGAGGTCGGTGATTAATTTTAAAGAGACTTGAATGCAGTACAACTTTAATTCTAAAAAGACTTAAGTGCAGTAGATGCTTAATTTTAAAACGAGTTGAGCGTCCAAGAATAACATGTAATATGACAGCACTACGTGGTTTTCAAATTAAGGATCGACTGCACTTAAAACTTATTAGGATTAGTATAATGAAATTATTTTTTTATACAAACATACATACCTCTCCAAGTCCACCTTATCGAAACATGCGTCCCCACATTGGGGGCAGATAGAGCGTTTCTTATTATGAATGACGTAATGCTGTTTGAGCTCCTCATCGTCGCTAAAACGTCTGTCACACACGTCGCAAACGATCGGTTTGTCCGCTTCAACCTTGTAGAGGGTCACGTGACGGGTGAAATTTGCTTCTAGCGCGAAACTCTTGGTGCATTGGGGACATGAGAATATCTTCTCGCCAGTTTCGTGGCGCGCCACCATGTGCGCGGCGAGCGCATTTTCGTGAGCAAATGCCCGATTGCAGAGGGCGCACCGGATGCGGGGAAACACGTCCGGATGGGTGGTTTTGACGTGGGTGGCTCTTGCTGTCTCGGAGTCGAATTTGAAATCGCACTTTGGCGCCAGGCAGGCGAAGGGGTGACCACGTGATGCGTGACGGTTTAGCGTGACCAGTTTGGAGAATGATTTTCCGCACGGACCGCATTTGAAGGGAAGGGGGCCAATAGCTCCGTACTTGATGGCAGGTCTGTAATAAAGAAAGAGTGGATCATTTTATCTAATATAGTAGTGATAGTTATTATAGTTAGTTATATTTGCAATCTCCTCACGATCACTTCATACTCCGTATTTCCACAAACTTTTACTAAATAGAAACATTCCCACCGGCTCGCAAAGTTGCGAAGAAACTCCTGGACATTTTCAGAAAAGGTTTTACGAAATTTTGCATATCATAAACTTAGGTGGCTGTGCTAAATTTGCGAGATTTATAACGTTGATGTGAGTACGGTCAAAAATGAGCTATTTTTTATCAGAGCAAAAAATTATTACACCTCTTTAAGAAACTTCCCCCCAAAAATTACCACTTGTAGTAAATAAACACAGTTTTCATACCCTTCAGAATGATTTGATTTTTTGACAACAGTCCGCCGCCGCACACCTCGTCGGATAGGTTTGGATTCAGAACTGACGTAGAACTCAGGATCGTCGTCGTTGCTGTTTTCCGTCTCGTCCTCACTACTTGTACCGACACCAGTGGACCCCTGGAAACTGTCACCGTCTTGAAAGACTCGATTAACAAAGTCATCAACGAGGTCAAGGTCAGCCTCGTATTCGACCTTGATTTCAGAAGTTTCCACCACGGCCCCACTGATACCGTCGTGTTTCCCCTTGGACGAAACATGGGTGAGATCATCGACATCAGGTTTAATATCACCCCAGATTTCGGGAGGACTAACGGCCAGTTGTTTCGTAGTGACTAATTTTTGAGGTTTTTTCTGCTCGAGTATGGTAGGAAGCTTTTCCGTGTGTGTGGAAGATTTAACTGAAAATTTTCCCAGTGGTTTAGACGAAATTCGAGAACTTCTTCTAGACTTGGTGGGTATCTCCGGTGAGGGTGGAGGAGCCTTCCGCTTGCTGTGGGGTAATATATAAATTAAGATAAATAATCCGGGAGAATTATGGAGATACTCCTTGTTGTAAGGAACGATTTTCTACCCTGGGTTTTTCATGAAGACTTCAAAATAGAAGATTAGACACTTTTAAATAACGTGTAAAATAATACCGTGTTCGAGCTGTGCCTGGTAGCAATCTTGTTCCAGATTTGTGAGGAGAGGAATCGTTTCTTTTCCGCTTGCTGTAATAAAGAAGGGTTTGAATTTAACCGTCCACTAATTTAGCTGAAAGTATCCACTTTATTGAAACCTCCTTCTGGCTGAACTTTTCAGTACATATGATTTTCCACTGCATATTGTCACTATCCAATTAGCTAGTGTTCCACTTCTTTAGTGAACTTAGCACTTTTATTAAAAAATGCAAAAATCTCAGCAAATGCAATCCAATGAATTCAGAAGCCATAATACACAAATATTTCACAACAGTAAAGGATTGGTGAGCTATATCAACCAATCCGCGTTTAAAATATTGATCTATAGATAAATCAGGAATAAGTGTGCTAGCAAAAGATGCCCAAACTAATTAGTTTCTATTTGTTATGTCATCTAAAATCCGATTTCATATCCCACTTTACCATCCCATGCATGAAATAAACTGATAAAATTCTAATATTGTCAAATATTGGGTAAATATCCGTACATAATTCGGTAATGGGTCTGTCACCGGTGGTGACTAATAGTCACTAACTATGCATGCATATATGACTCTACAACCATGCTAATAAATTTGTCATGACTGATGATAATGACCGATGATTTGTTACCAAAGTGGTAATATTTGTTACTGCTTGGTGACAGTTCTTACCAGAGTGGATATTAATTTACTAGTTGTTGGTAACAAACGTACTACCCTGGTATGAAAATAGGCGACCCAAAACCACCCACCCCCGTTTTGTTTACGTAATATTTGGACGTCCCCTATCCCCCCTATCTGTTACGAAACTACTGTCACTGTACTGTAGAGCATTACAAAATGTTAGGTATGCAAATATTTACCAAGTTGAAATAATATAATTATTGGACGATTAGTTTCTAGGTTTATTATAATTAATTACTGGAACTATTATTTAAACCAAAGATTTATTGTTGTTGATGAATAGCAACACACGAGCGGATCAGCAGCGGAATCAAATTCGTGCCACGACTTTCTCCTCGCCAGTTGGACTCGGGGCAGGAGAAACAAAGGAAATGGCGTTTTTTTCATGCAAGCTATAGCATGCGGATGAATGAAATAAATGAAAATCAGTACATCCATACGTAGATTAGCTAATAATTTATAAGTAATAAGTTAGTTTGTACTTAAATATGTATATAACACTTTTTATATTTGTTCAACATTACAAACAGCCGTATGAAAGAATACATCTTTAGCTCCACCCTCAATCCCAAATCTCTCAGCTAGCACCTTGAAACCCAGGGATGTCATACCGATTTAAGGATGTCATTTCGTTTAATTTGTAATCGGAAGTCTAGATGACCTTATTTCCTTATGACAACTTGAATTTTGTAGTTTTGACCTTTTTCGACAAATTTCGACATCTTTCGACATAAATATCTTAACCTTCCTAATTAGCTTGAAAATTAAAAAATTAGGCATTTTGACCTTATTTATTCATTTCAGCTTTAATATGGAGGATTTGACCATTTTTCGACATTTTTTTTTACTCATTTCGATATGTATCTATGTCGAAAGATGTCGAAATTAGCCGGAAAGCGGTCAAAACTACAAAATTCAAGTTGTCATAAGTAAATAAGGTCATCTAGACTTCCGATTAGAAATTAAACGAAATGACATCCTTAAATCGGTATGACATCCCTGGGTTTCAAGGTGCTAGCTGAGAGATTTGGAATTGAGGGTGGATCTAAAGTGGTATTCTTTCGTACGGCTGATTACAAATATTATTAAAAACGGTAGCGTAGTTGCAATTGAATGGCATCTTGAATAAATGTCAAGGGCTGTAACTACCCCCTGAGCTAAATATGTATTTGGACAATTATTGACGATATTTAGTGTAATTTTTACTGAAATTTGTCTATATGTATGTACATGTGTTCAAAAATTATAATTTATTCTCCTTGTTGAAAATAGGTAATTTAGTTCTCAATCCTTCCCTCTCTCTTTAGATTCCTTCTCATGCTCTTGTTCATGTCTAGTTAAAACATACCTAAAGAGCATATATTTGTTAAACCTCATTGATGTAAAAGGTAGAGATTTAATTCTCAAATTGCAAACTTCTCATATTCGCATGGAAAATAACTTGAGTTGCTAAACAATTATCACACACTAAATTATTTTCGACTTGTAAATATGTATCTTGTGATTTTATGGTATCTCTGCTGTACAATAAAATTAATATATTCTCCGTGTTCACGTGAACAAAGTTAAGTACATGCGTCACTAGCAGTACGCCACCTTTTAATAAAAAATAAGCCTACTAATTTTCAAGTATCAGTCCAATCTCACTCTTACGAGGAAACATAAATTGTAAATTGTCTTCTTATCTAAATAGGTTTACATAGACACCAAAATGAAGGTTTTCTCAAGTATAGTAATATTTGCCATCTTCATAGTTCCAAAAACATTGGGAAGTTTCAGCTCTGAGGATGAGGAAAATCTATTATTGAGAGGACGTAAGTAGGATGGGAATTCAATAAATATATTCAATCACAAAAGATTTTTTTAAATTTTGTAATCCAGGACCCTGTCACGCTGTCGGAACAAAGGTGGCCATAACTCGACCGTACGGCGGCGTGCGTTTGTACGGCCACACCCAAGAGAGATGTTTGTGTCCGTAAATTGCCAAAAGCTACTTGGTATTGTGTTTCCGGTCTACTTAGCAAGTTCCTATTTATTACGAGATAAAATGAGTTTTTTGAACTGTTTTAGAAACCTTGGAACATTTAGTCAATTATATATTAACATACATAAATAACTAGTCGATACACTCTCAGAAATATTGTTAAGATTTGTAGACGTACAGATATATGACCCTACCGCCATGGTGATAAATTTATCACCGACTAGTCACCGACTAGTTATCATTATAAGCAGATTGGTTATAATTGAAACCAAGGCGGTTACGTTTGTAACCATTCGGTTACAAATTTATGACCAATCGGTGATGAAGCTTATCACCATTTCGGTAGAGTCATATACGTCTAAATCTGGTGATAATCATCACCCAATTTCTCCGAGTGTACGAATCGCACTGGTAACAAAACGGTGTTAGCAACTGGCGTATTGAATTCCAATATCTATTTTTGCATATGTGCAAACATATATATGTGTCCCAAGATAATGTGAAACAAAATATACAAAATAAAAACTTTTAAGTTCTATATTTGTGGTAAATTTTAAGTGTTTATTTTTTAATTAACAATTTTCATTGGGTAAAACATGAAGAGATGTTATGTTTGGATACACTGTACATTGATGTTCATTCATCCCAAGTTTTAAATTTTATAATAGATAAGATTTCACAAAGGTACGATATTACGGGTGAAGGAGAATAATTAATGCAAGGTGAGAGAATTGTCACTCGGAAATCCATTCACTTTTGGGGACAAGTTTTGCAGTAAAACTGCATAAAATTCTATTTTTTCACATTCGTCTGCATTCAAATTCGACAAATATAAGTTATATAATCATAGAAGTAGTAGAGTTTAAAATTTAGTTATCTTTCAAAAGGGTATACGTATAAATTTATTTTATGCTTTTCAAAAAATTCTGTGAGTAAGATTCGGTTTACTTTTCTAAATGATTTATTAAGTTGAAGTGGCAGAAGGTATATTAAAACTTCTGATATCAATTCTTATACATAAATTTTGCCCTAACTAAATAACAAATATTTAAAATCGACTAAATCGGTTTTTAAAAATCTCAAGTTCCCCCATGGGGTCAAATTCGTACTTTTCATGCAAAACTTTGTTGTCTTTCTCCTATCATTGTGACCAAACTACTGGAGCTACAGGGGAGAAATTTGGCAGGGACAATCCTAAATTTTCAAAATTTGACCTGTTTGACCTTAAATTAAGGTCACAATGTCGCCAAAAAACCAGTCATGATTCAAGGTCAAACAGGTCAAATTTTGAAAATATGGAAGGATATGGAAGGTTAATAACCGAAATTTCGAAACTTTTTTAACATTCAAACGTAGCGCCTAAAGGAAGCGTTATTTCAAAAAACATGATCTCAGGTGGGCACTCCCCACATATCTCAAGAATACGATTTGATTAAGATCATGTCAAAAAATCGAAATTTCGACATGTTACCCCAGTGAGAATGAAGTGACCCAAAATTCAACTATTTGAATTTTCGCGCGTCAGGGAGGCCTTACTTCAAACAAAGCTTGTTATGATTTTTGTACCTACATTGATTGTGGAGATTACGTAAGCGACCGTTTTTTAATATCATTCGCCCAGACCATTTGAGAACATATTTAGTGTTCCCACTACTACATTACACATAAAGGTCAATAGGTCAAACACTAATGAAAATTTGGAAAAACTGTAAGCGTACCCTATCCCTACATTTGGAAGGAGCGTCTAATGCCCTTTACCGCATCCTTCTATCTCTTAAGGGTTCCCTACACGACCCCCTAAAAATTAACGTTGCTCGACCCAACAATATACTATATGTTTCACATATACTTCCATGCAGCATGGACGTAGATGATGAAAAAATAGAAAAAGTAGTATATTGTGCATAGTTTAGTATAAATGGGAACCCTGGATTTGAACGGCACGTTAGAATGCTCCCTTGTTAGTCGTTTACATAATAACAACAGTTTTAATTCTAATTTATTTGATTCAGCTCTCCTCTCTCTTAGTTGTCCTATATCTTGTTGACTGCAAGAATCTGCAGCTCATTTAATTTTATTAATGCATTGCTAAATTTTGAATACAAAGGAAATGATAATTTAAATGCATATTTATCTGTAGTAACGGTGCAACGGCATTTGAAGGCTATTTAACTTTATTTAAAGTTATTTTATTTTTGGCCACCATCTATGTACTCTGCCCATACACGGTAAAAAATCCCCTCGGTATTTCAGTACGGGCGTACTTAAAATGCGACCCTGAGACATCCCCACTTAAATTAAGTACATTCTCGCTTCTCGCAAGTGGGAATGTACTTAATTTAAGTGGGGATGTCTCAGGGTCGCATTTTAAGTACGCCCGTACTGAAATACCGAGGGGATTTTTTTCCGTGTACTCTGTCCATACCCATAGACTATGGGCCATAGTGAAATAATTTTTGCAAATATTTTCAGTAGGCGGAATATACATATCATCAAAAGACGCTTTATCTCTATATCATATTATTTATGTATAATATCATAAATATGTTCATAGATACACATAATTTACGCATCACATAGCATAAGGTCACTTAAGCATTCCTGGCTCAAAGTTTGTCGATATTTCCCAATCTGATATCAGTTTAATTAAAACTTTTACTTCAATTTGACTTATTTCTCAGTAAAGGACAATAAACATGTTTCATAGAAAAATTGGAAGATTAGATAGCAGACAGAAATTTACGTGTAACTTCTCTACAAGCATATGTATGTCTGTATTACGTGCGCTTGACCATGGCTGCAGGTACGTCATTCCATATAGTAATCCTACATGTTGCAGCCCGTTTGAACTTTCATGAACGGTGAGTAGCATCCAAATTGAAGTTTGAAGTGTTTCGCATCCAAATAAAAGTAAAAGGACGACAGAGTGATTTGGTCAGTTGGGATTAATAAGGAGGAATTAACCAATAATTTTTTGTGTTTATAAATTTTATTATTAAACACTAAAAAATGGTATATGGGACATATTCGTGGTTCCACGTTGGAATTTTAATTCTGTATAGCGTCACATTGGCCCAATGTCAAAGTTGTGATGATAACCCACAGGCAATTAGGACATTATTTTATAAATACTTTTTTGTAATTGCACGATATTGATTAACTTTATTAATTAAATATGAACTTATCATTAGCCAGTGGATTGTCCACCCTGGGAGGAGGGCGTCCCGACTTATCACCCATATCCCACTTCAGGACCGGGAAGATTTCCCACGATCGCAAATGCGTGAACAATTATATTTGATTTTTGAGTAATGAAAGTTCTTAGTAATGAAAACTTGCAACAGTTGTAGCTATTCTATATATCAAGTAATACGACCAAAATATGACTGCTTATATCGTCCCCTAAACCTCTACTCACTACTTAGTAATTAGGACAAGTAAGATTTGCATGTGCAATGCATAGTAAAGCAAGGTTAAAATTACAACAAAACATTTGTTGATGTATTATTAAATATGAAATACAAAATTCATATAAAACACTTGGTAAAACGCTATTCAATTTTGTAACATTAATTGCGCTTTATCTTTAAGACAAGACATTCAACATTCTTATAGTTCTCAACATTCTCATAATCTCTATGATCATACAACAATAAACGCTTGGCAAAGGTGGTGAAAGTAGAAATTGTAAATTTATACAAGGTGGGGATATTAAATATACTGATCTGATCGTAGATCAGTTAGCTATAAAAAAAATTAATGCATCCCGTGTTTTATACGGGCTATAGCCTAGTTATAAATATGTAGATACACATAACGTACGCTTAATGTTGCATAAGGTCACTTAGGCATTCCTGGCACAAAGTTCGTCGATATTTTTCCAATCTGATATCAGTTTAATCAAAACTGTTGAATCAATTTGATTTATTTCTCAGTAAAGGACGATGGACGATAAGGTATATTTCAAAGAAAAATTGGATGATTAGATAGCAGACAGAAATTTACGAGTAACCTCTCTACAAATATATGTCAGTGTTACATTCGCTTGGCTATGGCTGCAGTTTCGTCAACCCCATTTCATAATTTTATATACTCTTATCATTTCGCAGACCGATTGAACTTTCATCATCGAAGAGTTGTATCCAAATTGAAGTTTGAAGTGTTTCGCATCCAAATAAAAGCAAAAAGGTGACCGAGTGATTTAGTCAGTTGGGATTAATCAGTAGGAACGAACCAACAATTTTTTGAGTTGGAGATTTATTGAGTATAAATTTTAATATCAAAATTAAAAAATGGGGCACGGGTAGGACACCTTGGTCCTTGGAGTGGGTTTGATTCCATGCAGGAATCTGCGATGTGCGCTCAGCCCCTTTTTGCTTTTGACTCGCGTGGGGCAAAGGTCCCATTGGAAGGCGCGCGAGAATGAGGTGAGGATTATGTTGGAGCAATTCTTGCGGGCGATGTGTTCCCGCAAAGTGGTCTGGGTCCGATAAGCGGAAGAGCAGGTGGGACAGATGTAGGATCGTTCTGAAAATGTGGAAAAGTTTTAACGATTTTAATGTAAGTATTGGTAAGTTGTTTATAATATTTTAAAATAAAACTGCCCCTTGCAAAATTTGTAAAAAAATCTGGCTTGTGAATTTTGCATTATTTAGATATGTCTCCTTTTATTGGCGGTGTTCCTAAACACCGGCGTAACATTACAGGATATAAATTTTTCTCTATCTTGCCTATGTCAAGTGCTCCACGAGATTTACGAACAGCGCAATAAAGGGACAGAGCCCAATGGTCTATTTCTTAAAATTAGACACCTTTACCCATACGATGTGCATACAAAAAAGGGTCTAATTATAATAAATAGAGCATAATCCCGTTCGTGTAAAGATTAATGGATCGTGTAAAACAATAAAAAGTTTGTTTAGAAATCTTGGAAACTTGAAAACAAAGCTACAAAAATTGTAAAGAATGACTCAAAAATATAACCGTACCTTTCGTATGACTTTTGAGATGATGTCGAAGATGTGACGCCCACTTGAAAGATCTCTCGCATTGTGGACATTGATGCATTTGTGGGGGTTGGTACAAACTACAGCGCCACCTTTTCCTCGCCTTAATGAACTTCTGTTTTAAGTCGGACAACTTATCGGCATCCTTCTCAAGTTCGGGCCACTCCGGAGTGTGGCGCAATTTGTGCATTTCGCACATGACCCAGGAGAAGTGTAATTCAGGACAGGTGTCACAGGCGAAGGGGCGTGGTCCATGGTCATTTTCGCGATGGGTTTCTAAATCTTGCTTTGTCGGGAATTTTTCTCCGCAGACGTAACATGGGTGACGAGATTCGAGATGGTCGTCTGGATTAGGGGAGGGCTGAAATTATTTAGAGAAATTTTTACTTAAAATTGGAACACGCAAGATTAATTATGTAAATACATGGAAAGTTTGTCCCGAAACAAAATTATCCATGCATTCCGTAGAAATTATTTTTACAGATTTATAAAATGGTGTGTAATAATTATCATAAATTTAATTATACTACAGATTCCTGACTTGGAACATTATAATGTTCTTGATGTCGGTAAAAATTTGGTCAATATATGGACCAAATCTTTACCATGAGTCCATATGTACATACGAATATGTACAAAAGTTCGTATTCTTATAAGTGATATTAATATTTTTTGTGCGTAACGAATCTGTAGCAATTTATAAATCAATGTTAATGAATTATTAATTACCGAGTTAATTGCTGTGTCGCTATCTTGATCATCTTCATTACAATCACCGTGGTCCAATTCACCCTCCTCAGCTTCTATAATAATTTCCTCCTCGATTTTTATTGGATCTACATGATCCAAGGAATCCAGTCTGGCCCAAAGTTTGGACTTTTCGGGTAAAATAATTCGTCTGTTAAAGGAAAAAAATGTATTTTTTGAAACGTCTGTTATAAACATGCATAAAAACTTTTTTATTTATTTTTTAATTATTCTGCGACTTACAATGTCTCCAATTCCACCCCCTCATTGAGAAGAATGTTGATATCGTGTTGTTCTAAAATATGTAACGCAATTCCAGGTTCGTGAGGAAGTTGTGAATCGCAAATTTTACACTGACATGAACAACGGTGTGACATTACTAAATTTAATTGTAAACTTTTGAAGAAAATACGCGAAGAAATGTGTCCCTTTGAAAATATGTTAAGATCTAATTGTTGGATGGTTGGTTTGTATTTGAATTAACTTTCTAAGTGGCTTCTAGATTAAATACAAAATAAATTGTGCTGTTGACAGTATAATTTTCCTGAGAGAGAAAATGTTTACAATTTACGGGTATGTTTATGGAGAGTTAAAAAAAACTTGTATGGAACAGCAGCTGAGGATGGTGGTGGTGGTTCATTCCCTGGGTATAGTGAAACCTTTCCGTACTGTGTGATGTAGAATTTGTCACAGTTTTACTGCGCTTGTATGAATTTGGTGTTTATTCATGCAAAGTGAAGGTTTTCTTATATTAAAATAAATAAAGGGTGCGTTTGTCAAATAAAGCATGGGCGATTATGCATTACATTTATACACATATGTTGATACATGAATATTTATTTTTTTGATTCATGAAGTCTATGTTTTTACAGAAATGATAATATGTAAATCTGATGATTATTAGATTTGATATTTGGGATCCTTCATTGTAAAGTTCATTTTTTTGCATACGTATCCACAAAAAAATTGAATATTTGTTTCCGTGAAATTATGCGCTATTTGTTTCATGAATGCAACAAGCGCATATATATTTACATGCAGGTTTATTACAATTTTTTTCTATTTAGCTATTTAATTCATGTCCTTAGGAAGACTACTCAGATTAGGTTTAATAATGTCTGACTATTGTAAACAAACTCCAAATTTATTACAAATTTCATGCATAGATAACCTGAAAATCTTTGCAAGGCCCTCCAACTACTACAAATCTATTATCCGATTTTCCATATTGAAATCCATTACACACCCATTCTGCATCCCCTTTTCCAACTCCTTTTCAGAAAACCCCAAACTAATCGCCATTTTTACAAGTTTCTTAACTTTCTGGAGCCTATCGAGTCTCCAAAGTGGATCCAAGAATTGGTAATCGACTCGAGGGAAAGTTTCCTCCAACCTGTTGAAATACTCCTCGCTATCTTTCCACTCGAATATATTATTCTCATGGGGGTCACTAATATTTCGACTTGTTGGATACAACCGAAATTTACTCCTGAGTGGGAGTGGTATCTCGAGATCTCGTAAAGTGTCACAACCCGGAATATTGGAACGCAACAGGGTTTCATTCAGAGTTGGAACAGTTCTTTCAAAGAAATCGGTGTCACTTACAGAGGGATGATTTAGATAGTGGTGACGATTTCAAACCTTAATTTCTCGAAATCGGTTTGTGATGGAAATTTCGGACATTCATATTATGAAAGCACATATCCTAGACAACAAATTGATACCTGTCACTCCAAGTTGTACACACTTTGACCACAGTAGGACGATGGATTTTAAACCACTCATCCTGAAACACTTTCCAAAGTCCGCGCATGGTGGTGGAACGTCGCACAAACGATGTTTTTTTTTAATTTCCAAAGCCGAAATGGTCCATATGACTAGCATCCGGTGACTTCACATATATTTCACTATTGAAAATAACTTTTATTTCAAGTCTCTCGTTTTAGTCCTTGGCGTATTCTTGCGTTAACTTTTCAGTATGAGATGACGCTGCGTCATGATGAACTACAACTTTTGAGGTCTCGCTACCATAAAGTTTTGGAATCTGGATTTCCAAAAGTGGCTTTAGTAAATCGTCAATATAATATCGTCCATTAACTTTAAGTTTTGCAGGAACTTTGATAAGTGGTAAGACGCCACGACCACAGAAAGCACCGACGACCATGCACTTGTTAGAAAAGTTTTCCTTGCGTTGCATCACGCACTTTGGAAGATTTTTATTGTTACTAAATTGTAATATATTCGTCGTTGGCCATTTGTATCTTGTAAACAAAATAGTTGTTCATCCAACGACACCCCAAATTCACTTTTATCTTTTGTCAAAAATTGTTGGTAAAGGTTTTTTGCAAATTCGTCGACGATATTTTTACGCCTCTCGGTCGACTGATGAAGTCGGGTCTTTCTCCTGATCCTCTTCTTTAATATTTTTAAGGCCTTTTGTACTACACCCCTAGGCACCTTGGCTGCAAGAGGAAAGTGTTTTTGTTGAAAATAACCATGATTAGTTTTGTTATGCCTTAGTATTTATGATATGAAATGACGATGATGATGCATGTACGTAATCAGTGTATGAGTAATTATGTATGTATGCATGCATTAGCAAATTAGAGAAGATCTGAACCTTTAAAAATGTCATGCCCAGCTAAATAGCTTAGGGCGTTATTTAATTGTAGTTACCATAATATGTACTGCTTTATTATTAATGGACGAAGAATAAATCAGTCCTTAATTGTACTCAGAGTTGAAATGATCTAAAACTCATTTCGTTGAACACGTTATCAGCACGGCTCTGCCAAATCTGAGTGAGACGTGAGAAACTTGAGACGAGACTCTGAAAAAGAGTTTATTTAGTTGAGTTATAACAGTAACTGTTCAGTTTTCAACCAAGAACACAAAGGTAGAAAATGCCTGATCCAGTGTCAACCACGACAGTTATTTCCACGAGGAGATTCGACACTTCTGCTATTACCAGATTGAATGGTGATAATTATAGAGTGTGGAAGCTGCGAATGGTGTGTTTGTTTAAATCGCATAAAATCCTGGAAGTTGTGGACGGAAGTACAACGCGTCCAAGTGCTACAGGAAGTGACCCTGCATTGTGGGATCAAGCTAATAATGAAGCCGAGACGTGCATGTTGTTAAGCATGGGAGATGACCAAGTGGAAGCTGTGTCATCTTGTAAAACGGCCGCAGAAATTTTTAAAAAGCTAAGTTCCATCTATGAAAGTACTAGCGGTGAGTCAAAGCAAGCTCTTTGGCAAAAGTATTATAGTGTGATAGCAGATGAAAAATCGCCAGTCAAGACTATGATTGAAATCCAGAACATTGCAGCGCAGCTAAGAAATGTGAAACTTGTTATAGACGACGAGGCTGAAGTAGCCAGAGTTGTCTCCAGTTTAATGGGCGTCAAATATCGTCAATTTAGGGAGGCCTGGAGGTCGGTCGACCTTGGAAAACAAACCTCTGCCCTTCTGCTTTCCCGACTCAAAACTTTTGAGTTGGAGGACGAAGAGTCCAGCCAAGATGTGGATGCTGAATATGGTAAAGCATTCAGAGCCAAAAAGTTCACTAAAGAAGAAATTGCAATTATGAAAAATAAGAGCCATTGTCACGTATGTAAATTGAAAGGTCATTGGAGAAATTATCCTAATTGTCCAGGGAAAAAGTGTCAAGATGAGGAGAGCGGAGGAGCTTATGCTGCTGGATCTCTCTCAAATCTTTGGATAGCTGATTCTGGATCAAGTAGGCATTATTGTGGAGTATTACAGTGGTTTCACCAGTACGAAAAGTACAGTGTGCCGAAACCAGTTAAACTTGCTAACAATTCCCGTATGTATGCCGAGGGAGTTGGTCAAGTTAAAGTTCATGCTTTGATTAATAAGCATTGGAAAGAAATAGTGATTAATAATGTTGAGTACGTGCCAGGAGGAGCCAATTTACTTTCCGAAAATGTCTTGCTGGACAAGGGACTGGAAGTGAGAAAGACTGGCAGAGATCAAATTATTTATTACCGAAATGGTAAGCGTGACATTGAAGCTGTAAGAAGAGATGGGCTGCAAATTTTGCAGTTTAGGCCTGTAGTAAATACTGGCATGGTATGTGAAAAACAAGCCGTTTTGCATGAGAAATTGAGCAAATTGAATCCTTATCGAGTGACTGAAATTGCATGCGAAATTGCAGAAAATGCAACGAAGGAAGAGTCATGTATTTCATTTTCATCATTAGAGATGAAATGTAAGAGGATGGTTGGTACGACAAAAGGAGAGAAGCGAAAAGCTGCCTCACTTTTGTTTATGAATCCAGTGAGTGATGTAACTGCTCACCGAGCGACTGAAATTGCTAGAAAAATTGCAGAAAATGCAACGAATGAAGAACCACGTATTATTTTATCATCACCAGAGGTGAAATGCATAGGGATGGCCGAATCCACGTTAAGAATGCATATACGTTGAAAAAATCTCATAACTAAAAGACAGAGACGACGGTTGCGTCTCCTTGTGTGCCGGGAGACTTTATTTTCTATGGAGGGGGGCGGGGCGAAGAGAGCAGCTGATTTTCATGTAAACAATGCAGGCAGTTGCATGTAAAAAGTTGCTTTGGGTTTTGAGAGTCACCGTTCCCACTCTCCAAACGGGGCATCGCGAACCAGAAAAGGAGAAAAAATTCGACTAAAACTTCTAATTTGCAGCTAATACAAAATGGATTGATTTCGTTTTGGTGGCAATAAATTCCCAAGTTTGTGCTTTACAGTTGCCATGTTGCATAAATTCCATAATAAATCTCAGAGAAAAGTATTGAACTGAAACATGGACTCATATCATGTTTCAGTCCAATACTTTTCACCGAGATTTATTATGGAATTTATGCAACATGGCAATTGTAAAGCACAAACTTGGGAATTTATTGCCACCAAAACGAAATCAATCCATTTTGTATTAGCTGCAAATTAGAAGTCTTAGTGACAAAAATCATTTACATTACTGGTAAGTGGCGAGGAGAAAAAGTCAACTCGCTCACTAGGATGCCCAGACTGTTCCCTAACTCAAACTTTAATGGGAGAGCAGCTAAGAGCTGTCTCACGTTTGTTTCTGAGTCCAGAAAGGCGAAACCTTTTCTGGAATTTTATTGTTTTATTGCTCTCGTTAGTAGCAATAGTTTTGGTTTCTAATGGATGGACTTCGCTGGTCAATATCGTTAGAAATTCTAGCATTGGAATAAAGAAAAATGAATTTCAAGAGGCCTCAAGTAATTTTGAAAACGTAGTTAAAATGAACGAGGATGAGAATTTTTTTCAAGAAGGAGTCGAGAAAATCGCTTCATTGAAATATGAAGTTGATGATGATGATGAAAAAAGAGAAGTCGTTGTATTGCGTTGAGTTATTTATCTAGTGGGTAAACTACTGGAAAGCCAACGAGATTTTAGCATGGGAGGGAATAGAGAACAAATTTCGCATAAGTTTGTTGCTCCAGTTATTGCTAGTAATCTGATACGACATGAGTATGACACATTTGTCTTAATGGTCAGAATGAATATTGCAATTCACCAGAAATGCAGAAATTCACCAGCATGAGTTCGCATGCTTCAAAAACGCTTTTAAAATCCGTCCAATTTTTTTGTCGCAGGAATTTTTGTAGCTTTGGTAAAGTTTTGCTTTTGGAGTTCTAAATTTTGCAGTATTAATTAAAACATCTTTGGGAATAATCCTTTAATTTCAACACTAATTTAAATATATGAGAGTCTCATAATGAGACTGACCATTTCTGGCTCCGGCAAAATTGCGGGATACCCGCACTAAGGCACGGATGATCTATTTATTTATTAACCATGGACTCAAGATTTTGTAGTGCATACCAGGAATCTCCTCGTCCGTTAAATAGAACGGATATTTTCCGTCAAGCACGAAAACAATTTTGATGTGATGCTCGGAACGGCAATACATGTCATCTTCTGGAAAAAAATAAACTTCGTTAAAAATGTGCAGCTGTAACCTTTTTTAGCCAGGTGGAATCACTTTGTCCGTCCGTCTCAATGTTTTTTTACGCGGTACTACTAATTCGCTCTACTTAGTAATCCAGGCGATTTGAAATTTGGTGCGCATTTAGAAATTGTAAAATCCTAGGCTAAAGTCCAAGATGGATTTAGCCGTAAAGGATTTCGATCCGTAGGGGTCAGAAATTATTACACACTAAACTTACAAAATATTGCGGTATAATTATGCTCACTTGGTGAGAAGATACATAGTTATTAGAATATAATGAAAGCAGTGTTAGAATTTATTTGAAAACAACAATTCTGTTAAGGTAACAATTTGTAACACATTTCGTACCTTCGATCAAAATATAAGAAATAGCAAAACCTTTAACTTTTCGTAAAGTAGGCAGAATGAGAATATTTTTGAACCATATATTATAGCATTTTTATAATTTATAACTATCCTATCCTAACTATCCTATTAAAAGCCTAAGTGAGTAATACCTACAAGGAGGCACCTACGACTTAAAAATACATATTTTGAATCGGCGAAATTTGAAAAACCGGTCTAAACAAACCAGTGGCCGCGGAAGATGTTTTTGAGCGTGGGGACATACTTCTTCGAAAAATAATAAGCCGCTAAGGAATAATACAACTTTAGATGCAGCTTCAATTGATCCGGCGACGCTATATGATGGGCCTTGCAGAGCATGAGCTAATCTCTCGGTAGGTTCAAATAAGGCTTGACACAGCATGACTCCGAAAAGCGTCGCCCCTTTTTCAAATTGAGAGTGGAGTCCGTTTGCAGTTGCGGATGCGGGGTCATTATTCCGCCCAAGCTCTTCCAAAAAATCCAGCAAAACTGGGTAGCTCTTCAACACGGAGTTAATGCTGCGAATCCTGACGGTCCACCTCGTGGGGCATAGAGGGCGGATAGAGAGAACATCGGAGTCGTGGTCGCGGGCAATGTCAGCAAATAACTCCATTCTAGAAAATATATAAAAATTAGTATATCTATTTATGCAAATAAACAAAATTATTATTAGACAAGCGGAGCAGAGGAAACCCCAATCTAAAAGTTAAACAGGTCAGGATAATTAATAACTATCAAGTAATGCTAATTACCGTTTTGGCGACAGGTTACGCACGACACCAACATCGTTTAGGTACTGCAAAGTCTCGCGCAGGAATGGGATGGATTTCACTGTATCCTGAAGGGCAAGATTCAGACTGTGGTTCATGCAGTGAACATACAGCGCACGAGGCTCAATATTTTGAATTCGACTTTGAACACCAATACATTTCCCCGACATATTACTTGCTCCATCATAACATTGTCCTGGCAGGTTTGAGAAATCCAGTCCAAATCTTGTTATGACATCCTGTATTACTTCAAAAATGCTCTCACCGGTCGTGGAATTAGTTTTATATAATCCCAAGAAATACTCCTCGGGAGCCAGATTATCGTTAACGATTCTTATGCAAATACTGACTTGCTCATTAGTTGACACATCTGTCGTCTCATCCACAATAAGGCTGAATTCTCTGGCATTTTGAGTTTTCTTGATTATTACCCGCGAAATGTTTTTCGAAATAATGTCCACCATTTCATTCTGTATGTCGTGTGACGTCAAAGGTTTACTCCTCCTCAACCATGTCTGAAGCTCTGTAATTTCTTCCATCCGAAGTTTGAGTAACTCCAAATAATTTCCTCTGTCGGCCTCGTGTCCTTGAAGTGCAATTCCTTGCTTCCCAAGAAATGAGATTGTCGTGAACATCGTTCGAAAACACTTACGGGCGGCGTCTTGATCAGATTTAATCTGGGAATTCAGTAGTGAAGATATTTGGTTTGGTTTCCTTTGAATATTTGTCAATTTTAACATTGCAGTCCGATGTGTTTCACTCTTTTCATGAACACCCAACCTTTCTTTTCCTTTTTTCCAATTCCAAAAGCCGTACAGTAGAAATGAATTGTTTCCAGATGGTAGAGAAATTATCTTCATATCCAAAGCTTTAATGCACACAAAAACCAAAACAACTGCCTACATTAGTTGACAAAAGTTTTGTCAACTAATGTAGGCAGTTGTTTTGGTTTTTTAATGAAGAATTCGTCGATTTTTTTACCTAACCGCTTCGACGCCATGACAACAAGGCCGCAATTCAATCTAGCAGTATATTATTTAATTTCCAGTGGAAATTTTCCACTATATCTACAGTGAAGAGAATTAATTTTTCTAATCCAAAACGGAAAGCAAAATAAAACTGCACATGTAATTAATTTGAGTCAGGGATGCCCGGGGATGAGAATCTCATTTTGGGCCAATGAAGCGAGTACTTCAACCACTGCATTAGTAACCAGATTATGTTTATATGAAAATAAATATGCATGTCTATCATTGCTTTGACAAAATTATTTTTAGAAATCGTAAAACTTTATTGCCATATGTTATTTTATACTCGACGTTTCTTTGTAATTCAATGCAAGAAAACCGTGGGGACAATTGCATTGAGTGTCCCCACGCCCAAATTTCCGTGGGGACATTGTCCCCATGTCCCCACGCTTCCGCCGCCACTGATAACTAACATCTTAAATTGTAAATAATTTTAGTAACTATTTAGATTGGATATAAATTCGTGGAGTCGTTTTGCAAAGGTATCACCTGACATCAATAGCATTTATTAATCTTCTTTTCCTACACTGCTAATACATACACTTATGATTAAATGAAGCATAGTTTATACAACAAATTCAAAGAGCGAAAATAAGCAATTCTGAAAATTACTAACTTCTGGCATCAGCATTGTATGTAACATGCTATCATCCTAATTTCTTAGACAACGGAGTCGTTGCCTCCAGCTGTGACAAGTAAACTTTACGTCTGTGAAACATCCTCCAGATTACTCAGCTACAATTACTTAGCCAGCCTACTGATTTGATTATTCCGTAGTCTTTCCAATTTGCAATGAGTTATTGCCAATGACACATGTGGGGATGATTGATACGTATGGATTGACAGGTAACTATCCAATTTGGACAAATGCAAAAAGCACTGTGTAATCGATCCTGTCGTTTATCTGTATTTCATGATTGGATACCTATTAACTACAATTATTTGAAAACACTTCCTTATATAAACTGAGGTAAATGCTAGGTAAAAATTTAAATAAAAAATAAGATAAACAAACAAAACCTGGAACTACATACGCGGTTTCTCAATTTGCGAAATATATAAACAGTGGCGCACTTACACCTGGTACACCTAGGTAGAAAAAATAAAAAGTGTAATATCTCAAAAATTACTGGACCGATCGTCCCAAATTTGTTAGCACACCTTCTCTAATATGTTGTGAACCCGCCGATATTATCTAAAATCAAATTAGTTCGATTAGGGACTGACCTCATGAGGTTTTGTAACACACCGACCAGTATCGATTTCCACTTT
Organism: Folsomia candida; assembly: GCF_002217175.1. Lineage (NCBI taxonomy): Eukaryota > Metazoa > Arthropoda > Collembola > Entomobryomorpha > Isotomidae > Folsomia > Folsomia candida. Next base: position 1,895,913 of record NW_019091215.1, read on the forward strand.
TTTTGAAACCTTACGATTAATTGGTGTTTGGTGGTTATTTCAAGTGATTTGTATGTCGCATCCTTGAGAATAGAATACAAATTTTCGATTCAGTTGAAGTCCCGGATGTTTTCAAGCTACACCCCAGTCCATGACATGACGACACCTTGCACCTTCATAAACTCGGTAACTACTCATAAAGGTTGGGGCGTGGCTCCGTCTTGTTGAATAGTGATTTTTCTTTGTGATGGGAATAAAGCCTTGTCATGCAGGTATACGATGCATATATGTAAAATTTTGTCATTTGAATATCCTTTTTTTAACGGCTTGGTTTCCACGACGTAAGGTGGTGTGACCCAGTGAACACAAATCGTGCAGCTACCATTGTTTTAATGCAATGTTTTAGAGTTCCTACGTCCGCCAAATTTCCTTTCTTCACTGTATCTTATTTATTATTATGTGTGTTGTCTTTGGGGTAGAGCTAAACCAATGACTCATCCGTAACAGGTCGTGGGACCGCTTTTGTTGACCCCTACTCTCAGCGCGCAAAAATCCTCGTTTTCGGAGATTTCTCCAAATAGCAAGCTGTGTGGGAGGTTGTTTTGTCTTCGTAACTGTTCGTGGGAATGTTCGCAAGTTGTTTTTCCCCATGACTGGATTTTTATATACTGTTGCAAATATATACGACTAATAGTTTTACCTCTATCTCGATACCGTTTTCACTTGATTGGCTTTCTTATCACTTCGCACGGAATCACTACTCTTCTCTTTCAAATTTCATGTAATCTGTGATTCTGATATAGGTGAGAGCATTTTCTGTCGTTTTGGTCTTAGTGGCGGAAGATTTGAGCCACTTCTTAACCGGAGTTCCAGAAACTTTTATTTTCGACGCGAAATTTTTTATTAGCCGTCCTTCATTTATTAAGTTCTTTTTAACAACCCCATAGTCTTTTCTAATTTCAGAAATACTTTTAAAATATACGAAAAAAACAATTAATCAAATCGGTTGGGTGGGAAAATAAATATTCATATTTCAGCAAATACAAGAAGGTGTACCAGTTGTAAGTGCGCCACCCTTTATTTGCCATTTTGCAAATTGAACGCAGTATTTCGTGAATAACATAAATTTCACAATTTTTTTACATCCCTAGAAAAAACTTGGCAAAATATCTCCTAGTTCTAGCAATTCCGAATAATTTCACAATGTTTCTGTCTCGCCTAGTTTCCTTAATCAACGTTCAAATAAAATTGTCCAATTTTTTAGGGATTTCCAAGATTGCTTGGAACCCCACCACCTCAACTTGGAAACCAATTAGAACCACCAAACTTGAACGTTTGATAATGTACCTGCCAAGAAAATTATTATTTATTTTCTATGGAATTTTCCTAGTTTTAAACAACTTCAGATTATCTCGGTATTTAGACACACCCAAATTTTTGCGAAGTTCCTACTGGGTTTTGACATATCTCGGATTCTCACCAATTTATCTCATGAATCCCCAAGCCTGCACACAAATGCTAAATGTTCTCCTGCATTTTGAAACCTTCCAATTGAACAGAAGTGAAGACCGCGAAAATTCAAAAAAATCCTCCGGACTTTTAAAACTTTCACAATTCTGGCTCATACAAATGTGCCTCACGTCCGTGGGGATTCCAATTTGTGTGACCGTTCTAAAACTCCTGGATCCTTGTATGGCTCCCATGTTGAGATCGATTTACTTATCAAGGGGTGAAGTGATACAGTGCAATAACCTGCCACCTATGGGCCTAACTCTGGGGGTTATTGACTCGTTCGAATTTTTGGTTTGGTATTGGTTCGCCTCCCATGCAGCGTTTCTGGTTGGGACGAGTTATGGAACAGTTTTGACGAGTATTTTGGCTTATGTAGAAGCTCTGGATAAGCAAGGGGCATGTTCAAAGAAGAATAGTAATAAAACGAGGTATAAATATAAATTGTAAATAATTATTTGCGAATTTTGTGTTCTCGCAAAATTTATGCCGACTTTTCCTTATGAAATATTACACGAAGGTATAGAGAATCTGTGGTACAGATTGATTTTTTTAAAGGAAAAATGAGCTTCATTAAGTTTCAGACTTTTAATTTAAAATTAGTTTTATAGCGTTTAAAAAAATAATTATTTTTTTTCAGGCCTATCTACTCGAAAAATTTCTACTCTGTCTATCACCTTAATTCTAAAACCACTTCACCCACCCTTAGCTTATACAAGCGAATCAAGGTGATTGAATCCATCTATAATTCGCGGTTCCAATCTTTCCACTTGACCTTTTTCTACTCCGCGGGATGTCTTGCGGTCATTTTTGGAGCATTTTTAACAATTTCGTTCGCCCATGAAATTTCTTTAGATCAAATCGCCCTCCTCGTTTACCCTCTCATAGCTCTGGACGCATTGGGGATGACGCTTTTCATCTGCTACGCGTCCGGCAAGGCGAACCTCGTGTCGAAAAAGGTGACGAAAAACTGTCTGAGGAAAATTAATTGTGGAAGGTTCGCAAGCCTAAAGTGGAGAATTGTGAGGGCCGCTTCCCCTCTAAAGATTCGATTTGGGTCGAATTTTATGGAAATTGGGACAACTTTTATGACAATGAATTTCTGCTTTTCATCAACTGTTAATTTATTGTTGTTATCGAATCGAAAGCATTAAAGTATGTTATGGGAAAGTTGACAAAGATTTAAATATTGGAACTAATTAAAATTTTGCGGTATAGTAATGTATGTGTGGTACAGAAAAATTACTCTGCGTACTAAATAACAAATGAATTTCTGCTTTTCATGTACTGCTGTTGACAAGTCAAAAATACCAAAGGTTTAGTAATAATCTGCTAAGGATTGATTTTATTCGCTAGTAATTTTAGTAGTCACATACTTCTTACAGAATGTATCAAAGTTTCCAACTTTTAAATAATAAGTTACAAATTTGTCGTAAATTTAATTAACAATAAATTATGTTAATTATTTCAGTAAATTGTAAACAATCCACTTTTAAAATTTTTTAAATTCATAAAGATTCAACAAGTACAGAAATATGTATGTATCAAGCATAGTATTAAACTTGAAGTTGACATATTTAATTACAAATGAAATCCAGTAACCCATTTTTACCTCATTTCCTGACCCATTAAAATTTCCCATACAACTTTAATGCCGGATACTGCCACCTCTCGTCATGAGGTCGAGCAGTGCCGGTGTCAAATTATCAACCGATTTCCTTCCCCCCACCGATGTCGTCTCCAACTTTGCACCAAACAAGGTAAATTTTATGTCCAACGAGAACACATCATCGAGCAGGAGTTGTCTCATGGTGTCAAGATCTACCGGCATGACGCCACAATTTCGCCATACCCGCCATTCGGGTTCCCACCGATTGAATTTGATCTTTTCAGGCGGCATCCCTGACGGGTAGTAGTTTCGGAATGGATCATCTATTTAAAAAAATTAAATACCCGCCATTAAATATTTTATCTAGGACGGCGGGGAATTTCAAATTTGATTTTTTCAAACTTACTACACTCCAATTTAAACTCTCCCTCCAGTGTTATAATTCTGTCCGGGTGTGTCTTGACTTCCAACCCGGCAAAAACCTGGTCTGCCGATCCATTCCATCGCATCATCTGGAGGGATATCGATATCAGTCCGTCCTTATCCAAATTGAAGGCAAGTTTCCAATCTGACGGCATGGATATGTCGTCGCCGGCGTGGAATTCATATTTGACGCCGGAAAGGTCGCCGCGTCCCTCGACGAGGAAGCTAAAATCGTACACTCTCCAGTTAAAAGTGTGGATCTCCTTGGCAACCTGGAAATAATAATAAATAAATTTTAATTACAATCCTACTACAATTAAATATGCGTCATGTCTCAAAAAACGAGGAAAAATTCATAAAATTCAGCAGTCCCAAACAATTTGTAGGAAAATTTCAACAAATTACTAAAAAAACTACTTACCCCCGATGCAACGCTTACTGCCGGCATTTATACAGTTTCCATGTTCATCTTTAACGAATCAATTATTGTGTTTTGCAAGTGCAAAAATATTTGATGTAAGGAGATAAAAAAATACGTCTTGACTACACGAGTTAAAAAAATGATGTGCCTAAGAAAATAGAGGGACGCGTTTAGAAAGTAAATTTTCCACAAACTTGAAGCCACCACCACCGGGACGCGTTTCTTGGAATCTTTTCACTATTTAGGCGGAGTTTGTAATCCTATTTTCCAAAGAATTTGTAACAATCCAGACTCTGGATTCCAGAGTTGGGTACCCTGAAAATAATCCGGTTACAATGGTTAAATTTCTCTAAATACATATCACCATGGCGATAAATTAGGAACGTACGGACTAGTAAATTTATCACCATCCTGGTGAAACATATGTACCTGCAACCGAGCAGAAACAAATATTACCAGACTGATAATAATTTTACTACTAATCATGACAAATTTTTAGCGAAACTACCTTACTACATAATTTAAATTATTATCATTCAAGGACAAATAAATTATAAAATATAATTACTTATCAATTTTAAGTTAAGGTAAACTTTGGTAATGCGTCAGTGCCAATTAATAAAGATACAAATAGGATGACTTTTATGCATCTTAATTCAAACGGCAGAAATAAAAAAAATTGAAAATTATGCATTTACTTATGTTTGTATTTACAGATTTATTAAATATCTACCAATAATAATAATAAATGTAGTTGTAATGTAATAAATATATTATATGCATAAAGTATGTTCCCATCTTAATTAAGATTAATTTAATTAAATAAATTCATCATTAAATTAATACCACATTTTCTATTTTCATGCAAACTTTCCAAGAAATGCACCCATCACAAAATTCATGAACAAAGATCAAACAAAGAGAAACTTTTTCCAGTCTCAGTCTTTAGCCGCATTTTTTTTCCTCCAACCACCGCACATTTCATCTTTATCACCTGGCATTTCTCTTCTTGTAGTAAACAACAACACGACTCGATTTTAAGAAATTCGTTAAAATAATAAATGTTTCTTTAAATAAAAGTTAACTACAGATTGAAATTAATTACCGATATAACCATGGATCCCCTATTTATCCACAACTTTAACAAATTAAGGCAACAAGTCCTCTTCATAAATGAATATATCGAGCTCAAGTTTGGTAACTATTTTTAACTTACTTTTCTTACAAAACAATTTCTAAGTTAATTATCCCACAAATTAACTAATTATCAATTATTACCGCAATATTTACAACGACCCAGCTTAAATAATGTCACATGGTTAAAAACAATTAACTTTTTGCAGGATGTTTTTCTTAATATTTTTTTCTCCACAGGTTTTAACTTCTCAAACAATTAATTATCTCACAAATTACCTAACTACACATTAACTAATTATTATTTCTAACTTCCCAGCTTGAATAACATATCCAAATTAATAACCATGTTAACCTTCCCCTTAATTGTTCCCAATAATTTTTCTCCCCAGGTTCCGACTTCAAAGAATTCCTCTCCTTCAAAGAGTCCCGTCCCCACGTGGGGATGATCGTCGTCCCCAACGATGGCTCCTCATCGTCCTCCTCTCTCCAAAAGGTCGACATATCTGCCATAGACGAATCCCAATTTCGTCACCCTGACCAAGACGACGACGAAGTCGAAATTGGCGACGAAGGTGTCGCCGTCGCCTGGGGGAAAAACGTCGCCAGTGTTTACGCCATGGAGCCGGAAGATGTCAACGTGCCCGCCTGGGATGTCGAAGATGACGACGACCAAGATGACGAAAACGGCCAGCAGGAAATTCAAATTTTAAATGGTGACGAAAATAGCGACGAGGAGAAAAATGACGTCTCTTACTATCAACAAGGCTACAATGGCAGATATCAACTCAACGGTGGCGACATGAATGGCGACGACGACACACTAGAAGATGGCGACGGTGGTGGTGGAGGTGGCGAAAATTATGGCGACAATAGTGGCGAAAACGGAATAGTTTTCTACAACAAATCGGACTTTGACCTGAGGAAGAGTTTTCCTAACCGATTGACCACACATATCACACCCTTGAAGAGAAAAAGGGTTCCGAAGAGGGATGGGGCTTATCTGAACTCGAGGCCTCCCAAGTTGACGAAATTTGGCAAGAGGAGGAAGGTCAAGGGGATGGGGAGGAATTTCAAGAAGCCCGCGGTCAAAGTGGAGGATCTCGGGGTGGGGAATTCCCTCATTGGGTCGACTGAAAGTACGGATTCGAAAGGTAAATAATTATTATGGAGTCGGTTTTTAATTTGGGGATAAAATAGTTAAAATAATTTTTTGGAACTTTTTGCAACTTTGCAAAAAAATGAGGTCCAACTTCGCTTAAATTGTCTTTCGAAATTTACTAAATGAAATGTTTCCCGGATGATAACTTATCATCGATAAGTTAGACCCGATTTTAAATTTTAGGACAAAACGTGGCTAATTTCTTTAACTTTTTTCTACTCTTATGTCATGATTTAATCAAATGTTTGCAAATTTCTGCTAAAATCTTCTCCCAAAATCGACTAATTCTAAAGCTTGATGTGGCGTCATTATAATTTTTTATAGAAAACATGTCGCGAATTTTTTACGAATAATTTTCCATTTTCCCCCAAATTTTATCTTAAAAAATTCACAAACTTTCCCCTCAAAATCTTTCTAACTAAAAAAATTTTCCCCATTATTTCCAGAACCCCTCCGCCACGCCCTCTGGGGAATCACCTACATCGACGCGGAACGTCGCAACGGTACTGAACGCCTCGTTTACGACAACTATATTTTCAACTATATATATAAGTCGGTGGAGTCAAATACATCAAAAGCTGGTAATAGTCATCATCCAATTCCTCTGAATGCGGTAGAAATGTTACCCTGCTATAATTCAGGTCAACATTGTGTTATTAATAAATCATGTTCTAAGAACCGTATACTGGATTAAATGACGGTTATATTTTTGTTACATTTAGCACATGTTGTATGTTGGTTGGCGTATGTAGGCATAAATAACTTTTAAACCCTCATTTTGTAAAATATGCATATGCGTTTTATTTTGAATATAAATACAAAGAACCAAACGAAGAAAAGGGTACTCACGCCACGGGTCTGCCTCCCCTTGGTGAGGCCTATTTACTAAATACATTGAGCTTTCACATTTTTGGGCGAAGGTCAAAGTCCTGATAGATAATGACGCAGTAACCACCGGAATTCCACGCTGTCAAGAAGTCAGTCAAACACATAAAACACTCATATAAGTGATTTCAAATTTTCAACGTATTAGGTACGTTCTAAAAAAGGTAGGCGTGACGTTATAAATATGGTGAAAATTCCTAACAAGCTTTCGTTCTTTAATTTATGCGATAAATAAATATAAATCATGTCGTAATCGTGTCATATAATAATCTGGCGTCAAATAATTATCTAGGAAATTTGAAATCAATTCAAAAGAAATGGATAAACATATCTCATCGATGGAAATCGCATTACGAAACCCGATCGTAAGGTACAATATCATTTCTTTATTCTTCTAATACTTTCCTAATTCTTATTTTTTTAACTTCGATAGGTTTTGAAGGGAATATTTAACGAGGCAACGTTCCCTTTGAATGAACTACGGCTAGTCTCCCAACTATGGAATGACGTAATTTTATCCATGCCCAATCCCCGAATTAAACTGCGGTTGATTTGAACGATCCATACGAATTTTTAACTTTTTGCTACGACATGGAACCCCGACTTGCGAAACGTGTTAGCGCCACTAACTTAGAACACAAAATTTCACCCCCGATGCCTGGATTTGGGCCACGCGCACATGCCAAATCATCTCGGGATTCCTTCACCTCAAAATTAATGCATCTCTGTGACAAGTTTAGTGACAATGTGAAAATTTTGGAGATAGATATAGATGACGAAAATTGTATGAAACCAGTCTACCAAGTTTTGAAGAATTCCTGCCCGAACTTGAAAAATTTGGGAATTACTGGCTATTTCAAAGTTCTTAATGATCAGAGTAATATTTGTTCATTGGAGAATTCTAAACTTCGAAAGGCGCTTAAAATTCAAAACAAGTTGACACATTACACTCTAAGTTCCAATAGGGTGACGCCATATTTGCCAATTTTCACACAACTTGTCTTTGATGCATCGCCGTACCTGAAGGAGATCGTAATTCCGTTCGGCATATATCCTAATTTGGTAAATTTGCAAAATCTCACCGACATCACGATAGGGCTAGAAGGAGTTACATCGAACGTTCTAAATAACGCGGAAATGAATTTGCGCGAACTTACCAAAATGCTGCGACAAGTTGGCGAACAACTGGTGAATCTGAGCTTCGGAGATGTTGATAGGCACGAGAAGAAAACTATCGAGCAAGGCTACGATGCCGAGAGGATGTCAAAATTGGGATTCCACTTGCCGCAAATTATGCCCAAATTGAAACATTTTAGGAACGAGATGATCGACATTTTTCAATGTGGAGACTCATTGCAAGATATTTCCGAGCGGATGCCTTCATTAATTAATTATTGGCACCATGTTCAAGCAGTCGGAATGCTTATATAAATCATTACATAACATTGGGAGTAAAAAGAATCTTTTTCCAAACGTAACAAGTCTTGGGCTCTTTGAGGTGCATGATCCTGACCTCCTGAAGGGATTGAAGACACCGTTTCCAAAGTTGGAATGGCTTAATGTGGACTCTTTTCATGATGATGACTGTTATGGTGCAAGGAGCAAATTTGGGTTGAGCCCAGTGCTAAGTTTGTTCTAGACTGGAAGGTTTGAAAGATTTGGTCGTAACGTTACCTAAATATCCTTTAACATTTGCAAAATTTCTGCAAGATTTGCTGGATTGCAGAAGCATGTGGAAAAGTAATATTTATTTGAAAGGAATTCAAGCTTTCTTGATAATTAAACGAGATTGTCTAAATTATATTCTAATTTCAGATTTGAAAACCTTCGAGCTTTCAACATATGCAGGAAACTTGCACACGCAAGCCCTGTCCCCTCAGGAGAAGATTTTGTTTGAGGACCTGTTTAGAGAGATGAAGGGAATGGAGAAAGTCGTCGTCTCAGATCTTGACGTAAATATGATATTGGATTTTGATTACTTATTATTAATTATGTATTTAAACACCTTGAGGGTAAAACTTGTAAATTTTTGCTTTGCAGTTTGGTGAAAACGCAGTGCAATATATGTCATCTATGATGACCTCGAATAATTTGGGCATCACAAACTTCCGGATTTTTCAAGATGAAGGTGTTGCAATGGAATAAGTTAACAAGATCTAGCGGATTTTCATGTTATCTGTGTACTATGGGTTGAGAAAATACATGAATAAATACAACAATTTGACTAGTAACAATTTCTTGACGTCCATATGCATTTGTGCAAAGATATGTAAAAGCGGTAACTACATTATTCTCAGAGTAAATGCTCCAGAAATTAAGTTTGTATATTTTTGCAAGGCTAATTTCTAACCTTGGACTAAGCATTGATTTGCTAGAGTTTTTCGCAATTAATTTATAAAATTGGGAAGCAGATATAAACTCCACCGGGGCTTACCAACAGCTTTGAATTACGTGTAAGCTAAAAAACGATCCAAAAATTTGTACATTAGTTTTAATAGGATCATGCCGATGGATTTATGCAAGTTTCCAATTATGCATCGCTTTATCCTGTATTAAATTATTTAAAAATATTTAATACGCTACCAATGGAAAGATGTATGTATCTAGGGCTTCCCACAAGACGGGACAAGACGGGACGCATACGTCTTGTCCCGTCTTGAATTAGACTACGGGACGCAAATTCAGGACAAGACGGGACAACAAGCCGTCTCGTCTTGTCTTGCACCCGTCTTGTCTTGTCCCGTACAAGACGGGACGTCCCGGCAAATGCAAGCTTTTAATTTCAATCTGTACATTATAGGGGAAAATTAATGATATAAATCAATTCACACTACAAAACGGGTTTATTTATAGCAGCCAAACAAACATTTATAACATCTTATACGAAATATTCATTAATATAAAATTTTATCTAAAGCTGATGTAGCAATTTCATTTTTAAAAGTGGGGTTGTTCATGCTCTTTAACCACATCTTCAAACTCAAACTTTTAAGGGGTTTTAAACTGTTTATTTTAAAATGTTAATAGGGAAATTTGTTGTAATCATAAGCTTTAAATTTTTATTTCTATTAATTGCAGAAAAGTCCCCAGCGGAGAAGAGAGGTCGAGTCAAGAGTGTTCCGCCTTCTGCTGTTCCTGTTCCTTCAACGGCGCTTGTTCCTGTTGCTCGTACTACGATTCCTCCTGCAAGCTCATCATCATCAGCTCCGGAGCATGAAGCATATGTGCCTTCATCATCTTACAAAGGTCCTATTTCGCTTAATTTTGCTCCCGAAGGGGAAAGGAGTGACGATCCTAGTGGACAAAATATTGTCCATTGGGAGGGCCAGCTAGGTCAGGGGTTTTGGCTAAAACTCCAAACTTGGAGAAAAAATGGGCAGGCTTATGTCTGCATCAGAAAGAATCAAACCACAGGGGCAAACCTGTCGTTTAAATATTTTCAATCGTTGGTTGCAGCTTGCAATACCCTGCAAACAAAGATTGACACAGACCCTGATTATACTACCTGGATCCCATAAATCCTTTCAAAATTAAACTGAAATCTATTTTTTCTTTACCTCTCTTAAGCTGAACAAGTTGGTTGGTCAGAGGAAGTAGATTCTAATCAGGGCGTCTATAAAAATTCGGAAGATCTTATAATTATTTCAAATAACGATTATATAATGGGACATACACAGTTTTTTCACTTCTTGCCTATAACACTCCAAAGAAAATTAAAATTTGTTAAATCATGTAACGTAGCTATGACTTCGATTTTCCAAGCCAAAGAAAGCTTTCTTTTACCTGACAATTTTTGGTATCCCGTTTTGATGGTATCTCCTCATTATATGGATTGAATGTAGTAGTTGATTTCCTACATATTTCAAATATATAAAAATAAGTGGATAATTATAATAGTTTGACTAACAATTGAAGTTTAAATAAAAAATGTATAAATATTAACCTTCTAGATGACTATAGAACGGTCCACTTTATTAGGAAGACCTTTGAAAGTAAATTTCCAACAAAGTTGCACCGTCAATCTGCGGTTATGATTTGTACTGTCAATCCGGAGCGTTACTTAAAGCAGGGGAAATGATATTGATGGATATTGGGATTCAAGTTAAATTACCGTTGGGCCATGTTGGTTTGATTAAACCAAGGTCTGGGTTAGCGTTGCGGCATAAAATTGACGTCATGGGGGGCGTGGTCGATGAAGATTTTGAAGGAACTTTGGGGGTTATGCTAATCAACCATGGGAAACTTCCATATCAAGTTGAACTTGGGGATCGTGTTGCTCAGTTCTTGATTATAAAACTCCATAATGGACCGTTGAAGAAGTCTACGTTTGATGAAATTATTACCACCACAGCACCTGTTGCTTCTCGGCGTGGAGCCAAAGGATATGGCTCCTCTGGAAAATAAAAACGAGCAATTTTTACTATATTCAATATAAACTAAGTAAAATTTACTTAAACTTAAATATCTTCGCAGCTAATGTTAAAATTTCACCATCCTTCCTGCACGACCCTTGATTCAATAAATAAAACACACGCACAAACTTAATCCAAATATTTAATTTAATAACTGAAATAAATGTCCTCAAAAATGTTAATATTTGTTACATAAAATGTCTCCTATATTGAACTGTACCTGAAGAACATGCTTGCATTAGTTGGTGGGCGAGCTCCTTGTTGGAGCTACTAGTGGAAGAAACTTTTCTCTCTTGGTCGAGTTACTTTCACTTTCCGCTGTAAGACACAATGTTGCAGTAAGACGGAATATGTAACTTGAAAAGAAAGAAAAAATAATAATGAAAATCATAACTAAAATCTAAAATAATTAATGAACTAAGCATACCAAGCTTAATTTTGCAAATATTTTGCAATGAAACATGCGTATTTTCATATGTACATATATTTCATGTAACCTACACACTTACCAGAAAATAAAACCTTCATTTATCATCCTATCTTTGGTGCTGTTGTTACAATTTATTGATATCAATCTCCATCCTGTATGACCCTTCATCACACAAACACACACACACACACACACACACTTTTGCAAGTATTTATTTTTAAAATAATCTCCTCTCAAATGTGAATATTTTCTTTGCAAATTGCACGTTGCATTTAAGTTGATATTAGTAGTAGTGAATAACGTGCATGGCTTACATTAGTTAATGAGCAAGCTCCTTGTAGCAGCAGCTGCTCGGAGAGAAAACTTTTTCTCCTGGTGGAGCTTTTATTTCACTGGTCTCCCATCCGCACGCTAGGGTGCGGAAGCACCTCGCTAGTAGAAGAAACTTTTTTTCATTTTAATATTTTGTAAACTTTCTCTCTTTCACTTTCTCTCTTTCACTGGTCGCACTTCCGCTGGAGCGGAAGTGCGACTATAAGATCATCACACGTTGCCTCAAATAAGAGAATCAACTTGAGTAATTAATTATGTATCACATTACCTCGTCATAAATTATATTAAGAGTTCTACGTATATATAAGTGAATAAATTGTGTATGATTATTACTACGGAATATTTGCACACTAAATAAATAACACTTAAAATTAACTAATTCACACGCTTAGAAATTGCCCATTATTTGCATCGATCATAATTTCCTATGAATCTTTTCAGCACTAAAGTAAAGAGGCGAGTACGAATTAAGTAGACCAAATTTGTTTTAATTTGTTTTGGACTAAGCTATTTTACATTTTTTCTGCAATCAGTGCACTCTCCGGAACATGTACTTTTTTGACCAACTGGGCAATTTGCGGTGCACTGGGTGTCACTAGAACACTATTGATGATAACATTATTATTTATTGGTCAACTTATCCTCAACCATGTACAAATAAACTAACTCTGCAGCCGGCCAAACATTCATTGTGTTTCACATCGCATTGTCCTACACTTCCTGTTGGGCAGGGACAATCGGCATCTATTCGACACTAAAAGTAAATCAAAACAAAATTTCTATCAACCAGTAAACTTTATTGGAGTATTTAAACGTACTGCTTCCGGATAGTCTTCGCATACGCAAACAGGTATATCCCGGCACTGATTTGCAAAGTAATCTCGGCCAAGTTGCCCGCAAATTTGGTCATAGCGCTGAATTGTTGCGTAGTTAACGAATTGGAGACTACAGTCTGCATACCTTTTACGAGTAAAGAGGCCGTGGCACTGGAATATTGATGGGAATAGCTAATTAACATTTTCATATCATATTTTATGGAGACCTAATTACCTCGAAAGGAGAGTATGGTCCCCTTGGCATACATTTGCAACTCGTCCCATACTTATCAAGGACACATTCTGGTGTTTCACCACGCGGGCATAAGGTTGAGTTGCAGTTATGGAAATTGTCACACTTACAAATAAAACAAAAAATCTTTACAGAATTGTCTCGTAAAATAAGGTTTTGTAAAATAATTTTTGAAACAAAGTAAAAGTCACTTTTGATGGGAATAAATTTACAAAAATCGTATGCAAATGTTTACAAACACGTTGCCAAGGGTGTCAACAAGAACAGCATGGCAACCGGTTATGGGCAAAATTTTATAATTAGACTGTTTGTTTTCGAAAATCAATGCATATATAGAATAAAAGTGTGGTTTTATAGTACAGACCATTGCATGGATTTTCAATTGCGTGTTACGAAAAGGACGTTGGTGTGCATGTGTGACACGGTATGTACATAGAGTTATGGGCTGTGTTTTATAGTAGGATGATATTTTGTATGCAATGGTTTTGAAACGCAGCCAAATTGTAAAACTGAGACCATAATTCCATAGCTATTGTACATGTAAAAAAATTAGAGTTTTTTTTCTCAAAAAACGTGTATGTTAAAATTCTCACTGTGACCTCAATTTTTGACCGATTTCAAAAATTTAAACTGTTTTAGAAACCTCAGAAAATTTGGTTCATTTCTTATTCCCAAATTTTTTAAATATGACCACACCCACAAGAAATTAAGGTCACAAAACATAAGATTTTTTGGAAAAAAGCTCTAATTTTTTTACATGAACCATAGTTACTTGATAATTAAGACAGTAGCATTCCCCGGAGGTGGCATTACAGGATGGTACAGGCTGATCAACCCCACAGAGAAGCGAAGACCCACAACCGGTTATAGTGCACTGTGGATAACGTATTCATTTGTGTATTTCTGAGCATTTAAAAAATATTTAAATTGGTTATAAATATTTACGTTTGTTGAGGTATTCCCACATCGACATGTAACATCTTCATGGCACGTTTCGGCATAATAGTTTTCGCCAAGAGTACGGCAAATGTCGCCATAATGTTGAATGTCTGATGGATTAATATCTTCCAGGTTGCACGCAGTGTTTACGGAGTCGCACTAAAATATATAGATGAGCAATTTTTATTTTAATAGTGACGAAAGCGATTGAAGAATTGAAATTGTTGAAAAATAATAATTAAAAATAAAAACTACGTAGGTCGGTGTAGTGATGGGGAGGCATTTGCAACTGGTTCCAAACTTGGTAAAGATACATTCTGCTTGCTCATTTTGTCTACACAAGGTCGTGTTGCAGTTTTTTTCTCGATTGTCACACTAACCACAAAAAATTCAGTTGATGACGTTATCTGAAATCTAAGCAGCGGTCAAATGCTGGTCCATAATTTGATGGACTATTAGTTATTAGAGGATGTACTTGATAATTGAGGCAGTAACATTGACCAGAAGTGGAATTGCAGGACGACATCTGAGTACCGTCGGGTCCACAGCGGGGAGAGGCTGATCCACAACCAACTTGATTACACTTAAAAAATAGTCGAAAATTTTATATCGGCAATAAATCCAATCAAAATTTTGATAAATTGAAAACCTACGGTGGGTTGAAAGCGGTTAAATGGAGGGAAAATCTGAGACCACACTGGTATTCCAGTCCACCACAATATTCCCAAGGCAATCATTGCGAAGTTGAAGAATCGCCTGTAAATATTTTTAGGAATTTCCCATAATTTCGGATTAAATCATTGAAATTTCAAATTTAAACAAATTTTTAACGGGACGTAATTTTTTGTTCAAAATCCTAGACTATAAAATTTATTTATTTCGTAAATATGTACATCTTATCGTGCAAGAATCGACAATAAATAATTTCCATTTTATGGGATGTCGGATCTCAAAAAAATTAAAAATATATATCTTACATGATGTGACTCGGTCGGGTAAAATTCTGTTAAGTAGAAGAGATAAAGTTGGATTGCACTTTGTAAATTGCAACTAATAACTGGATGATTTAACAAGTTATCGCGCAGTATTTATGCGGTGACCTTTTCATGCACCGAAATACAAAAGGTATCCCTTTACCATATCATCCATTTTTTGGGGATATGATTTGGGCATGAGTAGCTGCTGAGATAAATGGTCACATTCAGTCATTTAATAATGAATATATTATTCATTCAGTATTTAAAAGTGTTTGAATATTGAATGAATATTTTATTCGGAGTTTTGAATAAATGAATCTTGAATGAATATCAATTCAATTCGTGTGAATAAATAATGAATGAATATTTCTGTCAAGTTATTCGGTGCATAAAAAAAGTTCTAAAAATGTGAAAAATCGCGCCTTCTGAGAGTGTTTTTTCGTAATTCTTTACTATATAAATATTCAACTGAATTATGGATATTTCGACCTTACTAGCCAACTTGTATCTTTTCACACACAGTTTTTAGTTAGCACTGATTTTGAAGTTTTGAAGGATTAATTTTCCACGACGAGAGTTTTGAGGGCTGTCAATAATTACCCTTTATTGATCCAAATATTGTTTAATTATAAATATCAGAATAGCTTGGAGTGCATATGTATATAATAGAATACCGAATTGTGTTGAGTTGAGTATGGATGGTTTCTTGGGATTTGCCCGGTTTAATTTTAACTTTTAATTTTAATGAAAAATTGGGTAGAGAATGCATTTTTTCCCTACAGTTACGGCAGAGCAAGCTTGTTCTCATAGCAAGAGGGCACCCTTTGTATAAATTCGATCATATGAAGTTATTTAGCAATCGGTCTGAATTTCAGACTCTTAACATTCTAAATACAATACGGTTACTGTTAAAGCAAGATATGGACTTGAACTCTGACATTGTCAAGTAAGGAATATGAATGCAGCATGCATGCAGACCTAATGTGCAGTTTAGGGCATGTGATTTTATATACCTAATTTAGATACATAGAGCGTAATCTTGGATTTGAGGAAAAAGATAAGGAAATGGTATTAGTGAAGGACAAGATTGGTAAACTTGCAAATGTGTATATGTTGTCTCTATTCCTGCTCCATTAGTGCAAGCTTATAAAAAATCCTAATATTGTTATGTGCATAAGATTAGTCCATTCTCCGTAGGTCTTTCTGTCCGTCTGTCTGAAGGCATCCATTTGGTGTATTAGTGTTGAAGGCTTGGCAAAACAATAAGATATAATTATAACAACACTTAATTCTCCAATTTCTAAACAATTTGGGTTTAATCTATTCCCCAAGAAATTGGGGAATTGGAAAATTTGGGTATATATGTGCGTAGCTAATCCTACAAATTTATTGCAGAATTACATATACACAGATCTACCGCCCTATGCAATTGAACATAATATGTAGTATATTTAGCCACAAGCATCGTTCCTGTACAAAAATTGGCTTGAGTGTCAAATCGCGTCGCCAGTGCTGGTTGACCCGGATGAGGAATGGCAGAAAAAACATGATTGGTTTAAATTATTCAACTTCCTTCGTGAGATAAATTTTAAATGAAAACAGAATGGTCGAATTAACCTCAATAGATATAATTTATTTTGAGGGTTAGCCTAGTAATTTATTTGTCAGATAATTTACAGATAATTTGACAGATAATTCGACAGATATGTACACGTAAGTACTTTTGTTTACCTCGGTTTAATAAACGCCTACTTAATTTTCTACGTTCTATTCACCTCGCCGCAGTCTAAATGGATCAATTATTGTGCTTAATGGAGACCTGGGGATCGTTGAAATTCTGCTCGTTCATACTCGTTGGTGCGTCGGCAGGTAAAGTTAGAATCACGACGTTTGGGCTGGGGAAGATTGAGGTACATTCCACGGCTGGGTCCTTCGGGAAGAGTGCCGACCACAGTCACCACTGACTCCCGGCCTTCCTGGAACTTGTATATGTGAGGAGAAGAATTCAGATATACCCGCCCTCCAATGATGTAGTGGTTTCCGGTCCCATCACTCCCTGCGAAGGCTCTCTCTACCCCTTGAAGTAACTGTCCGACAACCTCAATAGTATCGAGGGATAGAGAGTACTTCAATACGTCCTTGGAGTAGGCACTTCCTCCTGTGTATCCTCCGATTATGTAGACTGTGTCTAAACCGTCGTAAGACATGGTCATGCCACTCCTTGGTGTCGGGAGCCGTGCGTTGGCCAGTTGCGCAGGGATGACTAGGCTGTGGGCTCTTAACGATAGGATCGTTAGTGAGACAGCGAGGAGCAGAAAATATGTCATTTTGTGACTAGGATAGTGGTTAGAATGAGAAGAAAATGATTTTTGTGCTTAGTTTAACCCAGGAGTGGCGACAGCTTTATCTCGATATATTACAACGATATCAATTGACGTCATAGTTGTTAATTTTATCACGAAATTTGACATGATGATGTCCCAATTAAAGTTGAAGCATTGGCTTAGAGTTGAGTCTGTTATCAAAGTTTGGGGTAAGGTATGTGACTTAACTAAGCCCTGTTGGTCTAGTGGTTTGGGGGTAAGACTGTCACCACGCAGTTCTACGTTCGAATCCTGGACCAGGGAAACTTAGTAATTCCTACTCGGCTCTTGTTTGTACGGGGTAGGTGCCTCTCAGCTAAAGAGGTCAGTTAGGGGACTCACTGCTCCTGAGCAAGGCTCCCTTTAGAGTCCCCCTCTCTAATAGGATGGGCACACTTAAAAATCAGTCGCTTGCGTACTGAAGTGTTGATATGCCGCTTTCGGGCACAGTCAATTTGTTTATTTTATTTACTAAAATCGAGTCATAAGGTTCGGGTAAGATAAATAAATTAGCTAAGAACTTGGTTTCTTGGATTTTTATTTATTTATTTCATTCGCTTTAGTTTAGCTGTTTAGTTTAGTTTAGCATATTTGCTGAAGTAGAAAAAGTCGGTTGCGATGTGAGATTTTTTATGGGACGGTGTAAGATTTGATGAGACAAGATGAGATTTTCCTGGGGTAATACAAAAGAAGGAAAGAGTGAGGGAATAGAATGAAGGGACTGAAAGAATTTTCTCAATTAGTTAGGGGAGTGAAGGAGAATTTCTCTAACTGTGAAAGGATTGAAGCTGAGTGAAGGAGAATTTCGTTGCACAGGTATGGTGGCAAGTTCAGCCAATAGGAGGTCCCAGTAAGTTAGTTGGTAAGTTTCAGCTAAATTAATGGGGGCTTAAATTTAAGCCTTATATATTTAATTAAAATTTTAGATAACCGACTCAACTCTAGCATGTGCACAGATTTAGTCGTTATATAACTAATTTGACTAATTAAATGTACATGTTCACAATAAACATGCCTGGCTGAATCTGTAGTATTGTTTTCCACCTGAGGTTATGCACACATCAGTTAAAACTGTTTGCTTATCTAGAGAAGTTATCAATTTGCGTAATTATTTCAATTGTCAAAAACCAATTGGCTCAATATATATTAGGCTCAGGGTGTTTCACAACAAAAGATTATATCATATTACATACGCAACGCTGGCGTCATTTGCATACAAAGTATCATCATCTATATTATAATTTACAAAAGTCCGTTCGAAATTTTCCGTGACATTCTAGCATTCTGATTGGCTGTTGGTATTTCGGATTGGCCAATCAGGGCGCAAGAAAAATTTCTTGATTCTTTACATGATTCTTCACATGATTCTTCACATGATTCTGCACATGATTCTTCACATGATTCTTCACATGATTATTCACATGATTCTTCACATGATTATTCACATGATTCTTCACATCATTATTCACATGATTATTCACATGATTCTTCACATGATTCTGCACATAATTCTTCACATGATTATTCACATGATTCTTCAGATGATTATTCACATGATTCTTCACATGATTCTTCACATCATTATTCACATGATTATTCACATGATTATTCACATGATTCTGCACATGATTCTTCACATCATTCTTCACATCATTCTTCACATGATTATTCACATGATTCTTCACATGATTATTCACATGATTCTTCACATGATTATTCACATGATTCTGCACATGATTCTTCACATGATTATTCACATGATAATTCACATAATTATGCACATGATTCTGAACATGATTCTTCACATCATTATTCACATGATTATTCACATCATTCATAGTATAACATAAGTTTCGAAGGTAAGAGTTAAATTTCAAATTCTTCCGAGAAATTGCACACGTACATTTATTAAGAAAATAGGGATATTCGAGAATGAAATGCGGAGGAACATTAAATATATATCATTCAATTATATATACTCATTACTGCATAGGCATAAGCTTAATGAACTTTAGTGACTTTGCACAAAAATCTTGTAACTTTCATAAGTTGTGTGTCATGCTAACGGACAATCAAACGCCGGCGCCGTAATAAAATGATCCGCAGATTTTAACCGACTCTATTCATTAGTATAAATAATTCATAACATTGATAAACCTCCAGTGCATGTCATGAACTTTGTAATAAATCTTAACATATTTATTTACTTGTAGTTACACAACTCAAAGCATCAAAAGATCAATCTTGCATAATCTTAATCTTGTTATTTATCCCAGTAATCTAAACACTACTTTAAAGAAATATAACAAAAGCAAAGCCAAACTTAATTAAGATATACCTATACCATTATACCTATGAATTTTAACCGCCCTACCGATTCTGCCCGGACATACCTCAAAAGTTGCGTAATTATTAGTAGATTAAGAATTTGCAATAATATTGGGGGCGCCGATAGGTAGTTTTCGCGCTAGAGACAAATATGTGCGAATTTAATGCAAATTTTGAAATATTTAGTTTTTTGACCAAAACTCATCAAATGTCGTTCAAATTGGGTTCTAAAATTATTTTGGACTTAGATTTGATAACTGGATAGTATTTGGTGGTTTATTTGGTAATCCGCGAATTTTGAGAAATTTGGCAAAATCTCCCTTTAGAATTCCACGATCGTAATATGGAAGATTTTATGGGATTTGAACGCATTTAAAGTTTGGCAACCGGAAAAATCGGTTTATATACATACATGAACGAATTCCAAGCTGAGATGAATTCGCACATTAATTAATATTAAGGTGACAGCCGAAAATAGGGAGGTTTGAATTATCCTGCCAATAGTTACAATTATGATAAACTTATGATAATACTCTACATTCGAAATTCGAATGGAATGAGCCTCATATTTCGATAGGTGTATGAATCTAGATATATACATGTTTGAAAATATTTTGAACGCATCTTGTATTTAAATGGATGTCTACTATCCGGACACCCAATACTTGTTCAGAAAACCACACTACCAATCACGATAAGCACCCTCCGCACAGGAAATATCATCACCCCATGGTAACCACCCCACCCAAAGATAAGTATCTTATTTACTACCATGATAAGGTCCCCTCTCTCCTGGATCGTCACACCGCATCACCTCCATCGCAGCATTTAATTTAACTTAAAAACGGTTGAATTATGCAAGACAGAAAAATAATTCAAGCATCTATATACATACATTCATAAATGGATATCAATATAAAATTTATTACCAAGTTTGTAATATGTGTGTTACCTAATACCAACATCATTCCTTAAACCTATTGTTGTATCATATTTCTCTCAGGTTTTTAGAAGCGTAGTTTAATAAACTTTCCTTAGCACAAACATAACTAGGGTCGAGAAAAAGGAGGACATTATCCTGCCCGCACCTCCAGTCGTTGTGGGTGGTTGGGTTGGTGGAACGGTCGTCGGTAGTTGCGTGGTTGGTTGACCAGTCGTATCCTCATCTTGGAACAGGAATGTTACCCAGTCAAGAACCGCAGTTCCACCATTATGCATCAAAAGAATGCCATATTTCTAGAAAAAATATGGTTTAAATTTGTCATCATGTCAAACCCCAGAAAAAATGGATTTAATCATTTTAAAAGTATGGGATGAAGACAACAAAGTGGGAACTAAATCTTCCTTATTAAATTCCAATCAACCATACATATTTACTATGGTCTATTTTTATAATTAGGCCCTGTTTTCTGTAAGATGTACTTATCTACAAAAAAGGGTCTAATTATAAAAAATAGACCATAAAACAGGAAGTATTCTCCTAAGTTTAGGACATACTCTTGATAAATTTTTCGTTCTAACCCTTTTCAAGAAATTTTGAAGTTTCTAAACATTTTAAATGTATGTGAATTATGCCTTGGAGTGACTCACATATTCCTGATGTCGTCTTAAGTTCACCACATAATCTACCCAGGCTCCTTCATTCGAAGACTTGGTGTCTATTATGATAAATGAAGTATTTTCGCCACTTCCAACCGGAATTCCGACCATGATTTGACCTTCATTTTTCACATAGCCGGTGATCCTGACGGACAGCGGGATGACGGCGGGATGCGTTCCATACTCAATTCGACACGCTTTTTCCTGACAAGGCGACCAATATCCGGGTTCAGATTCTTCTAGTGGATCAACAGGACATCCCAATGTTCGGAAATCGTCCACATAAGTACAGTCGTTGAACGGCCAGTGTTCCGGGGCGAGATAGTCCGTCGTGATGGAAATTGGCTCGATCGGGCCGTCACCAAGGTCGATAATGATCTTGTCCACAAGAACAAAGGAGGCGGCTCCGTCACCGAAAAGAGTGAAGTTTAGGACCTGATCAAATATTTAAGTTAAATTGATGTTTACCAAATATTTGAAAATTTTAAGTTTATTAAAACGCAAATGTAAATCAATTAAGGCGGAAATGTATCTAGAAGCTCTGTGTAATTCCTAGCGGCTAAGATCAGGAAAAACTAGTTAAAAAACAGATAAGTCAAATATACTGTGTTACAATTAATTATTGACAAGCTTTGTGCAAACATTTACACTCTAAATACGCCACCAAGTTCCGTGAAAAGATCTAAATGCTATTGTCCAATTTAATTGCTGTTTACACATGTGCAAAATATAATTATGATGCAAATTCACAATATTTGTCACACTTAACTCACTTACAATATATTTCTTTAAATTCTAACAGTTTAGAAACTTCTAAGCATTTCGTTTTTTGGGTATACCTATGGTCGATTTTTTTTAATTAGACCTTTTTTTGTGAATCGTTTTCTGATTTGATGATCTAAATTTCGAAGGGGTGTGGTCGTATTTTCAAAATGTTGATTTTTAAAGTTTTTTAAGCCCTTCAAAAACCGAACGAGCATTACAATTACATTTTTCAAGTTATTAACAGAAAATCATTTAAAAAAGGACTAATTTAAAAAAATCGACCATAATTTATCTCATAAAAACTTACTGCCACACCGGATCCGGGCAATTGTGGTAAATAAATCTCCTCCTCAGTCCACAACCCCTCTGGCGTATCAATATGTGAAATATCCTGCAAGGGCCCACCTGGAGTTTCACTTCCGGAAATTGACATCTTCGCCGGCCTTCCGGACAAGGCCATGTAAACCGAGAGAATAATTTTCTTAGGCTTTGGGAGCGATCCTCCGTAGTAGATTAGACTGCACGGGGTCTCGGCGGACGTCCAGAAACCAACCTTTTCCGGAAATATGTCGATTCTGGGTTGTCGAGGATTGCCGTACACCCAAAAATCTGAGTCATCTTGGTACGGACAGGTAACTTGCAGCAGTTGATTCGTGTCGGAGGCTTTGTCGAAAACTATCTGAACTCCGGAAACTATGGAAAATAAGGCGAAAATGGGGGAAACTTTGAACATTTTTAAACAAAATTTATCCACGATTTTAATTGTTCGAGTAGTGGCTGCAACTTGAATCGGGTGATCGATTAGTGTATTATAATTATTCTGATTTGTTGCGACAAGGGGACGATATCTTATCACTCTATGATAATATCGGTGGTTATGCACGACGTCAACGTCACAACGTCGGTGACTTTCATACAAATTATCGAATGATAAGCAGGACATGGAAGCACAATTACTTGCAACGTCACATTACTAATGTCATATCTGAACAATAAATCCAATCAGTTCAATAGGTACGGTTACAAATAATTCGATTTGGTCTACATGGTGCCACAATTGGGAAATATGAGATTTGTGAGAAATATTGTAACGCCATCTAGCGGAACTAGAATGAACATGCAATTTTCACAATAGTCCAATGGTCAACATACAAAGTACATATATCGGCCTGTAATATCTTCAAACTGAACAAAATTATTTATTAATTTCTCCACTTAATGACAGGTTGTACACCGTCACAGGCCCGTACCGACGATGGCCTGGGGTGGAGCGCTTGCTCCAGGCCGTACGGCCGGAACGGCCGTACAAGCCGGAGCCTAACACTAGATATAATTGACATAAAGTACAACTGGGACATATTTACTATAGGTTATGTAGTTAAAATGTAAAAGTGATCGTGGATATTCTCAAGAATGTTTAAAATATATATAGGAAAAGGTGAAAGTCTATATTACTCTGATATTTAGTTATGTTCATCTAAAATCTCAATGAGATAGAAGTTTCATGCGCCAACAGCACAATGATTTGCTTTTGCGTCTCATCTTTCCCAAACACGAGTCGTTAGAGAGTCTCCTTCTAATTGCTTGACACGGGCCCATAGGTTACGGGCGTTACATATAAATAATTTTACAAGAATTCATCCGCCTGTACAAACCATAGCTCGACTTGGTGTAATAATGAATTTCTCTTTTCCCAATCTTGCTTAAAATGCGTATGGCTTCTTCGAAACAATGTCGAATTAAAAAATTGTCCATAAAAACGACTTCCGGAAGTTGTTTGGAAAATATTTGTCTTGAAACAAACTTGCCTTTTATTAAAATATATATACCCCAGATCATTCTTAACCATTGAGATTTCTCGACTCTCCGTCCTCGAAGCAATTTTGACCTCACTACAGCGTCCTGAAAAACCCAAGGTTTTAATCAATAACTTATAACCCACGGGTTTTAATTGGTTCCAGGGTTGTATTGGGCTGTAAGTCTTAAATGTGGTCCTAAATTTTCCTAACTATTGCAAATACAATTCTCATGATGTGCAGTCTTCCTGTCCATTTGAGAATATGCTTTGATTCCAAAATTCATGTTTTGCATCAAGTGAAACTTGTTACGGAAAAAAACTCAATTTTCTGATTTTGGAGAATGCGGCAATCATTAGCCGAAATTCCTAGCTTGAGATAGATGAATTGAAGTTTTAGAGGATAGTCTTAATATAAAATACAGAAGTGTTAAAACCCATTCAGCATATAGTGGACTTCTTTAGTTTAGTACTTATGTATTAGAACCTTGGTTCACTAAACCATCATTGGCTACAGCCTATCACGCAGGAAAATGTGTATCAGGAAGTATGTACACGGTTTTGAGTTTTTAAAAATTGTGGAAAAGACGATAGGCCGGACGACGGGTTATGGCTCCAGGCCGTACAATTTCACGGTACGCCACTGCACCGTCATCAGCTTTGATAATAATTATAAAAAATCTCAACCCAAAATCTTATAACTAATGGAGATTATCGCTTTGAAAATTGTTCCAAAATTTCGTGACATTTTAACCACCTTGTATATTTAGAACCTGTGGTTTTAGTCTACCACTCTAAAATAATCCCTTTCTTTACACTGCTATCCATTTCCCGGTGAATCCCAGCATTTCCAGTAAATTCTATAGATATATTAGGCATGGATGCGGATCGCGGTCTTTTGGTGGTTATCTTTACCTCAATCTCTGTCCCACATTCCATGGCAACAACTATATTCGAACAGGCAAATGTCGTGAACCCACTAGAATCTGAAACTACTGGATTCGCAGAAATATTTTTCTTGTCCCGCTTCCGCTGTTGCCTTCTCATAAATTTAATTACTCTCAATTCACCCCTTTTCTTAGGCCGCTCATTCGTCCAAAAGATGACAATTGGTAAAATTAAGATGAAGATGAAGGCGACAAAAATTAAAACGTAGGTACGAGTAGCGTTTGATTTAAATTCGCTGAGAGGCTTGCGAACAATTCGGTAGTATGACATCGCTATTCCAAATGGAAGCCAGAACAGGATGAATGTTGCGGATGTGGCGTACACAAATCGCATGCTTTGAACGCGTTTGTACAATTTCCAAGTTTGATGGTCCTGAAAATTTATTTTATTTTTTAATACCCGTCTCATTAAATTCTTCATGTTTGACAATTATGTATTGAGAATCTATCAAAGCCATGGCAATATCGAGCCATGGAAAAATGAGCCATGGAATCGGCGGGCAAAGTAAAATTTCGAAAAACTGTTTATGATAGTCAAGTGATAAAAAGTGGTTACACAAATCCGTCATTGGTACTTAGGAGGGGAGGCCCTCTATATGCAATTAAGGACCATGGATGCCCCTTGGATATTTGATAGCTCTAGGTGAATGGTGGATAACCCTGGAATGGTTTGATGCCATGGCCCCATTTGCGCACGCCACACCCCTCGAAAGATGCAAAAAATGCGAAAAAGCGACTCTTTTCATGTGCTAAAACAGTAGCCAAAAATCCAATTTTGCTCTAAATTGGATAATTTTAGCATATTATTGGTCCTAGATAGTTGCTCTATCATATCCAATAGCAATCTCAACTTTTTTGAAATTTCGTAAATTTTCGAATGATACCTGAGCATGGGTATGCCTTGAAAAGATTTCAAAAAAGTTGAGATTGCTATTGAATATGGCAGGGCAACTATCTGGGATCAATAATATGCTAAAATTATCCAAATTAGAGCAAAATTGGATTTTTGGCGACTGTTTTAGCACATGCAAACAGGCGGTTTTTCGCATTTTTTGCATCTTTCAGGGGGTGTGGCGGGCGCAAATGGGGTCATGGCATCTAACCATTCTAGGGTTATCCACCATTCACCTAGATCTATCGAATATCCAAAGGTCATCCATGGTCCTTAATTGCATATAGAGGGCCTCCCCTCCTTAGTAAATAGGTTGACATGTCAAGGGGTCAAAAAATTAAAATAGCCTCAACTATCTATTATTTAAGGGAACTGGACACTCCTAATTTTGGAAGTCGGTAAAGAATAGAGTGGGCAAAGGTAAAATTTCCTACGCGTAATATGAGAACTTGGCGTATCAAGCAAAATTGAACAGGAAACTGCTATGGTTTTAAAAGATGCACCATAGGATTTTTAGCTACCTAGATAAATACTTACCTTAAATCGTCGCAGGTCCTTGGTTTTAGAACGAAGCTTAAACATTTCTACAAATAGAAGGCGACAATTACGTAAATTATTTGGGCTAATATACATTAATTGATACAAAAGTGTATTTTACCAAATATCATGTACATCGAAATGAAGACGTGGACCAGCAGACATTTGGATACTTCGTGAATAACTGTGGCAACTCGGCTATTAAATAACATATCCTATGAAAACATACAAATTTTTAATTTAAGTAAATTGTCTGTGGAGCACTCTTTCAAAATTTATTGGTTTTTATTTCACCCTTTGGCAAATCTTCCTCTCGGCATTGTACACATTGTTGAAGGCAGATGGAAGCGAGCAAACAAAAGGAATAGCCCAAACCAATCCGAGTAATTTTAGCAGAGAAAGCTTTCTCCGGGTTATCTTCAAAAGCCGAAGTCGCTCGTGGCTTATGCTCAAAATGGAAGAGGAGATCAAGTGAACTGAAAATACTGAAAGTAAATAATATAAGTAACGACACCAAGACATCATCAGACATGCCAATTTTAACAGATTCTGAAAGGGCAAACAAAATATGGTGTTCCGTTGGACGGATAAACAAAGGTTGCATTTATTGTAATTTATCATTTTTTTTATTTATTTTTTTATTGTCTCAAACGAACAACCAAATATGCCGTTTTACTTTAAACAATAAATGAGAGAAAGCAGGATACTCACTTCTCATAAAAAATACTGCCGGACAGAGGAAGTCTCCCTCAATGCTGCGATCCTTATCTGTCAGAAGAAACGTTCCCTGCACACACGTGAAGACGCAGACCAGAGACAAGTTTGCAATCAAGGTATTCAACCGCCTGTAAATAATTAAAAAAAAGTTTCAATTTTTTTACTAACTTATTTTAACATCCGAGCATTTTATTTAGATAATTTAAAAAAAGGTCCCTAGAAATTTTTACATGCAACACACAGGAGCTGGTTCAAGAAGGACATTACACTGAGAATTTTTTACGCTAGGTCTATTGGTCAAAAATATTTTTGACCAATTTAATAAAGCAACAAGTTTACATTTATGCGTTAAATTAGGGCGGACAAACTTAAAAATATAATATTATTATCTCTGCATAGGGTTTCTGATTTTATACTGTCAATAAATAAATAATTCAAATCATGAAAAATTTACAAAAAATTCTGATTGCATATGTTCTTTTCGAACCAGCTTGTACATGTTTTTTTTAATACCTGACTCTATGCCTGGAATGAGAGTTGTGCGACGTGTAGAAAATGATGAAAATGTTTATTGCCACACAAATCAAACAGAATATGATAACCAGGTATTCAAGAAAAGTCAAATTAATGTTCCCCTCAACCGCGGTTGAATTTGAAGTGGTTGAATTTAATTGCTCAAGTGTTGAATTACTATTGGCCATCGTTTAAAAAATGGGTGAATGCAGGAGAAAGTTTGGTCCGTATTTGATAGACTTTATAAAAAAGCTGCCAGTTTCCGATTCTCATGTTAAAGTGAGAGTGATGAGATTTGAGCCGTAGCGATTCCTCAAAATATTGCTAAAAAATGCATATTTACGTCATCCATATCTTGACATGCACCCTTAAAAATCATGTTATCTTTTTTAAAAGTAGATTTTATGCACTCTCAACTCTATGGAATTGTTAAGTTGATAAATAAAAACTAAAGTTTAGTGTAGATTTTGTTAGTCAAGTTGATTTAGAATTTTAGGGGTCTTCACTTCAAAAGCGTAACATTATTTTCTAAGAGTGTAGGAGAAATCTGATAGCGTTATGATGTTTTAGTTGAGAGATCAATTTGGCACAGAGTGGAAAGCTTTGTCACGATTTAATGGGACATCGAGCCGTGTGTGAAACTTGATACTCGATCGGGGAAAGGCTGACACACATGAAATGAATATGTACAAGTATGCGAAACGAGAAGGGTGAGCGAACGTTGATCTCTATATAATAGAAAGGTGTATCCAACTAAAAACGAAACTGCTTTCCCAAAAGCATGCAAATTGGAGGACTAAAATAACTTGATTTGTTTTTAATAACGGAACTTTCCACTTATCACGTTAATGATAAATTTGGATTTGTTATCCAATTTTTTTTTCATACTTGTGTAAATATTTAGCTTACAACACTGAACGTATAAATAGAAAACGATGATAGTTTTACAGTATCCAGTGTCACACAATTTAATTAGAGATATATGAAAATTCAATGGAGAATCTATTTAATTTGTTTTTTTTTAATAATAAGCAGTTACCGATGAATTTTAAATAGATATTCTAACAACGTACATAAATTAGTAATTCACCAAATGTGTTTTTGAAACAGCAAGATTACGTATTTGTAAATAGAGTATTAAAAACAAAGCTTCAAATGTTGCATGAAAGTGAAAGAGATGGGAAAGCAGGCTGAATGAAAAAGCACTGTTTGCACTTCTAAATATGTGCATTTTAAGCAGAGAGAAAGAGGTGGGAACCCAACAGCAATGCTTAAATTTAATGCTTATGCTACAATACAATACATATAATACTTGTGTGCATTTTGAAAAGACGAAGAAAAACACATGACCCTACTCACTTTGGAAACGTCCGTATGTTATAAAATAATTTTAGTTGCTGGGTGGTTTACATCTTAAATCTTCGCCATGGTAAATTTTGTATCCTATAATGCACTCTGTATGTTTGGGTAAGTAAGCACCTTTTAATAAGTAACTGTACCAGTCAGATTTTGCATATCGTTATGAGATGTTATGAACTAAAAATTTCAATGCTTTACATTATGTTATTAAAAAATTATCATATTCATATTTATTTATATATTTAGTTACAGCATATATTTTTAAGTTATCAGAATCAGGGTTGCTGATGTGGTCGAACTTTCCCTATTCCCTTATCGTCGGATGCCCGCTAACTTTTAAGGTTTAAAATTGAATGGAAGGGGGCAAGCACACATAACATGGACATCAAAATTTAAAAAAATATATATACATAAAACTTTTATCACGTATCAAAAATTTTTATTCGAAGTAGAAATGACTTATTTTTAAAAACAAACAAAAAAACACCTTGTCCTTAGTTAAATGGCATTACGTAATTTGTGATGGACCCCTTCCACTCACCAACAACTGTTTTACATACTGAGAAGTCTTATGGCTGGGTGCTCGAACCCAGTATGGGCCGGTTCGACCACATCAGCAAGCCTGATCAGAATACGCATCTAATAATCCTACATAAGTATTGTTTAACGCAATGACTACCCTCCTGTGAATAGATGTGACTGGAGGTTAATATTAATAAACCACTGTAATAACCGATTTCACCCTAAAACAGAAGTAACATTCGCACCAAGCTTTTCACACAGAAAATCGACATTACAAATGGTGTCAAGATATCCACGAAATTGCTGCCAAACCGGATTTTCATTGGACCAGAGGACTTGATCATCCGTCTCGTATGCCTCGAATCTTGTCTTACGTTCTGACTCTGCTTGATCACGTTGACCAGGGCCACCTTTATCTTTTTGACGATCCCCATCGACTTCTTGTTGATTAGACCGGCCGTCGTTCCCATACCAATGACGACCAACAATGACTCGGACGCGATAACTGGGAAGAATAAGTTGCCCAGATTTGTTAACATGTCGCTACCAATTCTTAGTGTCAGATAGATCCCCAAGATAGATACAGACACCGCGAACATCAGAATTGCCGGGAGCACGATCTGGCGGAAACACAGGTTGATCTGGCCAATGAGAATGGAGATTTGTTTGTACGCATTCAACGCCATTGTCAGATTTTCTTGGGTGTGTGCGGCTTTGAAGATCCTAAGTACGTATCAAATTGTAGGTGAAATATGCCCATAATATTTAAAATACTCTAAATTATCTACAAGTTTGAAAATTAATTCTAGGCTATATTTCCGCCCCCAGGTAGCAGCATTAAATACATGTTAACTTTCATTGATAGTGGAGTGAATAAAAATCATATTGGATATTATTGAATCCTATTCAAGGAAAATTAATAAAAAAAACTCTTCCATTTGAAATAAAAGACTGGGCCAGAATTTCAATGCTTTTCATTTCCTTTCATCATCTGCTTAATCCTTGGGTAACTATAAACGGATGCGATGAAGAAAATGAACTGAAGATGCATATAGGAATCAGATTGGCTGATATTGTTTGATGCAATTTTTGGAAGGCTACACTGCAAAAAGTCCGGTAGAGTCATATATAGACTACGCTGCAGTAATGATTTCGGTTAACATTTATGACGAGTTGGTAAATATTTAATATCGCGCGGTGTATAACTTCATTACCAAAAGCATACCGAGCAATATTGATTTCATTACCAAGCACGGTAGAGTCATATATAGGTATAGACTCCGGGCGGTAATGATTCAATATCAAACTTCTTGGAGTGTAGGTAGAGGTACTATGGGCATGCTACTTGAATCAAGATGCTTATCTTCAAACTACATACAAAATCAATGTTACCTTGCCAGGCAAGACAGATATCCCACCACAGATACCAACGTGGCGCAACATATCGGGCCAATCATGATGGCGAAGGCGACCGGAACCGCTGTCACCATGAAGGCTTGCACGACCAAGGAAACCAAGTAAACCGTCAAGTGCGGCCAGCTCGAGTCCATATTTACGTCGATGGATCCAAGATACGTCGGGATTTTTGATTCGTACAGCACAATTGCGTACTCAGTGACAGGTACGGTGAGGCATATCATTGTTCCCGCCCAGCCGCAAATTTTTACTCGGAATTTCCACTTTCGAAGCAGCTCGGGGGAACATTCTGTTGGAATGATGCATAGAAATTGAATTATTTAATGATTATAAAATAGCTGTTCTAAAATTAAAATTTCATTGCATTAAGATTTCTGAGTCGCGATATTCATTCATTTTGAAATTAAATCCCCACATCTGTACATCACTCTATTTTGTGGTCAAGGAAATAGTGCCATGGGCCCTTAACATTTTCAAAAGCCTATTCCCTAGTATTAGCTTATACACATTTGAGGTCATAAATTTACAATATTGATGAAATCTGAGATATTACCAAGAAATATGTTAGTGTATTTTACCTAGCACTTTCTACATAAATAACTCGATTATCAAGACACACATAACTGTTATCAACTAAAAGCCCTTTTTCTGATTGGGTCTTCAAATGTGTTTTTAATATATACAGCCCGCACATAATTTAACCCATCTCAAGAATTTTGTTACTTACTTAGTTGATCGAAATACCCCGGCTCAAAGGATATCATCAAGTTCATCAAATTTACCAATGCAGGAGAACCATTCATCACTGGTAGAGCAAGCGAGTGCCCCGAAGTCCAGCCGAGGACGAAGATGAAGACGAAAACCTTCTTGATCGAACTTAAGCCAGTTGTACCAATGAGTGTATGGATCCCGTTCAGCACCAGAGTGGCAACTATGCATGTTAGAATGACAACCTTAATCTTGTCGTTACCCCGAGATGTAAATCGATTTCCTTTGACATCATAATAAAATGGTCTCAATCCATAAAAATCTAAGAGTTGGAGGTTGAAAATAAGACTTGGGAGACCAGAGCGAAAAAACATGTTGAATAACAACTGACTGCCCGATGATTTCTGGCTCTGTGGTAGTTGACACGTCGACAAGTATTAAAATAAGTAAGTTACATACTTATAGATATGGGGAAAGACAAGTTATTCAATTAAAACAAGAGCGTGTGGATGAGTAAATAATTTCATAAGGATATTTATGCCGAAGCGTGTTTTATTCAATTGGACATCCGCCCTTTACGGGACCTTGGAGGTTTCAAGGTCTACAGCTCCAAGTTGGAGCTGTTGAAAGGTAAACAAACTCTTACATTAGCTCGTGCTGGATTATAATTCTGTTTACCCAACCTAAATTCACTTAACGCGAGCAAATGCTTCGATCCTAGATGTAATGATTTATTTTTGATTAATTGTCCACCTTCATTGAATAAATACTTATGTAGCCTGTTCTACCCGTTATATATTGTACAAATATTGTTGGCGAAGTTGACCGGATGTGTATTCATAGATATAAACTGACGTTGTCGTCATCTACGTCAATGTTCTAACCTAAAATTGTTAAACGATCCATATTTATTACGAGGATTTATCGCTTGAAATTTTTAATTATTGACTGCATTTTTTATCTAAACTGTATCAATGCGACTGTTGCCATCCTTTATTTCTTTCCCGCTTCGAATTTTTTCGTTCGTTTTGACATTCCAATGGGTTAGAAAACCCAATTTACCCCTGAAGATTGATTTGTTAACATGCTTTAGAAGGTTCTGTAAACAGTGTACTCTAGGGCAAAAAGGCATGCCTGCCTTAAACGTGCCGGAAATGCCTAATAGGCATCGCAAAAATTCATGCCTTTTTGCCGTAAATGCCGTAAATGCCTTTTCAAAAATGGGGCAAAATGATACAATACTTTCATGGTAAATATTTTAATTGATTTTAATTGATTAATTGATTTTAATTAACTGTTAATTAATTAAACAATAAATTAATTAAGTCTCATATTTATTTGTGATCAAAAAGAAAAATTGGTTATTCTTTACTGGTAATCATAACAATTGTGTCAACTCGTAAAAGCGAAGAACTTTCAGTTAAAACTTTATACATAATTTAAAATTTAGACAATTAAAGGTAAATGTTGTATACGTATGTATGTATAAGTAATTTAACTTGCGAAATTTAGTTATGTATAAAAATGCATATGTACATATTTGTGCATGTGCAGAATAATAGTTGACGAAGGTGATTGTATATCAACAAATCCTATATTTCCAAAAAAACCTACTAATTTTTGAATACAAATGACATAAATACAAAATAACTTAATTTTTTTAAATTCATTATCCCAAAATTTATCTAGATCAAAGTGTCTCACAATTTGATCATAGATTTTAACTTACGGCATTTACGGCACGTTTACGGCAAAAAGGCACGGTTTACGGCCATCCGGCATTGAAAAAGGCATTTACGGCAAAAAGGCATATTTTTCGGCATGCCTTTTTGCCAAATAGCGTACACTGTCTGTAAATGCTCTCTGTAAATGCAAGATGCTCTAAAAATTTCGAATTAAGAGTGTTGCGAAGAATACAAAATTCAATGCTGTTTTTGGCTGATGTGATAGGACTGGCGATTATTATTATTTTTAGTGCTTGTAATGATGATGACGGTGGCGGTGATGGAGACTTGGCGAACTACATCTGGCGCAGATAGACAATTCAGAGGAGGAGTAATTTTGACACTTTTAATAAGTTTTTTAAGTTTTAATTTGACACAGTCTTCAATTATTATTACATTCACGTAATATAGATTCACGAAATTTAGAAATGTTTCCTACTCAGAAACACAAATGAGAGTAGTCAAGCTCTTCAAAATAAATTATTATGGGAGACGGCCAGAGGGGCCGTCTCCAAAATGAACACTGCAAATAAAATTAGCACCATTTGTAGAGTCATATACGTTACGACTGTGGTAATGACAGTATACATATTGGTAATTTTTTCCGACAATTTGGTAAAAAATTAAATCGGATTTGGTGAAGATTACTACCAAATCCTTACCATATGCAGGGCGCGTTTTTACCAAATTTCAGAGTCATATACGTTACGAATTTGTAGGAAATTCTTTACCAAATTATTTGCAGTGAATACACCAATGACAAGTGTTACACAATTAATCAAGTTCACAATGTTCACATTATGAAAGTCGACAAGTTTGGAGAGGAAAATAACTTATTACAGACAGAGATAATTAATGACACCACTGTTTGCATCACCTGCCCAGTCTTACCTCTCCTAATCATTACGTATACGAGGGGAGGACCATAAGTAATCGGATACGCCGTGAAGGAACAATAAATTTGGGAGACTTACTTCATCACTTATTAATATGGTCCCCTGCAAGGTTAATACACGTGGTCCAGTTTTATTCGAAAGAACCTATCCTGGTTTTAAAAATTGTTTCGTGTTGCTGGTCAAAAAACCAAGAAAATCTCATAAATAGTCGAAAATCACTTTCCCCTGGAGGTTTTTTTAAAATGTCGACATTGGTAGTACTCAGTGGGGTTCTGGTCTAGACTACAAGGCAGGTGAAATAATTCTGTCATCTTGTTGCTTAAAATGGCACCCTGCTCAACTTTGGATATTTGAACGGGTGAAAATGAGGTAAATGACGTTTTAGTCCCTTTCGTTTCTCCACAATGGGTTGTCGCAAACTCTTCAAAATTTCTGCATAAGAGGCATCAGTTATCGTAGTTTTATGTAAGAGAATCTTTAAAATTAGAATTTCTTCCAAGTCCCAAAAATTTGTTGTCATTACCTTAAAAGCTGGTTTTTGAGCGATAAGCGTTTTTGGGGGAATACAGTCAGTATATGTCCACTGCATACTTTTCTGCTTACCCAAAGGGTCATAAAAATGAACCAAGGTTTTGTCCCCAACGAATAGCTAAGCATAGAGTATTTGCTTCTGTTTTGTAGGTCTAAATAATTATGACAAAAATGCGCTTGAATTTTTTTTGCTCAATGCTCAAATTCTTTTGCACCAATCTTGCACTGACTAAGTTCAGGGTAAGATAATCATGTAGAACTCTTATGGCACGTGTTTTACAAATACTGAATTCCCGAGCTATTTGCCAATCATTTAGTAGACTGTCGGTGATGACCAGGTCATTCTAGACATTTAATCGTAGATCGTCAATCACGAAAATAGGTGGACCTTGTTTTTCATCGGATTAAAGTGATTTTCTGCCAATGCGAAGTTTCTTAGCCCATTCATGAAGTATTTACAATGAAGAGGTTGAATCTGGGAAAAATTTAAGGGTGCATTGATGAATATCCGCTGGGGGGTCCCTTGAAACGTTAAAGTCCGCATCACAGGAAAATACTCAATTTTAGTGATTTCAGTTTTTTCATTGTTTTCCGTTACATCCAACCACTTCCTCGACCCGGCAATGGTCGTATGCTAATCAAACTTTCAGCATAAGATGCATAAAAGTTTCTCTTTCGAACAACCCAAAAAGGTGGGGCAAAAAGAGACTCCTTCAAGGCGTATCCGATTACTTATGGTCCGCCCTCCGTATATTTATGCGACACAAAGAGTTCATATATTATGCTAAAGGGTGTTCGGGTCAGAAGTGAGACACTTTTGTCTAAAAATTAAAAAATTGAAGGCAGTAGCTTGACGAAATTTTTATTAGCATTTATGTAACCAAAAACCGATGCGCAAAGTGTCTCAGTTATGAACCAAACACCCTTTACATGACATTTTAGCATGCTTTTGTAACTCAACTATAGGCAATATTTTGAAATACTTTCTAAATTTATTGATCTAGAGTAACCTGGTGTATTCGCATAACTTAAAGTAGTTGACAATCAAAAATTAATTAACACCTGACTACAAAGGAGTCAGCTGAAGTTGAAAGTTTGGCTTTATATTTCGAAGCTAGGCATCTTGTGAAATGCATTGATTGCCACTTATGCCTAACATTGTAACCTAACTAGGTAATCATGAAACCTATAATTTACCATATAAATTAAATTTCTTAACTTTGTGAAGGTTCCATGACAGATATTTTTCAGTTTCAGAAAAGAAGTGCAAATCATAGCACTCAATTGATAAAATTGAAGTTTTAAGTTAACAGCATAGATGAAATCCTATGATCTAGGCTAAACTTGTGCACGACGATTTCTTGAAAGAAACTCAGAACTGCAAACCCACCAAAAAGGAAGTATACTTGAAATCCAACCACTAGATTTTCTAATCCTAAATTGTCTTTAGGTATCAGGACAGTTTGATTTCTAACATCACGATCGTTGGCAAATTTATAAAAATCTATGTATAGTTGGTAAATTCCGTTGGAACTTAGCCCTTGTAAAGTACGGTACAATCCCTCCGACGCAAAATATTTAAAACCCCAAAAAATAGTAAGTTTGAACAGTTGGTCCTTCAAAACGTTACAAGTAACGTTAAAATAGTGCGTTTTTAGACACTGTAATGCTGGGGGCACAGCTTCACTACCCAGTATATAACTGATCTGGCCCGCTAAGATAGCTAAATAAGCGCAATGAACTGCGCTCACCGGGAGTTCTGAGAATGGTAAAGAATCTCACTCAATTTATAAGAACATAAAATTAATCTACTTGGCTTACCTCGGTTCCAAATGTAGGCATTAGCAGCATCAAGACCTGTAAATTCCTTTCGAATCGATAACTGATAACGAGTCCAATTTTTGAATGCGTTTGACCCTGAGTACAGTTTATAGCCGAACTTAGTCAAGAGCTCATGGAGATTTGTAATCACATATTTCTCAGGAGGTGCGATTATGTCGGTGGTAATAATGGCCTTATACGAAGAACTAATGGCAACCATGGTCAGGATACAGAGCACTCGAAAGGCTGTGAGGGATCTCCTACCATAGTATAAGCGAAATTGAGATGCATTTTTAGTTTGTAGATACCAGTGCTCCGTTCGAAACGAAATCAATATGAAATCAGGCAAATTCGTTACGAACGTAGTGCGATTTCGATTCAACTTGGAAACCAAATTGAACGTTCGATAATGAAACAAAATACCAAAGACTTTTGTTTCCTTTCGATTTGTTTAGAATTTCGACGAAACAATATATTTCGAAAACCATTAATGCTTGTGTTTCAAGCGGCAACACATATAATTTATCGGCCGTCTCAAGGCAAATATTACATACACATACATATGAATACATCTATGTATGAACGACCCCAATAAAGACAGCATCAGCTGCTAGTGACAATCGGCATGCAAACATCACTTGTGAATAATCGTAATAGTAAACTTCATGTATTCACTATCACAGCAGGGATTCTCCAAATCTTTCGTTTCGTTTCGTCGACAAAATAATTGAATTTCGTTTCATCGAAGCGAAATAACTTTGGTCGATTCAAAAGTATCTCAATTCGAAACGAAAATTTTTCGTTCAGGATTTCGACCTAGTCGAAATCAAACTCGAGCACCGATAAATTCGCTTAAAGCTAGTTAGACTAGACTATGCAATACAAGATTTGTGTGATACCCAATTGTCGGCTGCTACTTTTTTGTATCTTACCTGGTTAGTACTGATACCCTGATGAATGTGACGGCAATATCTGAGTAGCCACCTAGCTTAGTGAATCCTAGGAACAACGAGACGGACATGAGTCCCACCCAGGCCCAGGTGTCAATAATTGTAAAAAACCTCGAAATCTTTAATGATAGCAAGATTAAATTTTTCTGACAATACAGAATATTATAGTGAATAGTTTCTTCGACGTGTATTCTAAGTCCGGATGTAAACTTCCACATGGTTCCACCAATTTGACTCTCTGAGCGATGGTTACTAAACAAAGCATATTCAACAGCGTATTATTACACAGGAATGATAAATAAGCAAAAGAATAATTATGATAATCCGAGATGAATGAAATATAAACATGAGCGGGGGTATTTTCTCACTACATCTATCCCAGGTCTCGTTCATAACTGGTTATGTAAGGAATTATTCACTCATTTATAATTCATTTAACTGGGATTAGCTAATCAAATAGGGACGTTATTTTTGCGCGAAAATATCGGGCCACTAGTTATTTCAGCCTCAGCCTTATATATTTCAGCCTGTATCCCCAGCCTCATTCATAACTGGTATTCCCAAGTCTTCTTTCCCCCCGTCTCATTCATTAGTAAGGAATTACTCATTTATTTATATATTATATATTATTAAGATTCAGCAAACTCGGGTTAGCTGAACAACATAAAGATCAAATCAAAATGAGTAAATTTTAAGTTAGATGCCAATCACCCAATTATTGGCTATGAGGATTTGAAACGGAGAAAAAGAATTACATCGATGTATAAGTTTGGCCACTACTCATGTGTTTCACATCTTAATTGTGGCATATTAGGGTAGCTTTTAAAATTTAACATATATGTATAGACATCCTAGTCGACAAATTGAATTCTTGACGTCTAGCCTGATTTATGGAGGCAACGGTTCTACATAAGCCGCCATAATTAAAATTTTTGAGCTTTCTTGGTAACCTACGGGAACGGAACCTTATGTCGAAATTCCAATCAGGTCAAACTTGGTTGAGCATACATATGTATGAGCGAAAGAATGAATAAACGCACAGTGTAAAATCATAAAGAGCAACGCTTCCCTCGCTCTTAGTTAATAATATTAATCATTTTTTGACAAGGCAGTTCAAAAGCAGATTTATAAAATAATATTTTTTGTACCTCTTGACAGAATATGTGAAATTTAGTCTCCTCATTACTACTTGCATGTGCCCAAATGCTATGAAGCACAAATCTCCGTTACCCAAAAAGAAGCGATGATTTTCGCAATCAAGGTTTGTCAACTGATGCACCCAATAGGGGGCTAAAGGCCCAAATCTAAACATATGTTGGTTGTAGTCAAATCGTAGCCTAGATTTTATCAAGGAGTCTGCGGTTGGAAACTTTTCTGGGGGTCGTCCAGTACTGCAGTGGATTGCAAATGGTTTCCACACATCTGGATCAAAA
This sequence comes from Folsomia candida, assembly GCF_002217175.1. Classification (NCBI taxonomy): domain Eukaryota; kingdom Metazoa; phylum Arthropoda; class Collembola; order Entomobryomorpha; family Isotomidae; genus Folsomia; species Folsomia candida. The sequence goes on from NW_019091215.1 coordinate 1,935,010, forward strand.
TCAGTTATCGGATAGAGCAATTTCGTCAAAATCAAATTTTGTTCAAGATTTGCTATTATTAAATAGATTGGAACAGAGAAATGCAAGAAATTCATGTACTGCTGTGCTTTCCACCTAGTAAAACCCTGGATGGAAAACACCATGTATACCACGGTATTTTGCAGGTGTCCCCAAGGGGTAATGTTCTCATTAGTGACATGACCACTATGCGAAAATATTACGATTTCAATGCAGGATATTTTCCAAAGGTGCAGACTTACAGAGCCTCTATAATGCAGATGTTTAACAACAAGTCCCTTGTCATGGGCGAATGATAAGTGGAGCTCGTAGTGATGAATTAGCTGAAGGATGCTAGAATTTGATACATATGTTTCGTGTGTAAATGCGGTAATTAGTAGACAGTTGGGATTGTAATTAAAATTCATTAACGCTACAGCAACCTGGACAATGGAAAATATAAGATATGATTTGACGAATACGAGTCGGATGGCCATAATTGGAGTCTGATGTTAAAGTTTTTGTGCTCTCCGAGATCTCCTCACCTGGTCATCTGAGATAAAGGGCGTGAGCGCACATACTACGTGGATTAACAGTAAGCACTTGGGTATACTTTGCAGAAAAGTTATGACTAATAAGAACACGTCAGCCTTCAGAAGCTACATATGTACATAACTGAATATATGAGTGCTAGGGATAAAAATACCCGTTGATTGCGTGTGTGACATTTCCAGTATTTCGAGCAGTTTACTGCAGTTGACTAAAAAAGTCAATTCAAAAATTATTTAAAGCACAAAGTTGTTTGCTATTTATAGCATCCAAAATGGCCAAGCCTCAAGAGGGAAACCTCTGTACATGCTACATCCAGATCTACTATAAAACTTAAATTTCGTGGTTTTCGTGGTGCAAAATTTTTAGGTAATTTAATGCAGGGCACACTTCTACCAGCAATATCTGGAACAAAGGATGCCACTAATAGAACAAATTGTATTGTTGCAACGATCCCTAAATTCAAAATCTGGTCTAACCATGTACTTGATATTTGTAAACTTTACAAAAGTTGCGTCTTGTTGGGTAGAACAGTTGTCAAGGACCAATAATGTGTAAAACTCAAGTGAGTGGTAAACTAAAGTTAGTCTTTTATTGATCCTAAACTATTTAGAATTATCTTACATACCAATATAATGTTTAGTTCATAGCTGAACATCTACGAAGGCACAGGATATCGCGACTTCTACACTTTAGTATTTGTTGGTTACATAAATATATGTATTGGAGAATATAAATAAACAAGGTCCCCAAAACGGGAAATCTTAGTGACGATTAGGGAATAAATTCATTTTCTTACACATTTGCATTACCACTCCGCGAACGAAATGCCTCTTACATCCACCCCCATTTGCGCCAGAACCAATACTTTATTCGCACTATACTTTTCATAATCTCAAATTGATATTTCCAATCATCATTTGCTATAGGTTCAAATATGTTACGTGGTGCCACCGAAGCGAGTATCACAAGAATAAATAGTTAGCGGAGTGGTGATGCAAATGTGTAAGAAAATGGATTGATTCCCTAATCGTCGCTACGATTTTCCGTTTTAGGGACCTTGTTTATTTTATACTTTTAATTGAGTTATTTATAAATCATAACACTTCCTAAAATTGCATAATATGCAATTTTTACTCTTTTTATTGATGTTTTTTTGCATTTTTTTTTGCATTTCACTTGTATTTGATTAGGGATTTTCGTACTTGTTGCCAATGGCAGTAAAATCAAGCCACTGAATAATTTCCAGTAATTTTTTTGGATTTCAAACTTGAATATCTTTGTCAATTTTTAACCGATCATGGTCATCTTTATATCAAAATTTGCAGAAAAAATTGATCTACAATATTTTCAATAAGAGAGACTTCCAACATTACTCAGTAATTAACAATAAATTAAAATGTGTTTCCAGGACACATTTTGGGCACATTTTCTCTTATAACACGCGTAAAAATCAAGGATTCGCTTAGGATGATCAGATCTTGGTTCTACCTAGTATAACAATGATCTGGGTCCGAATTTCATCAAAATCGGTTAACATTTTCTTTTCAAACTTCTCAAATGTCACTTTTTTGGGGTGAGGTAAATGCATGCTTAGTAATTTTTTGTTGCCTGGTATTTGCGTCACTAAGAATAAATGATGATTGCGTGTTTGACATTTACATAACCATCTTTTTTGTTATATCAACATAATAATATTTTATTTCGTACATTTTATGTTCATTATGGACGTATTCAGTATGGACGATATTCAGTGTTATATGGTACAATCCTCAAGCTTAGTTTACCGTAATAAGGAATGTAACCAAGGCGACAATTCGTCAAAGTAAACATATCATTGTGTCTGCCTCTTCAAAATATGCTAAATTTGACGTATAGGAAGTGCTTTCAACGTGTACACAAAAATTAAAGTTTATGACCTTTCAGTGAGCTATGAGTGACCTCGAAGTTCACGAAACTTCGAGGTCAAAATGCAGGTACCCACTGAATTTTAATTTAAAATTCTGTTAAAATTAATTAATATACTTCGACCTATAAATGACATTTGTTGACCTTTTCACCCTGAAAATTTTCCTATCCCGTAAAGTCAGGAATTAGCGTTAAAAATCTAAATTTCAATTTCAACTATAGTTGAAAAAATAACTTTCAACCTACCTGTTTAAAAAATGGACGTGAACAATTTATTATATTAAATTGGCATTGTCGAATCTAGTAAGATTATTGCCAGCAAGATTATAATTATAAGTGTATGTATATATAATGGTGCTTGCCCAATTTGCGCAATTTGGTACCATCATTCTATCTTATCAATGAGCTCGGAAACATATGGAAATTATTGGTTTAATGTGTGTCATATGATTGTAGGTAATATTAAAAATTATAAAATTTTTGTCTTCGCGTCTAGTTTAAAAGTTATTCAGTAATTAGTAATTTTCCCCTGTTAAATTTCTGAAAATCGGTAAAAATTATCATCGGAAACTTAATTTGAAATTGATATATTTGATAGATAATAATGTCGTAGCTATTATAAAAATATAAAAACTTTGTATTCGCGAACAGTTTTCGAAATATGAAGTAATTTGTTGAATTAAAATAGTATAGATAAAGTAAGTGTCAATTTGCCCCAAACTTTGAGGAGCGAGTTATGAGAGGTTGGGTAAGAAAGAGAGGAGACGGCATGGTCGCTCTCCCCGGTGGGAAGGGAGAGAAGACGGACACGAATTGAGAGTGCTCCAGTAATTGTTTAAATAGTTGGGAATTATTTGGTGGGAATTGATTTTGTGAATTGTTTGAGAAGTGTGATTGCCTGTCAATAAATTGTGTTAAAGAGAAAGTCCTGATTTTGTAGTAAAAGAGGTTTATATTTAAAGTTTGTAATTGACCCGAGCATTGTTAGTGAGAAGAAGTAGTGATCATCCCCTTCATCATCTCGAACTGTATCACGGCACAGTCAACATACGGCGACTTCTTGTGATCGGGTAGATTGCTTGGATAGTTTCCAGTGGGTGAGGTTCCGCGATCCCACAGGCATATGTATATAAAACAATTAAATTTATATTTTTAGCATTCCGGAAACCAGTTTGTTATTTCATGATGCGCAATAATGTTTGTACTTATGTTTGTAAACCTTTATTCATGCGTCATTAGTTATCAGTTAGTACAAACTGGTTTACAAACTATGACCCGATGTTTATTCCAAACCTTCTTTAGCGAAGGAATTGTCGTGTTGCGCGAAGTATGTGTTTATGTACAAAATACGTTGAGATTATTGACAAAGTAGTGGCGTGACTTTATTCAGGTGGGACTCAATGAGATGAGACGAAATCTGTGTAAAAGAGATGAATTGAGTAAGATGAAATGTAAACAACGGTTTGGACAAACAATTCCCTTTTGTCTCTCTGTAATAGCACAATGGTTAAATACTTTGGGGGTAAAGATTGGCATGCGGTATAAATTTGTTTTTAACCCCAGATTTGTATTATTGCAGTTGGATGTTGATTTCATAAGAATGTAACCATTAATAAATTCACTACTATGATAATTGGCTTCAGACATTTTTGTTGACAAATAAATAGGTGCACCAAATTATGTAGTCTTACTTCATCATAAGTAATGCAGAATATTTGTTTAATTTCCAATATGAACATGATAATTAATTTATATGCAAGGCGACTTTTACAATTTGTAGAAATTAAATTGACCATGTCCAATGGGAATGCTGCCGACCATACTAAACAAAAATGTCGTTCTGGGCACCTGAAATATATTATTCCCACATTGTAGCCATGAATAATTAATTTCCATATCTAGCATCTCATCCAACTAACCTGGTGAGAATCCCCAATCGGCACTGTAGGACACAAAGTCATTCTGAGGAACCTCAACATTGTTGCCCTCAGCCTCTGCATTAAATAGTCTTCAGATTAATTACCCATCATCATAGTTATCATTTCTTTAGTGTTGAGCTTACGTCGGGTCACAATCATCTGCTTGGCACCACGGGTACATTCGTTGAAGTTGGGGCAGTACCTGGGAGGCTGGGCTGGAGCAAGTCGCCTCGTAGAGATTGATCCGGTCACCGTGCATTTGAATCCTTGCATGTACCTAAAGAGTAATAATTTGGTTTTAATTACACCGTGAATAAAAATATCGCATTACATTGTCCAACTGCTTAAAAATCACTCACATATTAGGCTCTCCACATCCCTTTGGAACCCAAAGCCAGGCACAAGTGCACCCATTTGCAGGACAAGGTGGAAGGTCGCGTGTGACGGCATAGGTGGCAATTCGTTTCCATGGGGTGCTAGAAACGGACAAAATTGGCTATTAGTATAATGTAGGGAAATGCTTGAAATTTTTATCTTACTTGGGGAGAACTGAGAAAACCACTAAGTTCTCCATCGTCACGGCAGATATGTCGGAAACGTAGCTGATAGCGAAGGCCGTTCCAGCCGCCATGCTCTGGTTATTTGTGTGCAGGGCCCCGTCTTCCTGAATGCAATCGGGAGGATTTCCTGGGCCCTTCCAGTCTTCGGGATGTTCTCCGCCGTCGGGCCATTGGGAGGTAAACTGGCCGTCGTAGGAAAGAGTGGTTTGAGCCCGGTTGTGAGCCAGCTCGACGGTGACAGAACCACCAGCTGGCAGCTCAAGGAAAACGCCAGGTGGTGGTGGGACATTATTACAGCCTCGGTCGGATTGGAACCACCATTGCGATCTGGGTAAATTGTACAGTGGAGCTACAGCGGTGTTGGTGTTCTGATCATCTTGACCCGGGGTATTTCCCCCTTGGCAGTACATGCCCCGAGCAAATGCCGCAGTGTGAGCATTGGCACATGCCACGAGAGCCAACAAGCCGACAATAATCATGACGTAAGTGTTGGTTACGATAAAATTGTGAAAGAAGGGAAACTTTGGTAACGGCTGGAAATAGTAAACAGCAACTAGTTGAATGGGGTTCTGGGTCTGAATTTATATACCTTGACGAGTTTGGGTGCAAAATATTATAAATAAATTAACGAAGGCGTTTTGTCATCATTCGTCAATCAATGTCAGGTTGTATATGTCAAGTGGTATAAATGATAAATGGAGTCGGAATTTTTTAATTGAACACGAAAATGGGACGTGCTACCCAGTTGGATATAATGAGTAAGGGGGCGTTCATAGATTACATGAACAACCCAAGGGAAAGGGGCAGTGTTTTCGCCCGGGGGGGTGTTGCTTGTAAAGCCCAGTTTTGGGTGCTATATAAAAAGAATACCTTTATCAATACTAAGTTTGGAAAAATTTAAGTTGTCCGGATTTTTTACCTGAATTTCGTGTTGTGAAATATTTTAAAATTATTTGAAACATCGTAACTTGACCTTTGCTTCAATTTTGCTAAACCTTACCACTATTTGATATTTTACCATATGGCTTTACTAAAATGTCGAATATAAAATACAGAAATTCTTTTAAAGATAAATTATCTGCATATTTAAATATCTGACATATTTGGTTTGAGAAATTCAAATAGATCGTTATGTTAGCCAACAAGCAAGTGAGGTTATTCTTCAGATGCCAAGCACGTCAAATTATAGTTTCTATAGTTAGACAAGTATTTTTATGTCGAGGTACTGTGTTTAGGGTGGTAGACACGCAGAGAATCCTAATAAAATATTTAGTCACAATATCCCAATTGCTAAACCTGAGGACAAATACATACATATTTATGTATACTTATGTATGCACATTGCCAATAAAATATAAATAGTTTTGTGACTTTTTGACTTTGCCTGTACCGATGTCAAACTCCTGAACTCAAAAATGTTATTTGATAGTTTGACTAAAACGGGGGTTCATAATAGATGGTCAGTTTATATCGTGGATTTGTTTCTAAAAATATTCACAAAATCACCACACTCATTGGTGATGATTATCACCCGATTTAGACGCATATGACTCTACCGAAATGGTGATAAACTTCATCACCGATTGGTTATAAATTTGTAACCGACTGGTTTGAAACATATCCGCCTTGGTTTTAATTATAACCAATCTACTTATTTATAATGATAACCGGTCGGTGGTAAATTTATCACCATGGCGGTAGAGTCATATACGTCTACAAATCTTAAAAATATTTCTCTGAGTGCATATTTGGGAAAACATTCCTCTTTTCTCGTGCAATTTTTTTATACCAATTGGTAACTTATTATCTTGTCATGACTCTGTCAATTGCCACAATAAAACATAAAGTTTTTAACATAAATTTAATCTCTTACATAAAACATTGTGGAGATATATGGAATGACTTTTATGTGGCCTGAAAGTCATTTAGGTTGAGTTGAACACAGAACCCCGTGAAAGTTTCAGATGGTTCTGCATTTCAATCCTGATAAGTTTCTCATACTTCAAATTTGACCAGAGATATTTTCAGTGTAATCGTTGCGTAATCAATATTTGTAGTTATGGTGAAAGTTGAATGTTCGTGTGAATACATAATTGATACATTATGAGCCGAATCACGTACATGAACACACATAAGTACTTACGTATGGTGATAGGACAAGTAAAAATAACGCTATTAATAAAGTGAAAAGCTTTATGAGATCGTAATCGATAAGATGATAATTTTGTGATAGATTTGTGCGATATTGGTAATTTCCAGAAATCGAGAACAAGAAAGTTAATGTACGTTTGTGACATCTATCCAAGCATAGGTTAAGAACCAAAACGAAGATCGATTTATACATTTTAATATCTCGGGTAACATTGAACAGCTTATGATACATGTGTTGACTAAGGATCAGTGCGTCTCTTGCGGGAAACTCGAACCTGAGAACACGTAGTGATTTGTGCTCAGTGCTCAAATATTTGGAAAATTCGGGAAACCTGGGAATTTAAAGGTAAGACACACCCCCCACAGTCACCACATATGTGGGAGGCTGTGGGGAGGATGGGGAGAGTGGGAGTAGCAGTGGTGGGGGGTGGGAGGCTGTGTGGAAGTAACTTTTGTGTGGTTTTTATGGGAGTGATGTTGGGGACGTGGATGGGGGCGTTTCCTTTAACCCTTCACGTTGCCACCACTCCCACCTCCACTGGGGTCACCACCACCACCACTGTTGCTCCTACTTACATAAATACATATGTAGTAATATATGTAAGCTCTTTTGGGGATGAACTCCCACAGATAAATGAATGTGAAACCCCAAAACAACACCAACCAGAACCACGGTGGGGAACTGGTTGGTGGTGTAATGTGGTCGTAATTATTTATGTAGAAAGAGAGGGGGATGCTTTATTGCATCACCTCTCAATCCCGACGAGTTTCTCTCATCAAAATTTTCTCTTTCAGATGGAGAAAGAAGATCAACTCATGAAAGAGAGAGAGGAAGAGGAAAAACTGTTGAGAGAGGACGAGGAGGAGATGGAACTCGGTGACAACAGGGACACTGGACCTGGGAACACCGAGGAACCACCAATCCCTGCAAAAAAACCCTCCGGCGCGGCGAAAAGGAGGCGGGCGAGGGAGAGGAAGGCTGCCAGGGCGGCGGGCGAAGGCGGACAGGGGGAGGGGGCTGTAATGGCACCACCACCTCCGCCGCGGCGACCAACACCATCGTCGTCAGGGACGCCTACCACAAGGTCAGCCCCCTCTTTTCCAAATCCTCAAGGTGGAAAGATTAAACCTAGGGTGCTGGTTAAAACCACATCCAGGGTCGAAGCTTTGTCTCTTGAGACACCCAGGGGCCCAAAAAGGCAACGGGCGACTCCTGAGTCGGGGAATAACCGGCCGCGGAAGCGGGTGGGTGGAGACATCCTACCACTCCCTGAAGAGGCGAACCTGGTATTCTGCGCATACCAGGACGAAACGAAGGGAAGATTCTCCAATGTGGACTTCACTCGTGTGATGAATGCCTTCCGATCGGCAATAGATGAGCTGAAAGGCTCACTACTTGTCCGTATCGGAGGCATTAAGATGAAGAACGGAGTCGTGGAGGTGGAATGCCATGATGAGGCAACGAAGCTGTGGGTGGAGGGTATTGTGGGGAACATCCTGGATGGAACCCTCAGGACCATCACTCACGAACAGGCCCGATCTCGTGCACCACAGAGAACTGTGGGGGTGTGGGTGTGGGAGAGGACGGCTCCGCAACCGGAAAAATTCTTCACATCTTTGTCGACGCAGAATGGGGGGCTAGATACCTCTAGGTGGTGCATTCGTTATGCAAATCCTAGTAGGGGGGGTCACTTTTTGCTCATCGGGATGGATAAAGTGAGCCATAGTCGGATTCAAGACCCGGCGAAAATATACTACTACCATGACCTACTTACTTTCACCTTCGAACCTCCCCCTCCTAAGGGGGTGGTCCCGGAGGGAGCAGGTAAGTAGGGCGTGGTAGGTGGTGTAGTAGTACTTTTTCTTGTAAATAGCGTTTAAAAAGGTTTAAATAAATATTTTTGTTTATTCCTCAGTTTTGTTGGTGGATATTACTTATTTTATCCAGTCTCATAAATATATACATATTGTTCATTAAGGACTATGAATCGAAGTAAAACTCATTCTTTAGTTCAGATCAATTTGCACCACTCCAAAGCGGCCTCGGCTAATTTATGCCGGGTGCTTTTTGGTAAGGGGCACACAGGCATATGCCTCATTCAAGAACCTTATGTATACAAGGGAAAAGTGAGGGGTCTTAATGAGGTAGGAAACTTGTTCGCGTGTGGGGACTCAGAGCAGAACCCAAGATCATGCATTCTCACAAGTAAAAATGTCAAAGCATCGCTTATGCAGGAATTTTGTGGGAGAGACCTTGTGTCAATTACCACTGAATGGCGGCATGGAGTGATTGTGTATGCTTCGGTGTATATGCCGGGCGAGGAGGAGTGTCCCCCTAGAGGAGTGGTGGAGCTGGTACAGCATTGTAGGAACAATAACTTGTTATTGGTACTTGGTTGTGACAGCAACGCACACCACACTCTATGGGGTAGCTCAGATATTAACGCAAGGGGTGAGAAGTTGTGTGAATTCATAACGGAGCATGACATTTGTTCTATAAACAAGGGTCATAAACCAACGTTTGTAGTTTCGAATAGGCAGGAGGTACTAGACGTAACTCTTGTCTCTTCGGGGGTACTTCCTTTGGTGAGGAACTGGAGGGTGGATGATGAAGAATCACTATCCGACCATCGGTTTATTAAAGCCGATATACGGATGGGTCCACCGGAACCAATGTATTATCGGAACAAAAAGAAAACGAATTGGGAGCTCTACGCGGAGCAAGTGAAACCGAAATTGAGCACTATGGCCGGCATGGAGATTTCTTCCACGGAGGAAATAGACATGCAGGTCGATAGGATCGTTCGGGTTCTGAAAGAGGGGTTTGACGTAGCTTGCCCTCTGAAACTAGTTAAACCACGGAAACGCGTAATTCCGTGGTGGTCTCGGGAATTGGACCTTTTACGGAAGGCATCGCGTGTACAATGGAAGGTGTACATGGGGGATAAAAATAGCGACTCGTGGGAGGCTTACTGCGCCGTCAGGAACAGATACACATCTGCACTCCGGACGGCAAAGAGGGACTCTTGGAGAACCTATTGTGGAGAAATTGAATCCACGCATGAAACATCTCAGCTACATCGTGCACTGAAAATTGACCAGGTCAATCGACTCGGGCGCATTCAGGACGCGAATGGTGGGTATACCGTGGATGTGAAACAATCATTGCAACTTCTGCTTGAGAAACATTACCCACCGGACCCGAAAGGGGATCAACGGGGAATGTCTCAAGTAGTAGAAACCACTGCGGGGATCGACAATTATGTCAACCCGGAGTTGGTGGAAAAGGCCATCAAGTCTTTTGGTCCTTATAAAGCTGCGGGAGTGGATGGGGTGTTTCCCCGAATGCTCCAAGTGGTCAGCGGAAGTGTGAGTGGACCTCTTGCTACGGTAATGAGGGCCTGCTTGCACTATGGCTACACTCCGAGGGCGTGGAGGGAGACAAAGGTCATCTTTCTACCAAAGCCAGGGAAGGATAGTTACGAGAAGGCTAACAGTTGGAGACCCATCTCGCTAACTTCCTTCTTTCTCAAAACATTTGAACGGCTGATTGACTGGCACATCAGGACTCCCGAACTAATAGGGGGACTGATGGACAACAACCAGTACGCGTATATGAAAGGTAGGTCAACGGAATCCGCAATGCACCAAATCGTTGCAAGAGCTGAAGGAACCCTGAGGACACGTGAGCACGCAATTGTTGTGTTCATGGACATTCGGGGGGCGTTCAGTGATGCAACGGTTCAGTCCATTGAGGATGGTATGTACAGGAATAAAGTCGATCCGGTGTGTGCAAGGTTAATCTCGCACATGCTTAGAAACCGGGTGGTGCGTACAGCATCTCACGGGTTAAGCAGAGTGGCGGAAAGGGGCTGCCCACAAGGTGGCGTACTTTCTCCCCTGCTCTGGAACCTAGTGGTGGATGAGGTACTCAAGAAATTGAGGAACTCTTTACCACAGGTGTACTCAAACGGCTATGCCGATGATATAAGTACTTTGAGTCGCGGACTGGATCTGGGGACAGTGGTACAGGATGCTCAACGGAGCATCAATATAGTGAATAGGTGGAGTCAGCAAGTAGACCTCGGCGTTGAGGGCGACAAGGTGGCTGCCATTCTACTCACGAGCAAGCGGGTAGGGAGCGAAGCTTTACTTAGTATTGCTGGAAAACCTATTCCGTTTACTAAATCTGCAAAATATCTTGGGGTCACAATTGACAGCAAGCTATCTTGGAAACCACATTGTACGGGCTACCAAGGGTATGATGGCCCTGGCTGTCTGTAAAAGGGCGATTGGACCCACATGGGGACTTAGACCCTCTACAGTGATGTGGATGTATAAAACCATCGTCCGACCGACAATGGAGTATGGAGCAGTGGTGTGGTGCAGTGCTTCGAAAGTCAAATGCTATATGAAACTCCTGGATAGGGTACAGAGGGTGGCAATGCTGTCGACCTCTGGAACCATGAGGAATACTCCCTCTGCGAGTTTGGAGTGCCTATTCGGGCTTGAGCCGATGGACATTCGGATTCAAAGAGTCGCACTTTCAACAATGTATCGTTTGCAAGTGAACAACCAATGGTTGGGATGGTATGGGAGGGGATTCAAAGGGCCCATGTCACACATGGACCTTTGCAATAACCTCTCTAGTAAAGTAACCGTTTGCGGGCCTGGGAAATCGGACCGTAAAAAGGCCTGTAGAGAGTGGGCTGAAAAAGCGCACAAATCTAGGTGGCAGGACACTCATCTGTGTAAGCTGACCAAACTCTTTCTTAAGGAGCCATACCAGGCAAACTTGGGGAACATTGTAAAATTAAACCGTAACTCACTGCGCCAACTAGGGCATGCAATACCGGTATTCGAGTACCGGTATTCACCCGTATTACCGAATACCGAATACCGGTATTGACGAGCTCAATACCGGTATTCAAGTTAAAAATTTGACATAATATTATTATATTATTATTATAATATTATTATTATAATATTATTATTATATTATTTATACGGTCTTTCAGTCAAGCAAATTCAACTGATTCAAACAAAAAAATCAAACTTTTGGCAGATAAAACTTATGGGAAATTTATCACTCACACCCAACATACATTTAACTTTATTTGTGAATATTCTAGAACATTTATTTTTAAACTTTCCGAAAATTTTCAAAAAATACTTGAGAAATTGATGCCTCGATAACTATAATATTAAATAAGATGTTTATTCAGGCAGATTGTCGTGTATAAAAATTTCTGAAAAGCTCACAATCCGGGTAAACCGAGCGAGACTCATAAAAGACCGCGTATCTGCGGAAATCATGCGAAGAAATACTAAATTTCAAATAGCCGAATCATTATTGTTAAGAAGGTACAAACCCCAGAAATGCTTCATGGATACCGTAATCCGATAATCGACTCACAAGTCACAATGGAACCTTTTTTCAAGCTTCACCGGGATCAACTAACGAGTTACATCAAAAAATCAAGCCACAAATTAGCACTCACATGGCGCTTATCGTTCCGTTGAATGGCCCATTTGACGAAAAATATTGCGGGTGAAAGTACCCACGAGCCCCGTGGGATTTCGCCTCGTGGAGAAAAAGGGAGAGAAAATTTAATAAAAACTTGAACCTTGCCGCCAATATTTTTCATTAACGGGGCGTGATAGTTTGCTCTGGCCGCTCTATCAGCCAATACAGTCTCTCGCTCAATATTTCTCCGTATGTTTACAACATGCATAATTTTTTGCAAAGATTTTTGAGCTTCTCAATCTTATACCGAGATTAAATGTGCACTCAAAAATGTGAAATTTGTTGAATTATAACTATTGATAGTTGGGCAACAAGGGAACAAGCCCTTTAAGGAATTGATATGCTACTTTTATTTATATTAAATGCCGAATATCAATTTCCATCAAAATTTTGTTTCCTCTCGAGTTCGTCATTTAATATAAATAAAAGTAGCATATCAATTCCTTAAAGGGCCTGCTCGCTTGTTGCCCAACTATTAATAGTTATAATTCAACAAATTTCACATTTTTGAGTGCACATTTAATCTCGGTATAAGATTGAGAAGCTCAAAAAATTGCATTTTTTCCTGATTCGTCTCAATTTGTCATATGCGTAATTTGAGTATGCGTGGTGGGAAGCCACCACCACACATGCTCTTCCCACTGGAAACCACTAAAAACATAAACAATGCCAGATGATATTTGCAGTTTTTTGCAAAAAATTCAAAATTCCCACCGAAACTTGTGAACTTTATACCCCACCGAGTTCGTCAGTTTCGCCACTCTGTGATTTATGAGGATTAGAATAACATAAAATATTGTCAACTCTTAAAGTGGCCATTCAACGGAATGATAAGCGTCATGTGATTCCTAATTTTCGGCTTGATTTTTTGATATGACTCGTCAGTCAATCCCGTTGTAGCTTAAAAAGAGGTTCCATTGTCAGTCAACCAACAACCATTTTACGACTCAGGCAGAAATTTTTAAATTCACGGAAAATATCTTTTGTATGTTTGAGTAATTATATATATTTGCACACGAAATGTATTTTAAAATAATGTTAGAATTTTGGAGTTTTTGGAAATTTTCGATCATGTACATGTTTAGGTATGTAGAAAACTTGATGAATTTGTAAATGTTGTCACATTAGGAGCCAATAGAACATAGTGGGCATATCAGATAATTCATAGTTAAAAATTTGAACCAGTAGCTGATTTGATTTGATTTGAACCCGCTTGAAATTGTTTGTGTTTGCCAAACACTGGAACTTTGAACCTCATAGTTTAATTTGTTAAGAGGCATATGACCAACCTTTTTTCTTAGTGATTTGAAGTATGTTCATTTTAGTGATATTTATTACACATCAGCATTTAATGCCTTGCAGAGTTTTTATTATGTATTTATTGCCTCCTATGATTATTTTCCATAGCTTCATACATATTTAACATACGTGTCGGTAATACCGGTATTACCGAAGGTCCCAATACCGAAAATACCGAATACCGGTTTTGGAAAACAACCCCGGTATTGCATGCCCTAGCGCCAACTGGTTCAGGTAATAACGGGGCATAATACTTTGAACTCACATCTGTATAATTTGAACCTGGTGTCCTCCCCTGGCTGCTTGTGCGGACAGGGGAAGGAAACAGGGTATCACTTTATTACAGAGTGTGATTGTTTTGCGATGACTAGACTTGTAGTACTCGAAGGGCTTTATCTGACCTTCGAGGAATTACTTGAAATGCCGTTTGCCAGGTTAGCAAGGTTTATTGCTAAGTCTGGAAGATTTTTAAACGATCGCGAATGGCAGAATTCGCAATATTAAACGCAAGTGTCCTTAGGGGAGTCGGCAATTAGCCTTAAATGCGCTACCGCCGCTGGCCTGGCTGTCTCTATTAATGAGTAGTCTGGTCACCCCACATAGTACATACATACATACCCCATATGGTCAAATTCCTTGCTTGATCTCGGACCTGGCCCACAAGGTCGCCAGAAGGTCAGAGGTAATGAAAATAATGATCCCATCCAATTCTGCGTGGAATTTGCTTCCGGAATTACACACCACATGGAATTAAGTGATTATTGACCTTTGACCTCGACTACAAGGTCCGCGGAAGGTCAGAGGTCAAAAATATTTACAAAATTTAATTCTCAGTGAAATTTCCGTCCAAAATGATATTTATTTTGGTGAAAAAATCTGTGCAAAAACGTTAACTACATCTGGTTTCGAACCCACGACAGCTGGATTTTAGTCAACACGTACTAACCACTAGACCAACACGTCTTACGTTTACAGTACAAACAAATTGGATTACTTATTTACCGGTACCACATTGGTAATTTTCTTAATTATCCTATCAAAGTCATTAAATTGACTTTGTACGCAAAAATGAGCTATACAAAAAAAATTCGGTTTTACATATACAATTTAATAAAGACATATGTCTAATAAGAAAGTTTAATTCCTACGTCGAAATTGTCGAAAAAAAGCATTCAAAAATCGATTTCTAATGGAAGGACTAAAAAATTTTGAAATTTCAAACAAACGCGGCGCATCTCATAGAATTCTCTAACTATTTTGTCTCTTGTCATTTTTCTTTATACTGCATGGTTTGGGCGCTAGAGTTGTGGGACCTTTTGGGTGCTCGGTACGAAAGGAATCTTCCGGCTACGCCGGGCCCCACCTGAGCATATTCATTTTGTCGTTCTGTGCGGGGCCTGGCTTTCCGGCGTTGCCGGCACCGAAGAAAAAGACACAAATTTCGCATACCTTTCGCATACTACGTATTTAAATGAAAAATACCATTCGCTGTTTAGCCTTAATCCATACCCGTTTGACAAAAGTTGTTGCATAAATATAAAGCGGCATTTTGGTATTGTATAAAATATTTTATCTCAAATGTACGACAAAAGTTTATTAAATTTAAGACAACTCAACATGTTTCATTTGTGCGAAAGAAAGATTTCAGGTCGATATAATCGATTTCGCCATTTATTTATTATTTAGTCGCAACTTTTCCTTCGTATCTAAATATATACATGATTATAAACTTTGATATCTTACATACTTGCAAAACTTCAGATAGCTCGGGACATTCGCAAGATAAGACGGCTTTACCTTGATACCTTATCCTCTTTATCAAAATATCAAAATCTCTTTCGATAGATTCCATTGAAAATGGACCCTGATAAAGTTTGGCTTCTCGCCTCCACATTTTCCAAGTTCTACAAGTATCACTGGAGATTTCCGATAAATTTCAGCATCTCTGATAGGCGCCTCCGTCCAATGAAAATAAATTCGTGGCGTTCAAGCATTTGTAAACTAGTCGTTCGTTCCATTCTCTTCTGGTCGACGCTTTCCACATTTAGCTTTCTGCTCGTTGTTAGTATCGCTAAGGAGGGGAGCTTGCGAGGTTGATAATAACAGATCTTGATGCCCTTTGGATATGTGATAGGGTCCTATGAGTCTACTAAAACCCTGAAGTGGTTTGACTCCATGGCCACATTTGCGCCCGCCACACCCACTCCAAAATACCAAAAAACGCTTTCACTCCAGTTTTCACTCACTTAAATCCACGCCAAAAATCCAATTTTACTCGGATTTTGAAATTTCTTTCACCATTACACTCCCAGATAGTTGCTTTCTTCTATCCAATATCAAACTCAATTTTGCTGATGATTATTTCGCAGGCATAATTTGCGTTGTTGATTACTACAACAATCCTCATTCAAAATTTCAAATTTTAAAAATACTAAAAATTTCGAAAAAATTGAGTTTGATGTTGGATTGCAGGAAGCAACTATCTGGGAGTGTAATTGTGAAAGAAATTTCAAAATCCGAGTAAGATTGGATTTTTGGCGTGGATTTGAGTGAGTGAAAACTGGAGTGAAAGCGTTTTTTTGGTATTTTGGAGTGGGTGTGGCGGGCGCAAATGTGGCCATGGAGTCAAACCACTTCAGGGTTTTAGTACACTCATGGGACCCTACCACATATGCAAAGGACATCAAGATCTGTTATTATCAACCTCGCAAGCTCCCCTCCTAAGACCCAAGTATTCGAGAAGAAGCAAATTGTTGTTATTGCTTTTTCCTTGTTGTGCTACGGTGTAGGTTTTTTATCCTACTACAAATTGTCCGGGGATATGGAAATTATAGCAAATGTAGGAAATTCGCTGGCAGATGAGTGTCACAAACTAGGTATGTCAAGCTTACTTTAAATAAGGTTAAATTCAAATTCGCTAAAATTAAGGGTATTTAGAATAGTTTTGGTTTCCATTGTTGCAAACGAAAATAGAAAACAGTTCAATATTACGCTCAGAAATGTGTGCTTTACTTACACGCATAGTCTGGTAGCTTTTGCAATTTTTTTATGATCCGCAAAATACCAAAACTCAAATACTATATATATTTAAATAAACAAGTATGTAGAACCGTAATCATCAATTTTGTATCGATCTACGCATGTATTATGTGTCCAAAAGCACCACATGAATTTTATAAACGTTAATATTTCTTAAAACTAAAATTTATTTCTCTCCAGAACGTTCAAGTCGGATGGCAACATCTCCAAAATATAGATCTGGGTCAACATTAATTCTTCGGATAGTACAATGCATCCCAATTTCTTTTGCAATCATCCCACTTGCCCTCATTCCGTTCGGCATGCGTCATGAGCTCATCGTATTTCTCGTCTATAAATTTGCAGGTGGACCTCCGCTCCGGGACAACTTGTACCTCCAGGTGGCCCTGCATCTGCTGAAATTCCTCTATTTGACCATCGGAATTACGGAAGCTTCGCGAACCTGCGCTTTCATAATTGTCCTAGGGATAGAGCGAACCGTCTATTTCACCTGCTATGTTAAGGAAATAGCGCAAAATTTGAAATATTGCGGGCGAAATAGGTTCAATGTTTCTCTATGGGAGGGAAAAATCATATCGTCGTATTATCAATTCCACCTAATTTTTCAGTGGGATAAGCACATTTTAAATCTTTTGGCAGGAATGTTTTTCCTTGCTCTATTTTTCATGGCGCTTGTTGCGAATTTCGTGACGTTGAAGATGTTCGCAATTTTTCCGTTTCATTTCTATCTCGCATTTCCAATTTTTGCGGTGACGGATGTAATCGTTTTAGTGGTGAATGGTATGCTATTGTTTGGGGTGGGTGATGTTTCAGAACTTATGGTGAAAGGGATGAACCAAGTTGTTGGTCTGGTGGGAGATGGAGGAAGTACTTTCAAAAACAGGTAAAATCTATGCAAGTGCTAAGAATTCCGGCAGGGATTGGGAATGCGTCGTTTTTTAATGTAAGAAAGGAGACGATGTGCGATTTTTATTCGTACATTGTGGGAAATACGATAAATTTATTGTTAACGGTTAAGATTTAAGGTTTATATAAACTAGACTAGAATTCAGTAAATAAAATTTAGTTAACCTAATTTATTTATTAAATTTATGTATGTACGACCGGTTTTATTAATTTTGTGTAAAGTAAGTAAACAAAGGGTAGAGTGAATAAATGGAA
The DNA here is from genome assembly GCF_002217175.1 of Folsomia candida. Classification (NCBI taxonomy): domain Eukaryota; kingdom Metazoa; phylum Arthropoda; class Collembola; order Entomobryomorpha; family Isotomidae; genus Folsomia; species Folsomia candida. Next base: position 1,953,120 of record NW_019091215.1, read on the forward strand.
TTTAGAAAAATGTGTTAATAATCATGGAATGTAATAATAGCTTTGTCTGAATATTCATCGAAAAATTGACAACTCATAAGTATGGATCAACTTAAACCTATACCTGTTGCCATTCCAGATAAACCGTTTACTTTATAGCGTCAGACCCTCATGTTAAGATTATGCAGAGAATTATACCCCATACTTACTCTACTTACTTATGCACATTTGTAATGTGAAACATGAGAGAGAGAGAGTGAATCACAGCCACCCAAAGTCACAGTCACATTGAAGTTATAGTGAAAAGGAACTTGGACGGGGCTCCGCAACAGAAATTGCGTATGTCACAGTTATGTATAATTATGGGGTGTCTTGTTTTGGTTAATTACATATAGTTATAAGATTTTTTGTCACAAGATATGGAACTCGGAATCGGCCAGCTCATTGAGCCGGTGCAGGTTGAGTTGCAAATAATAATGTCACATTGTCACATTGTCACGTCACCAGTTATAAGATTCCAGAACAAACTCCCAATTTTGTTATTCTGTTATTACTATTTAAAAATGCAGACGAAGAAATTGTAATTCTATGGACCAAGAGCCTTGAAAGAATTTTTCATGAATAAACTATCTATCTAACTATCTATCTATCTATAGCGTCAGACCCGGAGCATCGTCCATGACTGCAAATGTTTTACCCATTTGAACTGACTGATTTGTGTATTTAGTATCCAAAATTAATGTTTTACTAAGACGAAGAAATTTAATGAATGTGTCATTAGCTAAATTTCCATATATGTAAACAAGTTTCTTGTATAATTGATAAAATTTCGGAACGAAGGTAGGTTTTTCCTCGAAAACACTTATATATTTAGGAATCAGGTCACTTTCTAGGATCGATTGGTCAGTTAAATATTGAGAATTGCTGTGGAAAGATGCAGTGGTGATAATAGGAATTTCCGAATCGACCAATGATTGCCAATTAGGTGGTAATGTAGGTGGTTGAATTGCACTGAGGTACGAAAAATTTGATCCCATATATAAATTGTTCATAATTATGAAACATCCACATAAATACCACACAATAAGTATTGGAATGGCTATCTTTTGTTGGTTATGAAAGGTTTTAAACCCATTGCCGTTCACTTGTCCGAAAAGAACAAAACTAACATTTAATAAATCTAGAAGAAAAGAGTCTAAAATCCTTTCTTCACCTAATCTTTTTGAATCGAACCGTGCAGTTATCTTATAACTAAAGTGATGGTTCCACAGGTAGCGCTTAACATAAAATGTAACCAAACAATGTAGTTAAATGGTGATATGAATGACTTTAGTCATTCAAGCCCGGTCGGAAATGGTGCAACATAAAAAAATGGTACAGGATTATTCGTAATATAATAAAAGTCGACCAGATATGAATATCCCTCTGACGTCAAATCATAGTTCAGTGCAAACCAGTAAATTAGATTTTTGGTTTCTTCGTTCCTAGCCAGCGTAAAGTTAAATATTTCAGATAGTGATCTAATTGAACAGTGGCGTCTGGATTTCATATATATCTCCAAGTCCAGCATAGTACTTCCACATCGATTCGTCTCCAAGAATACCTCAAAAGTGGCGGTAATTCCGACAGGTTTTTTAGCCCGAGTGAGGGCTTATGAAACCGTCATGTCCGTCTGTCCGTCTGTCTGTCTGTCGTCACGATAACTCTCTTCAAACTTATCCGATCGACTTGAAATTTTTACCATATGCATATCGGCCAAAGTTAGGAATCAATTTCGAAGATGAGCCAAATCGGTCCACTGGTTGGCCGGTGGGGGCCATATGAGTGGTGGGGGTCTTGTACACCAAAATTTCAAAATTGTCGTAGAAAGCTGAAATTTGGTACAGAGGTTGGTAATGGCTTCTAATGAAAGAAGATGAAGTGAAATTGTGAAGAATTTCATCATGAGGAACCCCATAGGGTGACCCATACTGATTTTGAAAAATCATCCAATCGTAATGACATTTGGCATGTAAGTAGTTAATGACTCCTAAAGGATGAATATGAAGTTAATTTGGAAAAATATTCGTCTGGAGGGACCCTAGCAAGTGACCCATGCCGATTTTTCAGAATGGTCTAATTAAGCTGAACATTGGCATAGAGGTTGCTAATGGCTCGTGATGAAAGAATATGAAGTGAAATTAGAAAAATTTCGATCTTCAACGACTATATAGGGTGACCCATACTGATTTTTGAAAATAATCCGATCGCGTTGAAATTTGGCATGGATGTGGATAATGTCATCTAATGAAAGAATGTTAACTGAAATTAGTAAAGTTTTCAAGATCCAAGATCTGATAGGATAATTCATACCGGTTATTATCAATTGAGAATTCAGTTAAAATTTGGTATAATTGTTGTTAATTGTAGGTGCAAACTGGAAATATGTAATATATAAGATCAATTTAATGGAAAATAATCATATTGACTGATGAAGTACTGTACAAACCCTGACTCGGGCTATATGGAGTCTGCACTGTAGGTTTTATTAATATAAATACATACGTGAATACCTTGATACCTATGAATTTTAACCGCCCTAGCGATTTTGACCGGAGATACCTCAAAAGTTGCGTAATTTTTAGTAGATTAAGAATCCGCAATAATACAGGGGCGGCGCTTACCCAGTTTTTGAGATACAAGCCAATATGTGCGAATTTAATATAATTTCGAAATATTTAAATTTTGACCAAAATTCATCAAATATCGTTCAAATTGGGTTTAAAAATTACTTTGGAACTGGATTTAATTATTGGGTAAGATTTGGCAGTCAGATTGTCTGAAAAACCGTGCACAAACTCTGAAAAGTGTTGCGCCAGCAGTCAAACAACTGTTTCAGAACTTGTAGAACTCCGGTAGCTTGTAACATCTTTAAGCACATGAACCATACCATCAAAGAAAATAGTGACGCCCACGCGGCCAAATCTGAATTTTCCGACCACACGTTAAAATTACAATAGATCGCGTTTACTCCAGTGTAACGGAACGAGTAAAGCAATTTCATCTCAAAGTAAGTGTAGTTTAGGCTACTATTGGCTTTCTTGTAAAATCCCCCACTTGTGGTAATGAAGTTTTTTGAGCTTTTTTTGGATGAATGAAAAGTTTAGGGTGTTATGGTTAAATAGTGTACTTCTTCGGTTGAGCAGACTTCCTTAGCTTGGGCAATAAACCTTTCCCACATATTAGGCTATTAGGTGGATGAAATCCATTGCTATGTTCGTGCCAGACAGCCAATCATCCTCAAGCTTCCTAATTGTAAACGCCTTAACTCTACTTGTGTAACTTATCGGGTGAAAATTATTTTTGCAATAGGGGCAGATAAAATACCATTCGATTTGTTCAGACTGGACGGGGTCGTAAATGTGTAAATTCCGTTTTAAATGAAGCGCAAATATTCTACGCTGAACGCGACAATCCTTGGGACATTTAAGAAAAAATACCTTTGAAGGAAGCTGGCTTGCTATTATGATAAGAGTTGAATGTTCCCGGTCCCTTTGGACATCAGCACTTTAGGTAGTTACATGTCTTGAGGAAAAAGAGAGCGTGCTAAATTTAGTCGTCATCATGCATGAATCTAATGAATTTCTTGTTTTAAAACTGACTTTCCTGAATTATTTATTGATATAAGTCAAATTGAGGTTTTTTAAGTTATCGACCTCCTCGGGCCTAGTCATGTCAAGGGCGTGTTCTTCATGCGTCAGCGGATATCAGTTTGTTAGAACTAAAACCAAAAACTAAAAAAACTAAAAACTAGAACCTTTACATATTTTATTCACATACAGGCACAAAATAACAAAACAATATCTATTTAATTATTAAAACATAAGGCCACCAGGCTATAATAGAATTTTAAAATAACTGTAAGTTATCTAAGATCAAATTCTATGACTTCGAATTTATGCTGATGCAATTCTTGGATCTTAACTTGCAAATGCTGAGGATAACGGCTTTCATATTGGCATGTGTGTTATCTATTCTTACAGAAAACTTTAGATTTAAAATAGACGTACAACATTTGATTGCCTACAGAACTCAAAGAATTTACAGCCAAGGTAAAAATGGCTTTCCGAATTTCCACTAACAAGAACAAACATGTATGTAAGGATAGTGGATCCCCCGTAGAGTATATATAACGTCGAAATCGCCCCATTCAACCCAAGCGATCCGTCAAACTGTCCAAATGTTATCACGGGTTTACGACGTAAATATTTTTGGTGAATCTCCTCAAGTTTCAGCCGTCGATATATTCCACTCTCAACGACACCTTTAAAGTAGATGGGCACTTTCGACACATCCTCATGATGGATGAACCAGTGATATAGATTTTCTTGAAAGACTTCCCTGCCCTTGTAAAATCTTCTGGTTGGGTAGTATTTCGTAAGAAAACTAAATTCAGCCTGAATATTATACGAATCTGCAATATAAGCTGACCTTCGGCACTGCAACAATTCCCTTTCCAGACTATCTTGCAGGTGACGAAATGTTTGGCTTAGGTTAAAATATTGAAATCCCTTCACATGGTGAGTGTGCCTCGGGTCAAGCAAATTTACTAGTTGCATTTCCCATAAGGAAGGTTTACCATCGGTTAAATATCGAGATGTCATCGTGGAGAATACGGTACTAAATAAATAATCCAAAAATTTAGGAAATGGAGCGTATCCAGATACATATTCGTGCGGGAGTGAAAGCAACTGGAAACAGGAATTGACAATGAATGGGTTGCATAATTCAGAAAAGTTAATATACTTAGACAATCGTTCTGAATTTAGAAACCAAGAAATTTGACTTTTTATTCGAAGCCACTCTCAATGATACCAGCTTAGTCTATCAAGTTGTGTTAGTTTGTCTAAATCCGCATTCAGTTGAGATTTTGGTTTCGCCCAGCTACTTATTATGTAAAGCTTTCATCCTTCAGTTGTCTTTTTTAAGTCAGGCTTTGGCATCCTTTCGCAATGGAGGTGGTCAAACACAGTTGGCCGCAGGGAGTTATATGGGGCGTTAAGTTCTGTTATCATAATACCGTTGTAGCAGTTTGTTAGTATGACCGTCATTAAGCACCACGTGCCAAGGATGAGACGGAAAATAGTACTCTGTTCAATATTTCTGGGTAGGGGCGTACATTCCTCAAACAAAGTGCCAACAACGAACAACCATATACTAACGGTTGTGTTAACGAAATCACTTAAATATATGAAGGTAGTAGTAATTGCAATGATCGAGATTATCGATATGAATAGTACAACCCATACCAGCAGTTCGAAAGGTGTAATATAAATTTTGAATGTGAAATATTCATCCCGGTAACACGATAGAAATTCAAATCCTATATTGTCAGCAGTTATTATATTAGATCTTACACCTTCTGTGACCCAATCTGTGGAAATTTCGTTATCGGATATCCACGAATCGTGAGAAATGCATTCAGATTTAGGTTTCGTAACTAGCGTTTCGTTGCTAGCACTGAAAACAATTCTCAAAATATTTTGTAAGTGAGTGTTGTAAATTCTAGTGTTGAACGGATTTTTAAACTTTTTACTGTAAATATCTAACTTCAGGAAAGATGTGTCTTCTACTAACCGAGTAAAACACCAATCTCTTGATTTCACCGCAAATTTTTTTGTAATATCGAATACACTGAGGTCATTGGAATTGGCGTTTATGACTGCGTCGCAACGATTTCTCGAATTTTGGTATAAGGCGATTGTGATTCTGTCCAACCCTTGATGGTTTCCGTGGATCATAAAAAGTACAGAGATTTTAAAATTCATTCCGCCCCAGAACTGAATTTGGTCAGATATTACTCGTTCGGATGGGGAACTGACAATCGTCATAAGAGGATCATCAAATACTACTCGTCTTATAAACTCGCCTATTGGATAACACAAGTGAAGCTTCGCAAATAGAACCCATTCGTTAATTTTTTGACCTAAATTACGATATGGATCTTGGCTTTGTAGATCGATGGGATCTCGTGAAATAAAGATAATGCATTTACAATGTACAGCTGCACGTGACTTGTGTATGTTGATCTCATAAAACGTTGACCTTCTAGTAATCACTATTTGAATGTTGGTTATAATCTTGACGGGTATGTTGATACTAGACCAATCTACGGGAGTGTTTGTTGCGTCGTGAAATATCTGAGTGTCACAAGATTCCAATTTGTCAAGCAGGACGTTCAATATTGGAAAAACTGGGGTCTCAGATTCAGCATGGGAGCCAAGTACAGAATTAAAGTAAAGAAATAATATCAGTGGAAAGATATTGTGAGGACGCATCATGTTAGCCAGCAATTTTTATCAGATACGAAATATTCGCCTATGTCTTAAACCAATTTTTGCAACGATATTGTTGTACTTGTAAATGGTATCAAGATTTCTCTAAATTTATCACAATACTAAAGTTCGGATATGTCTAGATCGTATCCAGTTACGTATGTCTTGATTTGAAATTCTTGCCTTATTGATTCGTTAGCTAGAAATCTAATTTATCAATGTTTTTTGTTACTTTCCGTTCATATTTAAGCTTAGGTAATGTCTCTGTATAAAATTACGCATCAAATTTTTCACTTGTCGAGAAAGGTATGTCTAGATTGGTCGTTTGGTGGTTAAGGTGAGGTACATGAAGCTTACAAAATATAAATGTTAGGAAATCGATACTTTGGTGTCGCGTTATGCAAACCGAAACCTAACCTAACCGTCTAAATTTGCTCTGCAAGGTACGACGAAGAAATAGATATTCCAAGGCTACTCAAACAATGTATTGTAGCATCGTAGATAAACCAGCATTGGTTAAACAAGGCATGGCTCGAACTTCGATGGACCACACGTAGGCCGAATAAAATATTAATTATTAATTAGCCTAACTTAGAATATAAATACCTTATGAAATCTGGACACGAAGGTTTAGTAGATCAATAAATTTTAGCATTACGTATATGTGGAACAGGCGGACACTGCAAACGTTACCCGTCTTCTACACGGGCTATAGCCTAGTTTAACATGTTGATTACAGGGATTATAAATAGGCTTGAGATTTCAATAAAGGAGTACTCAATATTTTAAATGAACTGCGCAAACTGCTCTTACGCGATGGTCCCGTTGTAGGTCACTTTTTAGACCCATAATAATAATTTCAGAGTTCCGACAGTATTTACTGTAAAATAGAAGGAATTGGGAGTGTGGAACTTTTTAAATATCCCGGCTTTATGCTAGGGACAATTAGTCATGAAAAATCAAACACCGTTGCATAATTTTGCCGGACCCTGTAAAACGTCTCATTAACCGTGCCCAAAGATTTCGTACCGTGGAACAAAAGTAGATAAAATTTGACGCTTACATTCATAACACAAAGATAAGGCGGATGCTAACAATACAAATCCACCTAATATAATAATAATTTTCTAATTTTAATATTATCTACAATCATATGACACACACTAAGCCAATAATTTCCATATGTTTCCGAACTCATTGATAAGATAGAATGATAATACCAAATTGCGCAAATATCATACATACATATACATACATACACTTATAGCTACAATCTTGCAGGCAAAAATCTTACTGGATTTGACATCACTTACAGTGTCGGACAGATGTCTACGTCCACATAGTCGCGTCAATTTCATTTTCAAATTGTCACTGAACTACTGAACCAATTTTCATCATTGATATATCAAATTCTCACAAATTTAACGTAATTTCATAGCACATTATTAGTTTTCCGCTAAAAAATTTATTTTAGGCCAGAGATGTATTTTAATTCAAAATGAAAACAATTGGATGGACAAAAGTCAACGTCCAGTCAGAGAAAACATACAAAAAAAACTGTAATTTATAAGGAATGTTATAACAATTAATTTTTAATATTTGGTTGGGCCTCCGTTCGCTTTAAGGACGGCTTCAAGGCGTCGAGTCATTGAGTTTACCAAATTCTTGGTCACATCTTCAGAAATGGTTTCCCAAACTTCACGAATTCTGGATTTAAGGCCCGGAATTCCTGAAAAAGATTGTTTTCTTATTTCTCTTTCAATGTGGTCGCACAGATGCTCAATGGGATTCAAGTCTGGAGATTGGGGAGGCCATTCTAGCTTCGGAATTTTTTTTTCTTGAAGTATTCCATGGTGGACTTGGCAGAGTGTTTCGGATCGTTGTCTTGTTGGAAGGCAAATCGTCGTCCAAGTCCAAGTTTTCGAACAGATTCCTGGATATTACGGTCAAGTATTCCCTGGTACTTGTATTGGTCCATAATTCCGTCAATAAATTCCATTTTTCCTGCCCCACTTGAAGCCATGCATCCCCACACCATTACCGACCCGCCGCCGTGCTTAACTGTGGGGTTGAGATTTTTTGGATTCAAAGCTTCTTTTGGATATCTCCACACTCTACGACGCCCATCTGACCCAAAGACATTGAACTTTGACTCGTCAGTCCATAAAATATGTCCCAGAATGTTTGTGGCTTGGAAATGTGGTCTCTGGCAAACTTCACTCGTTTGGTTGCATTCCTCGGTACAATAAGAGGCTTCCGGACTGCTCTGTGGGATTTCAAATTTCCCTTATTCAGTGTTCTTTGGATGGTCATAGGACTAACCTGTTTGCCGAACATCTCCTTGATCTCGGTAGATAGCTTTGGAGCACTAAGTGAGGGTGTAACGTTGACTTTGTTGAGCACGTGGCGTACTTCTCGGTGAGCCAAAATGGGTTTTCGACCACTTCTGACCTTGTTTTGGACTGAACCATTAGCTTTAAAGTTCTTAATGATTGTCTGGATGGTTGTCCTTGCTAATTTATACTTGGTCCATATTTGTCTCTGCGACAGCCCCCTTTTTGTCCACCCTTCCAGTCCTGAATCACAAGATCTCGAATAGCGATAGGAATTTCCTTGCGTGTCGACGCCATCATATTTTTCTGGAAGAAAATTACTTAAAAATTAATGCGGCATATGTTATTGATAGATTTATTAAGTTACCTGATTTTATAAATTGGATAGATTTTTGTTGTTGACAATTAAAGTGAAGTGGACGTAGACTTTTGTCCGCTCAAATTTCATCCTCTCTCGCTCTGCACTATGATTCTCAGTTTTCCCAGAATTTTCAGAAATAACTCATATGTTTTATGAAATTACGTTAAATTTGTGAGAATTTGATATATCAATGATGAAAATTGGTTCAGTAGTTCAGTGACAATTTGAAAATGAAATTGACGCGACTATGTGGACGTAGACATCTGTCCGACACTGTATGATCATTGAGCATTGTTACGGGCACTCGGCAACATTCTTATTATTATACTTTACTTGTAACTTATTACGAATTACTTTACCATAATCTAGACTCCCATTCTGTAACAGAGTACAAACGGTAATCCGTTGTTACCACAGTTTTTATGTACAGTAATGAATCGCAAGGGGGGATTGTGAAAGCCGGTCTATTAATATTCCTTCTTAATTCCACGAATTTCCTTCGTTTCATCTTATATTATAGGGATACTTTACAGAGAGTTGGGCAAGAAGAAAATGCCACACAAATTTGGACAAGGATAAACACTCCTCGCTGGCGCGCCAGCTGAACAAAGCAAACTTTTTTTAGCTCTTAAAATATAACTCGTATTATTTTCCACTTTATCAATTTTTTACCACTAATTTGTTCTTTTGTTGGGGTGTTTTGGTGTGGGTGAGTATTGTGACATAGTCATTTGAAAACCTACACCATTCACTAATGGTGCGAGTATGGGTCCTAAAAAAGTGGTAAATTCTCCGACAAAAAGAAAAAATTGTTCTTCCACGAAAATTTCTGAATTCAATTTCAGTCACAGTGATTCTAGTAGTAAAAAATTAAGAACAAGTGATCCTGAAGAATTATCACAAAACATCAGTCAACAAATATCGGGCGGTGACCAAATAATGGCATTCCTCGGTAGTAAAATCGACAAGTTGTCCGAGGATGTCAACAAGTCGATAGCTAAATTAAGTGAAAGTTTAACTGTCCAACAGAAAGACATTTTTCAATTAAAAAGTTACGTGGACTCCATTAAAAAGTTTAATATTGGACTATCCACTAGAGTGGAAAACAGTGCAGCACAGTGTGAAATAATTGAAAGAGAATTAAAGAGAATTAACTTAGTTATTACGGGCTTAAGTGATCCTGATAATGAATCAGTTGAAATATTAAGACAAAAGGTTGCAGAACTATGTAGCAATGTTTCTAATTGTCAAATAAAGGTAGACAGTGTATGTAGAATTGGAAAGCTCAATTTGCCTAAACCCAGACAAGTTCTTGTTCGCGTTTTTAGCATGTCAGACCGTGATTTAGTGTGGGCGAATAGGAAAAATACAGTGCCACCAGTTTTCATAAATGAGGACTTGCCATTTACATTAAGAAGAGACTACGGTATATTAAGGCAAAGGGCTAGAGATTTAAGAAACGACAAGGTGAATGCTGAAATCAATTGGAAAAATAAATCAATTACCACAGGCACAGAAGTTCTGGAAGTAATAAATGGGAAACTAACATCAAACGTTCGAGATGAGGCGCATAGTTCTCAAAAAGGTATGTACCAAAAAAGGACACCGACTCGGAATTATTGTCACTCTATGACGAATAATGTCAATCTTCTAAATAATAGATCAAGAGACGCCGGAAACGATGGAGTAGCAAATAAAAATAATCCAATATTAGTCCAATAGCAATATAATTCCAAAGCCCCTAATACAACCAATTTTTTAAACTACCGGAAAGGAGTAGGAAGGACGTCTGCCTAAAATTAGCACATATTAACATAAACTCAATAAATCGTAAGTTTCACGAGCTACTAGTGTTTTTGTCGCTTAACGAAATCGACATATTGTGTATTAGTGAAACTCGGCTGAAACCTTTTCATATTTTAAGAAATATACCTGGTTATAATATCTACAGAAAAAACGCCAAACCTGACTCGCATGACAGAGGTGTCGCAATTCTTGTAAAGGACAACTTAAAAGTGGAGCAGGTGCAAAATAATATTAAAGAATCACTAAATATTGAATATCTCTCGATAATTGTGCAATATAAATTTAATAAGTCGTTTCTTGTATCGTGTATATATAGACATCCTAATTATTTGAAAACTAATCTTAACACGGACTATGAATTTCTGGAGGAGCTATTCTCTGACTGTACAAGGAGTAACAAATCTATATACATACTTGGCGATTTTAATTTGAGAGATGATAAATCTGCTGCTCCTCTAAGAAAAATACTAAAACACTTTTTTTTTGTGCCAAATAATTGACGAACCAACAAGAGGTGAAAACATACTGGACATACTGTTATTACTAATAACCTATGCTCTGTAATAAATAACAATGTATGTAACCCAATGATTTCAGATCATGCGTGTATAGAATGTGTAATAACTAGGGTTGCCGCGGATACCGGGTCGGGTACCCGGTATCCGGCTACCCGCTCCATTTTGCGGGTACCCGTTACCCGGCGGGTAGTACGATTTACCCGGCGGGTAATAAGAATTTAAATTTTTGCAATTTTCTTGCTGATTTGTTTTATATTGTAAGACTTTATTCCTAAATTTGGTGATGATATTATTTTCCTATATAATTCACATATAATCTAACTTAAGTAACCTTCTTTATGTGAACAACTTAAAGTTGTTAACTTTCACAATTTTTAAAGCTTTAAATTGTAAATATTTTTTTATAATTTTTATAAATATATTCGTTGTCAGAAATATTATAAGAATTTATCGCCAATTATTCAACATATTTACTAGCTAACATCTCTCATTTGGTTTGATAGTAACAAAATGCAAATATAAAATAGTTCTGCTTCAGCTGAGAGGAATCGATAAATTTATGGATTTAGAATTTTGATCAGCAAGTAGACTTTAATTTTTTCCGATAAAGTCAGACCCTTCCTAACCCTGGCATGGCCCCGAAAGATGGTATTTGATCACACAAATCATTTAAATTTTTAAATATGTATATTACATGCACTTGTTTTGAGAATAGTTTTGAATTTTCTGAAACTACTGCAGTTTATTAGAGGTACAAATTTAATGAGATTTGTGAAAATCTACAACAGAACCAACATAAATCTAAAAACCTATTAGTACAGCTTTGCGGAGCCCGACCCAGGGTTTGAAATACAAATTCTATAATCTGACTTCATATTATTAGTTTGCATCATTATCGGAACCACCATGCCGAATTTCAGCTCAATTGGACGATTTTTAAAAACCGGCATGGGTAACCCCCTAGGGTCCTATTAGATGAAAATTTTTCGAATCTTACTTCATATTATTTCATTAGAAGTCATTAGCAACCTCTGTACCAAATTCCAGCTTCACTAGATGAGTTTGAAAAATCGGTATGGATGACCCGATAGGGTCCCTCTACATAAAAATTTTGTCGATTTCAATTCATATTATTCTACTAAAACCCGCTAGTTACCACTGTATCAAATTTCAGCTTTCTACGACTATTTTGAATTTTCGACACCCATGACCCACACCACTAAAATGACCCCAACCGGTCAACCACTTTATCGATCAGGCTCATCTTCGAACTTGATTCCTAATTTGGGATGTTTTAAATATGTGCCAAATTTCAAGTAGATCGGATAAGTTTTACGAGAGTTATCGCAAACCAGACAGACAGACAGACAGACAGACAGACAGACAGACAGACAGACAGACAGACAGACGGACGGACAACACGGGTACATAAGCCCTGGGTCGGGCTAAAAAGACAAAGAAATTATTATTTCTCCAAGTTACCCAACGGATGAGCTCAACGTATGTACATTTATTGTATGTACATTATTTATACACATCTACGAGATCTGCTTGTAATGCATGTTCTTGTAGTAAGGATGTTAATTGCCGTTGTTTATCAATTTGGTTCTTGAGATGATTTAGCAATTAAATTCCCTTCTCTACCGTGAACTACATATAAAACTTTAGTATGTTACTGCATATTTCATTTAATTATCGTATTAACCAAAAGAAGAACGCAAATCCTGATAATAATAGGAGTTTTTCACAAAATTCGTTAATTTTGTGCTGATTTTCGAAGCGGGTACCGGGTAGCGGGTACCTGAGCGGTTACGGGTAGTTGGTGAGCGGTTAGCGGGTCGGGTACGGGTAGCCATTTTCGCTACCCGCGGCAACCCTAGTAATAATCCTACCGAAACCAATCCCAATTAAGAAATGTATAGCCTACCGAAATTTTAAAGTATTAAATAATTAAGACGTAATTAACGAGCTAGATAATAATCCCGTCAAAATAGAGTGTGACCAATCCAACGAAGCAGCCACCTCCGATCTAGTAGGAAAAGTTTTACAAACATTCAATTTGTTCGCCCCAGTGAAGAACAAAGTAATATGTGAATATAATACACGAAAATTCTTATCTGAATCTACAAAGACCTTAATTAAACAACGAGATGTCGCATATAAATTACATCGCCGCAGCCCAACGACATCATCTCTACAATCTGTGAGACAACTAAAGAAAGAAGTGGTTACTGCAATATATCGTGACACAAGAAAGGAATTCGCCCAAAAAGTGGAACAACTACACCTGTGGGGAGCCCTTAAAAAGCTATACCCAGCCCCCAAATTAATATTTGTCCAAATGAAATTAACTCCTTTCTGGCGGCAATATCAACGCGTAGTGACACAGCTGAGGTACCTGATCTACCCTTCAAACCGGATTTCCCATGGGAATGCGAGATAAGGTCGCATTCCAATTCCAATTAACGGTGAATGGAGTTGGGAAAAGTTGGCGACAAATGAAAAGCAGAGCATCAACCTCCTGTGATACTCTTGGAATAAATAACAGAATGGTAGATATATGTATGCAATCGTATAATTTTAAATTTCAGCTAACTAGGTTATTTAATATGTATATAAGTAGAGAGAATCTTCCTCAATTACTGAAAGTATCAAAAGTAGTCCCTATTCCCAAAACAAAACAGGTATCATCTCCTAATGACCTACGCCCAATTTCTATTCAGCCAGTATTGGCAAAATTGTTTGGGAAATTATTATTTGATCAGCTATATGTATACCTAGAATCGAATGAAATGCTATCACGATATCAATTTGGAGGTCGAAAATGTCATTCCACTACGCATGCCCTAATCGTATTAACCGATTTTATATATGAATCTCTAGAAAACAACAATGTATGTATTTTTGTAAGCTGTGATATTAGAAAGGCCTATGATTTTAGTTGTAAAGAAGTATTAAAACATAAGCTAAAATGGTATGGCGTCTCCTCAGAATTAATAATATCTTTTTTAAGTGGTAGGAAGCAATATGTATGCATGTGTTGTAAAGATAAACAAAAAATCTCTCAAACTTTGTCAACGAACCTAGGTGTCTCCCAGGGCCTTTGCCTTAGTTGTCTGTTGTTTTTAATCATGATGAATGACCTAACTTTACATATTAAGAATTGTTTGTGTGCAATGTTTGTGGACGATACAGGATTAATCATCTCTGGAAAAATAGAAGATATACAAAATGTTGTAAAATTAATGGAAGAAGACTTAAATAGTGTAAGCAAGTGGATGAAAAGTAGTAGGCAGGAACTCAATGTAGATAAGTGTGTGATGATGGTTGTGAGCAAGAAAAATGCCAAACCAGTACTTGAAAATGTAATTGTTAAAATTAACGGAGTTCCATTAAAAAGAGTTCAATCAAAATGCTAGGTGTGATTATTGATGAGAATGTAAATTTTAATGAGCAATGCAATAACGTAGTAAAAAAATGTCAGAGCGCTTTGTGGTCGCTGCGGCCGTTAAAATATGTTTTGAATCAGGATCAGAAATTAATTGTAATACAAGCGTTGGTGCACTCAATTTTCTCTTATGGGTGCGCTGTTTGGTTAGTTGGTAAGAAAAATCTTGAGTCTGTCAATAAAATAATTCGTACTTGTTCGAGATTTGTCTCTGGCAAATTAAAATATGACTCAATAAGTGATGACGTGAATGCGTATGGTTGGCTTAATGCAAAAAATGTGGTTGCTTTTGAAGTATCAAAATTAACATTTAAGATCCTAAATGAATGTGGTCCTAAAGTTTTCAATAATTATCTAAATATGGAAAGTAAAAATGTGTGTACTAGAAATAAGTCATATATTTTACCACCTTTAAATGTTAAAACACAAATAGGAAAAAAATCTTTCCGATATAGAGCAGCTAAAACCATGATGACACTTCCTAATAATTTACAAGAAAATGTGTATGTAACAAATCTGGTCAATTTTAAAAAGCAGGTAAAAAATGTACTAATTGATAAGCAAAGAACAGAAAGAATGACAGAAATATTGGCATTAATCGATGAATATGAATTTGATAATTTGTTGAATGTATTTTAATGTATCTTTTGACCTTGAGATGTAAGAACCTACTTTGTAGGGTATCTCATTGAATTAAATAAATAAATAAATAAATAATAAGAATAATAACTGAGCTAACCAGTACACAATTTTTTAAATAATTTTCAGTGTCGAGATATTGTTAAAAATGTGCAATTTTCACGCATTTTAAGGCATAGTTCTAACAATATCTCGACACTGAAAATTATTTAAAAAAATTTGGTCTACAATATTGTACAGCAACCCTTTGTGATTTTTTTAAAAGTAAAGAACGTCCGGGAATGAATGGGAATGGTCTGAAAATGTGGTCATAAAATCACAATGAGTTATCGGAATTTTAAACTTTTTGCATATGTATAATACCAAATACGTACCTACATAATTTAATTAATAGCTAAGGCCGCCACACCCCCGTTGGCGACTAGTTCGATTTTCTTGCGAAGATTTTTCATTAAATTTTTTCCCGAAGTTTTTGCCACTTCCGAGGTGATTTTCTTCCATCGTCCTTTGAATTTTCGAAAGGTGTCAGGCACATCTTGAAGCCGGGAGTATACTGACTTAGAAAGTGCCCAGAATTTTTCGATTGGGCGGAGTTGGGGTACATTAGGTGGGTTGATATCTTTTGGTACGAAATCAATATTTTTCTTTCTGAGGTACTCGGTCACTTTCTTTGCATAGTGACAAGTGGCGAGGTCAGGCCAAAACAAAACTTTATCATTTTTGTGAAACCTATTAATAAATGCTTCCAATCCAGCCTTGACGCAATTTTTCAGATAAATATCTTGATTGATATTCCCTTCGAGAACTACCGGGTCTGATACATGTCCGTGACTGGAGATGCATTGCCAAATGCAATATTTCTTTGGAAATTTGTCTTTTTTTCGTACTTTTTCTTCATAAGCCACTTCAGAGGGATCCGAGCTATGAAAAAAATGACGCCCTGGAAGATTTGAAGGGTTAACCGGAACATACGTTTCGTCATCCAGGATCACTACTTTTCCACGCATTTTCTTCAACAATTTTTGACAGCAATCCTTGATCCGACTTTCTTGTACGGGCTTGTAATTTGGTGCAGGTTTTTTGGTCCTTGCTTTGATTCCTAATTTATGGACCTTAATTTCCCCCAGGTAGCTTTTGGAAATTTTGACTTTCCTGGCAGCTACAGCTACTGACGTTGATGGCTTGGTTTTGAAAATTTTTTCAATTCTATTTTTCACTCGAGTGGTCGCTAGCTTCGCCGGACGACCAGCTGGCTTCTTGAATTGCACATTTTCGGAATCCTTGAACTTTTTTATGTAGGAATACACATTTGAACTTGGAATTCCTTCCTGCTTAAAAAAGTTCCAGGTCACCTTGGAGTCTCGGTTGGCTGTCGTGTTGTAGAACTCCATCACTCGTTTTGCTAACAGCTCCCTTTCAAACAAGCTTCTTCTACCCTTATCCATTTTTGAAATTTAAGAGTGATATACCAAATTGACCCTAATGAAGTGGGCTTTCAGAAATTTAAATTATTATAGTTCGCGGGTTTATTGATTTGTCAATATACTCGCTAGAGCGCGCATTCCCATTCATTCCCGGACGTTCTTTACTCGCTTCAGGTTTTGACAATTTTTGAAGAAGTTATATCTGTTTAAAACAATACATTTTTAAACAAGCCAAACTCCTTCAAAAATTGTCAAAACCTGAAGCGAGTACTTTTAAAAAATTCACAAATAGTTACTTTACAAAATTGTTTTTACAAAATTTAAAAAATACTTTCAAGTATCGAGATATAATTAAAAATATATAATTTCACCCATTTTCACGCCCAGTCTCTTTATTCCCCTTAAGGAAGGAGAACCTATTAGTTTGAAAATTTTTTCCTTCTTTATGCAGTGTGCATCAGGATCTCAGCATTTGGTTATACAATAGAATTATGTAGTATGTATTGAACAGTATTGTACACTGCACGTTGTTTTGCAACAATGATATATAATGGCTTTGCTCACAGCCTGAAGAATTAAATAAATGTATAAAAGGTTTCGGACTAATGACGGTCAGAGTGCTCTGAATTTTTTATGATCTGCTACTTTTATTAAAGTTTATCAGCTTGTTGAACTACCTTCACAAAACGGTGTTTCGAAGAGTTGTAATACTCGTATTATGGTTTTAAATGCCTGGAATAAAGTAGGTGATTACATATATCCTTTTGTACAAATTACACTCGATTTTTGTGCTTGAATCAAGTTGAATAAATACAAAATGTTAAGTTCCCCTGTATTGCAGGTAGGTATATACATTGTGGGCAAAATGGTCTTACCCATCATAGATACGGGCTTAATGCAGCCAATTTTCATGCAACAATAGCTGACCTTAGTATTTCACAAGCAGGTCAATATTTCTTAGGTTGGACATATTAAGAAATAGAATATTCATAAAGGAATTTATATTTTAATGAGCTTGCTTATTACAATAAAAATAACCCGGTAACAGCTATAACCAGGCGGTGACTAGATCTGACTCGTAATAAAAATAAACACGACAGAACCAAAAATAACGTCGGCATTAGAATACCACCGCGGTGTAACATATATTACCAACTTGGTAATAAATTTACTACCTGCGGTAACGAATTTATTACCGTGGTGTTAGAATTACATATAGTCACTGTCGGTAATATATATCACTGAGTACCCAATTATTTTGAGTGTAGAAATATTTATGTACTAATTAAGAGTTTCTGCAGACACGAAAGGATTGCATGTCCAAGCTCAATTAAAAGATTTATAAGCCCACAAATGAAACCTTGTAGTCCTGGAAGTTTCTGTGGAAAAGAGTTTATAATAAAAACGAGGTATGAAAATGCTTGTTCATGAATATTTAGCCAATATGTAGGCTTCCAAATAACCAATAATTAGGTATTGGTTTCTACCTATATGCTGGAATTTGTTTCCATTATAAATTATTCGAGGAAAACCAGTAGACTCGAAAACTGGAAATAATAATAATAAATATTATTAACGATCGAATATATCTATTTCTAAACTTATGTATGTCGGGTATCCAGTATAATATACTTACCAACATCGGAGTGCCATGTCATCTATTTAATTTAAGAGTTTGTCCAGGGGCATTTCTAAATTCTGCAAAAATTAAGTATGAAAAGATATTTTACGTTCTCTATCATTCTCTTAAATTTTTTAGTTTCCTCTGGCAATCCAGTACTCGACAACTCATTGACTCCTCCGTTTCACAATATTCACAGAATATAGATTCTACCAGAAGAATCGATCTTATGTATTCGAGTGATGCTTATGGAAGAACGGGGAGAGCCAACCAAATAACTCGGTGTACATTTGGCCCACCTGGGGGATGGCACCTCCGCATCATCATCATCACCACATCTCCTGGCATCAAAAAATGATGATGAAAGCACATAGGTGGCGGTGGCACCCCGATTTCTGCACCAGAACACACCATTCTGAGCTGCGTCTCCACAAATTTGATGCTCTACGAGGGTGTGTTCTGGTGCACAAATGGGGGTGCCACCGCCACCTATGTGCTTTCATCATCATTTTTTGATGCCAGGAGATGTGGTGATGATGATGATGCGGAGGTGCCATCCCCCAGGTGGGCCAAATGTACACCGAGTTATTTGGTTGGCTCTCCCCGTTCTTCCATAAGCATCACTCGAATACATAAGATCGATTCTTCTGGTAGAATCTATATTCTGTGCACAATATTTTCCTCCAAGTCCAAAACTTCCCTTGTCGACTTCATCTAGTCTTTGAAAAAATTACGTCAGAAAATTTGGAGCATACCAGCAACCTTCCGATAACCTTAAAATCTAGGAAGTACTACGAGGAGAGGTATAACTTTCGTTCACTAAAAGAACAAGGACATCTAACGCTCAACATTTTGAGGAACAAAGGTTGGCAATGTGAAAATGTTTTCTTTTTCTTTAAGCCAACAAGAGTTTTTAACGAAAAATATATCGACATTTTATCGACTTGGATCCAACTCAACAATAAATTTTATTTAGAGGATAGATCATCGAATAGATCATCGGCAATAGAATGGGGCACGGAGTCAATTTGGTTCCTCATAGTCTCGAATTTGAAGAAGGAAGAGTTTTCGACTTTACCAACCTCGATGTGGGATATAATGAACGTTGAAGAGAACGCCATACAGAAGTTGCTTACTGTTAATTTATTCCTCTTGTTTTTGCCAGACGGAAACAGTTCCTTTTCTCTGTGTTCTCTTTACACCTTACATAGTTGGAATCTTCGATGTTTACAAACCCTCAATATTGAATATGTGCTAGGCAATGAATTCTTAAAATTGGGAACAGACAACATTTGGAATATTGAAGATTCTAAACTTCATAAAAGCCCTTTGTCAAGTGATGCAAATGTAGATGCAACTGTGGACGGCTACATTTTTAAAAACATTTTAGAGAAAAAAATGAACGGCAGTATTTTAACTACAGGATGTGGAAACTATGGCCACTGTGCGTATTCAAAATTTATGATGGCACGTCCCCTAAAGGAGTATGGTGGGATCAAAGACGCCATTTTTTTGAAAGCTGAGGGTCTAAACTTTCTCTCGTGCTACAGGGTTACCTATATCAAGTTTTATTTGTATTTTTCTCCCTTCTCTGCGAAAATTTGGGTTTCCATTTTGGTTGTTTTGGTAGCAAGTGGAATTTTTATGGACATTGTTTGCCATCTGAAACAGATAGAAATGAGGAATAGTATACTGTTGATATTTCTCGGTTTCCTAATTGACGAGGCAAGCTTCATCCCCAGAAAATTGTGGAATCGTTACTTTGCCAAAATGGTGATTGTTCCATGGCTCCTTTTTGGCACGATTTTAAGCAATCTGTACCTCGGCAAGTTGATTGACGATGTAAATTCTCCGTTGGCTGGGAAGAGTTTGAACTTTTTAAATGAAACCAGGATCGAAGGGGATGAAGAACTTGATATGGATGACTTGTACCAAAGGCAATCTAGGTTTTACAGCCAAGATGCACATCTCCAAGACTGGGAGGAAAAATCATTTTCCATTCTATCCGCTCCGTATAAAGGTTTTTGGGACAAATTTAGCAAAGCAGAAAGTTACAACCTTCAAAATATTTTAATGAGAGAATATAAAAGCGCTTTATTTGATGTCGGAGGAGTTAGGAAGCTTTATTTTTACCTTCTTAATCCGTACTCTCGATGGCTTCCGATTCTTTATGATAGTCAATCCTGGGAGGATGTGACGGCTGAAGATGTGCAAGAGTTGATTGAAGAAGAATTAATCGAGTGTGGGAAATCCGTTTATGTCGACTATTCAAAAGAAGTGGTCGCTAACAGAAGTTATCTAAAGAGACGTTACCCCAACATAAATTTCTACTTGGGAAAAGAAAAGTTTTTTGAGAAGAGTTATGGTTTGATATTCGAGATAAACGTGGCAAAATCAAAGGTTCCCACGTATTTTAAGATGTTTTTTGAGAGTGGAATATACATAATGCTAAATTCACTGGCAGATTACAACCTTTATAACCAGAAGAAAATTATTAGTTCTAGGATCATTGCAAATAGGCAAGAATTAGGGAACGAGGAAACATTTTCTCCGCTTAAAATTGAGAATAGCATTCAGACATTGTTTGTAATTCTTGTTTTCTTATTGCAAATTTCATTTGTAGCCTTCTTTATGGAGATTTCTCCCCGTTTAGTGAGAAGTATTAAGAGGATAGGAATGCATTTAAAAACTATATATTTAAAAATTAAATTAAAGTACGTTCAAATGCGGAAATTTAAAAGAAGCAAGATATGGAGAAGAGAATGGCTAGGAATAGTAATGCAAAAATTTAGGATACATAGATATCTTGCCTACATCTTTGGTAAAATTGGTAGAGAAAAATTCAAATTCCCAAAATTCAAGAGAAAGAGATACAGATGGGGATTGAATTCACGAAGACTTAATATCAATCCAACCTGTTTCTATCAGTAATTTGAGCCTTCATGTGAATATAGTAGAGTTAGTGAGTATCGGCGGTAAGTAAATACTTGTGAATATTCTTATTTAAGAGATATTACGAGTAACAAACAAAATAGCAAAGCAATACATCTTGGCCTGGATTAATCTTACTCAACACGCACAATGTGCATATTTATCATATAACGAAGCTAAAAATACTAAAATGTTTCAGTTTATGTCAGGCCCTAAACTAAGCCGAAATTAGGGGTGGGCAAGCTTTTCGAAACGCCGGTCCTAATTGCAAGTTATGAAAGAATTCAGAAAGTATAGCTTGTGATGTAGCCCATGTGTTCCCTACAGCTTGATAAACATTTGATCCAATCGGTTCAACCAGGCCTTGCCAGCTTAACCGATTTTGATCACACCCCCATCCCACAGTTCATCTCACACTGCACATCATACATTCAGCTTGCCAGCACCCTCTCAACTACATACAAAACTTCACATCCCCGTCGTAGTCGTCCCAGTTCATGTTCCCCGTCCATGCCCCGTTCACTCCAGTCCCCGTTGCCGCCCTAAGTATAGTCGCAGTCCTACCTGGCTAGACGGGCAAAATTACTAGTATTCTACATAAGATTAGTCCATTCTCTGTCTGTCTGTCTGTCTGTCCGGAACGCATCCCTACAATGTATACAAAATGTTAGCATTTAAGGATAGAACTAAGGACCAAACTGCCATAAGCAAGGTCCGGAGAAGCTAAAGATAGGTCGTCGTAGTGCTTGCCATGGGCAGGGTTAGGCTAAGCCAAAGTGCTTGCCAAACTGCTTGCCATTGCCATGGCACTGCCATAGGCAAGGTCTAGGGCAGGGTTAGGCTAAGGAGGGGAGCTTGCGAGGTTGATAATAACAGATCTTGATGCCCTTTGGATATGTGGTAGGGACCCATGAGTGTACTAAAACCCTGAAGTGGTTTGACTCCATGGCCACATTTACGCCCGGCACACCCACTCAAAAATGCCCAAAAAACGCTTTCACTCCTGTTTTCACTCACTCAAATCCAAGCCAAAAATCCAATTTTACTCGGATTTTGAAATTTCTTTCACCAATATACTCCCCGATAGTTGCTTTCTTCAATCCAATATCAAACTCAATTTTTTCGAAATTTTTAGTATTTTTAAAATTTAAATTTCTGAATGAGCATTGTTGTAGCAATCAACAAGGCAAATTATGCCTGCGAAATAATAATCAGCAAAATTGAGTTTGATATTGGATTGAAGAAAGCAACTATCGGGGAGTATATTGGTGAAAGAAATTTCAAAATCCGAGTAAAATTGGATTTTTGGCTTGGATTTGAGTGAGTGAAAACAGGAGTGAAAGCGTTTTTTGGGCATTTTTGAGTGGGTGTGCCGGGCGTAAATGTGGCCATGGAGTCAAACCACTTCAGGGTTTTAGTACACTCATGGGTCCCTACCACATATCCAAAGGGCATCAAGATCTGTTATTATCAACCTCGCAAGCTCCCCTCCTAAGTCAAAGTGCTTGCTATTGCCATGGCATTGCCATGGGCAGAAGTTGTCTGTTTTGCAAGTTGAAATTTTATGGGGCAAAGTGAGATTAGAGGGGGGGACGGGAGATTTTGTTGGGCAACGTGAGACTTTGTAGGGCAACGCGAGATGTGGAGCAACGTGAGGTTTTTTTATAATAAGTAGTCGCCTGTTGCGATAGAATCACGATCAAAACGCATTCGGATGAATGAGTAGTCGTGTTCTGGGTTCAGGGCAAAAGGGCAAAAGGCTATCACCTATCTATCCAGCGGATGGCGTTCTGATCCTGATTTGATCCGGTTGCAGAATAGTAACCCATTCAAAAAAATAAAACGGATCCCGTGTTTCACACGGGCTATAGCCTAGTGTATGTGTAATGATATAGTGTAATTTCTATAAAAAGTCTTCGAGTATGGACTCCATGTTGGAAGACTTTTTGGTGATTAGGGGAAAGTCGAGACGAAAATATTTGAATAAGATTATACAATTTATTTTACAATTTAACATCAAATGAAATACTGGGCATCATGTCAAAACTGCGACGCATTTCACATCAACAGCGCACAAATATATTATACTTATTATTGCCATTACTTTTATTGTCATAATCATAAAAGATGCAAATTCCTTTTATAATAAAAACATGGATTTTTGGGAGTATTTTCCTCTCAAACATCCGTCCCAATTGTTCGTCACCATGCAAAACTATATGTGGAAATCCATTGGAAACAATGAATAAGGAAAATATTGTCAAAATTCCAACCAACAGGTAAAATTCTGTATGCATGCATACCATGATTTGCATCTGTCAAACAGAATACTTTGGAATTTTCATGGTTTTAACGTATTTGTTTCAAATCCATATAAATTGTTGTTCCACCAACTGTCATATCAAACCGTCAGAAACCTTAACGGGGAAACCAGTTTAACCATGAACTTTCTAACATTTGAGTTGAAAGCATTCGTGTCAATTTTAGTATTTCTGTTCGAAAATATCATTTCACAAGGTAATCAACATTTCGATTGTATATTTAGATACGGATATATATACTTATCTTAGCTGATTTTGATATCGGAACGTTCATAAATTATATCACGGAAAAATCCAGATTTTTAATACCGTTTTCACAGTTACAAGAAAAACCTAATGTGTGACGAAAATTTTTTATTGTTATTTTCCATAGTAAAGTATTGTTCGCAGAGTTCATATAATAGTTTAAATTAAATCGTGTTCATGGCAACCTACTAAATCCGTATCAATAATCGTAAAAAAATCGTAGAAATTCACACCAAAATATATCTAAAAAAAGCTCACCCCTCCGGGGTGTCACAAACTGATCCCTATCCTGAAAATTTTTTATAAATTAAACACCTCCTCCAGTTCCTTCCCTGGAGGCAATGTTCCCAAAATGGCGGAAACGTTTCCGCGTTGAATGGCGACACTCATTCGCTGGATGAGGAAAGACTTTGCACGACTTTCCCCCGTAGTTGAGGCGATCCTCTGGCTTCGATGTGGTGGAGCCCCTCCTTGGCCCATACCCCCGTAGTTTCCATGGCGACGGGGACGAAGAGAAAACGGTCCTGAAGGAAGGCGTACTTCCGGTTTTTGGCGTTGTGGGCGGTCTCGGCGGCGGCACCCGGCCGTTTTGATGTTGCAAGGAGGTGGGAGGGGGCGAACGTGTCGGCACACGTGAAGTCCCAGACCAATGATCTTCCCCGTGACCAAGGGACCATGGTCAGTCCGTCCGGCTTCTTGCCGTCGGCTCTTGCACAGCCGGGCGGCTCCTTAATGCAGGGAACTTCGGCCGATCTGAGGGCGCGGGCAATGACATCGTTGGCGGCTGCATGTCGAGAGTGGCGGCCCGCACTCTTGCGGCACTTCAGGCCGTGATAGCCTCTGGCGGTGACCTGTTCGCCGCAGGGGCACTTGTGGGGGACGCAGATGTCGCATCCGAGACGTAGTGCGGTGGCGACACGAAAGGCTTCATTGGGTAGGTGGGTTCCGAGTTGGGGGGACGGAAGGGTGTTGAGCCACGCCCCCGTGTGTGGTTGGATGGCGGCGAGGAGGCGGGCCTTGTCCGCTGGTTCCGTTGCCCGTTCGCGGAGTTTTTGAGTGGTGAGGAGTTGAAGGGGGGATTCCCAAGCAGATTGGGACCCCAAAAGAGTTTCTGCGGGTTTCTCCGCCCCGTCCGCCAAAGTAGCCCATTCCCGCTCCGCATCCTCCAAGGTAATGTCGGCGGTGATGACATCTTCCGGGATGAGGGATGACACTAGTTGTGAGGTGCTGTGGCACGACGCGATAAAGCACGGCATCGCCGTGTCCACAGCATGTCTCACTCCTAGGCCTCCCATCTTCACCGGAAGTGAGGACTGGAGCCATGAGTCAGGGGAAAGGTGGCAGTTGAGGGTGTTTTCCAGGGCGACCTTGAGGGTGTCGTCGTAGTCCTGGAGGAGCTCCTTCTTCGTCCAGGATGGCGCGCAACGCATAAAATAGATGAGCCGGGGGGTGGAGATGGATGCCCGCAGGAGGTAAAACGCGGAGTGGGAGGTTAGGTCGCGTAGGCGGGAGGACATGGTGGCGAGGTCCTCCGTCTTCTTCCCCAACACTGACACAATGGCTTCGTCAGTGAGGGGGCTCCCCAGGAGTGTTGCGGTCTCAGGGAGGATTGCTTGAATGCCGGGCGCGGCTCTCTGAAAGGCCGCCCAAAGTTCCGCCTCTTCCAGCGGCGTTGCCCCCATGAACCCCACTTCTCACTTGTTGGTATTGAGGTGGAGTCCCACATCTTCCCCCATCTTCACCACGGTGGCCAATGCCTCCAGGACTTTGGCGGGGCAATCTGCCACCGTGGCGTCGTCCAGGTACCACATGTTGAGCGTGGTGGTAATGGCTTGCAGGATGGGGTGGACGACGAGGGAGAAGAGGGCGGGTCCGAGGGGGTCCCCTTGTTGGCAGCCTCGGAGGGAAGGGATGGGGGTGGTCCCGTAAAATAATGTGGAGGGGACGTGGCACTGGGCGATGAAGGGAAGTACTCGGGGAATTTCTCTTTTATGATGGTGAGGACATCGCGCCTTATTTCGTTGAAGGCGTTCCTAAAGTCCATCTTCAGGAATGCCTGGGGGGTGTGGTGCGTAGCGTTGAAAAAAATTCGCGCAGCGTGCGCCCCCGCTTCTGACCCCCCTTTGACCCCCACTCCCAGTTGATGCGGGGCCAGGTATTCGACGAGGTTGGGGGTGATGCGGTTGGTGACGATCTTCGCCAGTAGTCGCCGCCAAACGTTCCCCACGGCGACTGGTCGGATTCCCCCCGTCTTCTTTAGTAGGGCGGTGAGTGACGCGCCGTAAAAAATGGGGCAGACTTCTTCAGGGACATCCCCCCTGAGCATTAGTCCGAGAAGGGCCTTGGTGGCCTTGATTAGCTCCTCCCCCCCTTGCCCAAGGGTGAGGGAGAGCAGGTCCTTGAGGATTTGGGGCGCATCCCGTCCAACCCTCCGGCCTTTCCTGGGGGAAATGAGGCGATTGCGGCGAGGAGTTGGTCGTCTTCAATGGGGGAAGGGGGATTCATCTTGTTGGGAGGAACCGGGAAATTAGCGGGTTCCGGGTGTGGGGGGTGCTTGAGTAGGAGGGCCGCCAAAGTCTCCTCATTATTGGGGGCAATGACGTCATCCGACGTGAGCAGACGGATGGCTCCCCGCACGTCCCCGTCTGACAACTTGGCCTCCACCTTCTTGGCCCGCTGTTGTTGTTGTTGCTCCGTGGAGATGGGAGGGCGTGGTACCCTGGGCGCTGGTGTGGTGGACTGGCGGTCTTTCCCCCATCTGTGGGCGAGGTCCTTCACCCATTTGGTAAGGTTTACACCCTTGTCGGACTTGCGGGGAACTTGGAGCACGTGGTAAGGGAAGAGGAGCAGCGCGCTGCTCCTCTTCCCAACCTGAACGGGTTGGCCAACCCGTTCATCATTCCCATTGCCCTTTCCCTCGACCCGGAGGTCGAACTTCCAATAATAAGGGGAGGAAAACAGACTGATACGACTGATAAACAATTATCTTAACACTGCTGACATGCAGAAATTCGTAAATCCGCAACATAATCCAGCTCATATCTCCACAGCAAAAAAACAATATCAATCTCGCATCGTTCTATCAAGTTTGGGTTATGCAAAATGCATACAAGACAAACCCGGTTCTCCCAAAGTTACATCTCGTGATATTTTGTGCGTGATACCGTCATCCCCTTAGAGCCATGTATCTGCACAACTTCGTAGGGAAAATATTCCTACCCCACAATTTCCAGCACAACCCACTTCGCATAATCAGATCAATTATTACTCTCTTATAAATATCACAATCACCAAATTGAAGGATAACTTCAACAAGCAACATGATCAAATTAAAATTAAACAACCAGGATACGCCAGTTTCTACACTAGAAAGAAAATGACCCTTCTGTGTAAGAAAGATGACAACTTGTCAACAGCTTATCCACTCCGCAAATTTGCAAACGCTGGATCTTTAAGAAGCAATATCACAACTTCTCAATATCTGACATGTTTATTACCAGTCGCCCCCTCTCCATATCAAGTCCCAATTCAATGACCATCGAATTCGTCATCCCTTCGTCCCCAAATCTTCCTACTACATAATATTTCGGATCAAGAATATACCATACACTCATCGTGGACCCTAAGTTAATCGACCGATATCCTCATCATTACGTCATCAGCAGAATTATAGTTCATTATTAAGTAATAAGACTTCGTGTCCCACTAACACATTAATATCCTGCATGTTCTGGATACCCATTCTATGGAGGCTTGTGGGACCAAGCCAATAAGAACAAGGGGAATGTAAGCGGAGGCAATGTCACAATGTAGGTTAGTGGCAGAGCCCGAAATAGACTTGAGTATGGTGTGATCTTGGGGAAAGATCACACCATAGCCAAGAAGAGATCTCGAGCAAAAGGTTCGAGAGTCAGTCAGTCGGGTTTTAGGAGAGCAAGGTTTAAGTCTTAGGTTAGTTAGTTAGGATAGGTTAAGCCGCAGTTGTAAATAGGTTAGAGAATGAGAATAAAACCCCGAAAGGGGAACGAAAAGAAGAAGTTGTGCATATGTGTAGTTTAGTAATGTTATCCAAACGGTAACATAGGTTTGGCCACAAAGTATTCAGGGAGCAAACACTTTGAGATAGTGGGAACCGAAAATTACCAGAGTCCTGAGCTAAAGAGTGGCTCTGGATACACCACTAGGACAGACGTGTACAGCTTGGGCCTCGTATTTTTGAAATTAGTTCAAAGAAAGATGGATTTTTTAAAGGAATTGCAAACCTGCACAAAATTAAGCAAGCTTTCAAGTTCGAGGGACAGATATTTGTACCTTAAGGATGATCTTGTACAAGACGAATTTGCAGTTTGGGCAAAAATTATTAATAAGATGGTTAACCCTGATCAAACCAAACGGATATCTTGTAATGAACTGGAGGTAGTTTTAAGTAAAATTAGTATTTAAATTTTGGTCATTTATTAATTGTTCATTAGTTGTATTCATTAGTTATAACTCTGTTGTGTCCAAATTTGGAACCATAACCATTAAGTACATTTCAATATTTTGAATATGTGTGCGACGATTGTTAAATCTAAAACATTTCATAACATTGATAATTAGTGTCATTAGGTTTTACTATGTATTACTAATACAGTGTAGAAAGTAATAACCAAGGCAGTAGAATAACATAAGTTTACTCGATTTTTCTCCCTTACACTCTAAAATTGTTACACCGTATTTAAGCTAAACTAATGTTTAATAAACGTCATGTGAATCATATATACCAGCGTTGACAAAATCTCTTACATTTTACCATATGTAAATAAAACCACAAGATTTCACTCAATCGTGCAATGCACGCAAGTGCTAATCCGATTCCAAGTAGCGCAAAATGCATCTCCAGTTGTCCAATTGAAAATGGTTTATCCCATCCAATCCCCATTTTGTCATCGCTACTTTTATATTTTAAAATACCCTTCCGAACAATATATACTCCTGCCTCATCAACAAATTTTTGATATCGCTTAGTCCAATATGAATAAATTCCAGATTCATAAAGTCCGCTTAACAAATTTCCAAGCACGTAGCCTACCCTATCCCTCGATGATACCCAGGTCCATGGAATATCTATCAGATGATAATCATTATTTCTTACTTCCACAAATCTTCCCGTTTCCTTGATCAATCTCGCAAGTGTTCTCAAATTTTCAGAAGTCTGGATAACTACAAATTTTGTAAATATATTTTTACTTTCATAAAGACCTGCAAAAGCCAGGGTAACAACTATTTCACTAAACTCTTCCCCAAATACTTCTGGAATTACATCAATCTGTATCTTTTGATCCAAAAGTTGTGGTACCGTCTTTAATAAATTTTTAAGTCGTTCGTGAAACCAGACATTTCCCGACGTTCCAAACGTATGTAGGTGTCTCAAATGAGTATAATTTAATATCCGGAGTACGTACAAGTTCTACTAGATTATTTGGTAATTTAATTTTAGGATCCGAAATTAACAATAAATAAAGAATTTTCGCATACGAGCACGATAATATTATCCCCATTCCAGACCACATGGCAATAATAAATGAACCAAATCTAACCAGTGTCCTTAATTGGTTTTCCATAATTTCATTCTTCTGCCCCAATACGATGGAAAATATCCAAATTAAAATTGACCACAGCTGGCTGAAATCTTTTTTGAGTGATTTGCACACTATAATCGATAACAGGACACCTCTTAAGAAAAAAGATATCCAAACGTAAATATCGAATGGCTTCGAAAGTTTCATAATTTTAATGAGTTTCGCCTTATTGACAAAGACATAGTAAACTAAACCGTCGTGAGATGCCCCATACGGGAAAATATTAATCGAACCCAAACTCAATTCGTTATCTAAAACATAATGATATGTGCTGCTCAATTCACGGAAATATAATAAGCCCAGCTGCTTCTTGCGAGAATCATAGCTTATTAATGTTACGTTACTCTTTGACAAGAAATGCAGTATTAGACATAGTTTGTTATCTATTGCCTGAAATACGTTGAATCTTGGTTGAAACGCCAATCTCGAATTGCTACAATAGGATTCTGCCAAACTCCGTTTCAATCTAAAGATCTCACTTCCTATTATCACAATATGTACCGCATGACCGATGAACTCATTTTGCAAGTCAAACCGACCAAAGAACTTGTTAGAATTCAATAGTAAAACATGTAATGTTGGAGCTATATTGTATCCTGGGTGACTTAATGCTATGAATGTGTTCGCTTTCAAAATGAACACACTTTGTAAAATATTATTTTGAAAGTGTACTAAAATATCAATCGGCAATATCGCTTCGTCTACATTTATTGTATGGTTAAGTCTATGATTCTGGTGGAAGTCGACAAAGATACGAAACGTAGGCTTTTTTGAGTAACTCGAAAATTTTATGGTATTAATTATCCCCGATAAGTTGAACTGATTCATATCATGGTTATACATTTGCCCAGAACATGAATTGCAAATGCGAATATTTCTTGTTAGTATACGATTAGAAACTAGTGGGAAGGTTAAGTTATTACTAAGGTATGTCCTAAAAGCTGGGAGTTGGAAAGATTGTTCCCAACTGGGTTGAAAAATGTTGCTAAAATTGATAACTTCTAAGCAACAAAATTTACTAAAAATTTTCAGGAGCGCGGTAAAGCTCAACATGTTCGAGCCTCAGATATTTTATAAAACAAAGTCGTTAATAGGTCGACTAAAATAAGCTCGATTGGGTATGTAATTCCTACGAATATCCACTCACGAATAAGTTATGAAATCGTTTTAAAAGCTTGCACGAACGGTCGGCATTGTTTAGATATGCATCTTTTTATAATAATTACGCAAACTGTGCCCCAGCAAGTGAATATTCTATTTAGCTTCCTTAAATAATATGTACGGTATTGATTACTACCTCTGAGCAGAAATAACACCAGGGTTTGTTTCTCATAAATTCGCAGATTTCCCGGTGAATTGTATAGAATTAAACATACTAATGTTGAAATTACCAAGATAAGGAGATGCCCAGAAAAGTTTTATTCGGGATGGTTGAGATATTCAATTGACACAACAAATTATCATTAAGTATTTCAAAATTTGTAAGACTAATTATACAGTAAAATGTGCAGTACTACCTTTATACTTTATAATTACAATATTTCGTAGACATATTTTGCCTACTAAATGGTCGACAATTTTTTAACCAATCCTCCAAATTTAGTTTCTTGTGCAAGCTATCCATTTATATAAACACCCTTTTAATATGTTAGCTTATGTAAGATTTACAGTATGAAGCTTGTGATTTTCCTTATTTCAAAAATTCAAACTTGATTATGTGTTATTTGAGGCAGTAAAACTTAGGATTAGTAATTTTACTAATTTCAATCATTACAAAAAAACATTAAGTGAACCTTAATTTTAAAAAAATATTAAACCAATCCAATTCTAATTTATCTACATATACAAAAATTTAATAGGCTATACAATTCACGAATTTCTAACCTGAATTTTATTCCTTACTTTGAAGCTACAAATTAGTACAAAAAACAAAATTTATTGATACATCTAGCTATCCCAAATACTGAGGCAAAGGACCTAGACCACCATCTTTTCCAAAATAAGCATGTTCTTTCTTAGGCTCACTAATTGGCATTATCTTGGATAGACTTTGAAATCCGCGGGCTGCCTTCGCCTGAATAAAGTTAGTTGATGATTCCGCCAGACTTCTAAAATTGTCCGCACCATCACCATTCTACGTATATAAAGGAAAAAACATGTATTTTACTTTGCCGTCGTTATAAAATTTTAACCAGTAACCGGTACATAAGAAATTTATTACCACACTAAGGCCAAATACTAACAATTCTTTTCGAGCTGAAAACTAATTTACCACAAATGATGACAAAATTACCGGTACATAGTCACCCATGTAAGATATTTTACTACCGGATTATTTTTAGTATAAAAATAATATACCATTTAATTTAAATAATCCACCCAAAAACAATATCGCTACTTAATTATCTTACCCTTTGGAAATAATTCACACTTAATCGACCCCTTACTCCACTTATGTCAAAACCTTTACCAGCAGTAAAATCTTTCCCCTGGTAATGGTTACCTTTCGTTAAGGAAAATGTAGAAACAGCACTATAAATTAAAGAAAACACCAGGTCCCCATAATTGTTAAGATTTCCATAAGATAATTCAAATTAAAAATTTACCACGCCATCACAGCCAAGTGGATTAGACACAGCCGAATTTTGAAAATCATTTCGTCTCAGATTAAATTTTTTGTCTTATTTCCTGCTAATTTATAATTTCGAGTTTCGTTGAATAAATCGGTCGCAGAAGAATTGTGAAGTATTTATACGCTGGTCAGCCGCGTAGCCAGCATTTAACTCTGGGGAGGGCTCAATAAATTATAAATATGAATAGTATTTCATTCCATGTAAAGCATGTGGCGATAAACAAATTCATTTCAGGATAATTATAAATTAAACTTTAATTATTAAAGTCATACATTTTACATTAAATGTATTATAAGAACTTCATAAAAATTAGTACAAAAGTACAATCGGTTACTTTATTTTATGTCAAAAACTAGTTGCACAAATAATCTCTTTGGTTTCACACCAGTCGAATTTAAGATAACATCCGACGCTGCTTAATACTAATAAACTTTTCAATTATGAAATTCACGTCCACTTGGTAATTACGGTGAACATAAAGATCGGCTAAACTTGTTGACCTTTCCTCGCTAATTGTGTTCCGTAGGTAGTTTTTAATCTTCCTAAGGTTTGAGAAAGAACGTTCAGATGAACATGAGGTGACCGGTAATGTGGCCAGAACTTTCAGAAGTAGTTTACATTTGGGAAAAACATTTGATCACATTTTTCAAGTGCTTCAAGCGCATTCTTTGGTTTTTCGCGAATGTCCACTGCATCCCATTGTGTTTGCCACAGCTTAATTTCTGACTTAACCACTTCTTCTCCGTCAGCTAGCTGATCCTGAAGAAACTCATACAACTCACTTCCGAAATTTTTGGAGGTCATGTAGATTGGCACCACGCTTTGTAATTGAGTCAGTATATTTTTATTTTTTCGGAATCTTAAAGTAATAGATTCAACTACACTCTCCAGAAATGGTTCAAAAATTGTCTACCGGTAAAATGTTTCAGCGTCCATTTGGTATCCATTATTTTCCGCATTTTTCTTTGATTTAATTTTGACCCACCTAGGGAGAGCGAATGGGACAGACTGTTTGGCGCATGTGGTCTCAGCAACTTTCCAAATCTCAGAAAATTCTGTTGTCGAATTTAGTTGCATATTAACTAAGGAGGGGAGGCCCTCTATATGCAATTAAGGACCATGGATGCCCTTTGGATATTTGATAGCTCTAGGTGAATGGTGGATAACCCTAGAGTGGTTAGATGCCATGGCCCCATTTGCGCCCGCCACACCCCCTGAAAGATGCAAAAAATGCGAAAAAACGCCTGTTTTCATGTGCTAAAACAGTCGTCAAAAATCCAATTTTGCTCTAAATTTGATAATTTTAGCATATTATTGGTCCTAGATAGTTTCTCTATCATATCCAATAGCAATCTCAACTTTTTTGAAATTTCGTAAATTTTCGAATGATTCCTGAGCAGGGGTATGGCTTGAAAATTCGAAGATTTCAAAAAAGTTGAGATTGCCATTGGATATGATAGAGCAACTATCTAGGACCAATAATATGCTAAAATTATCAAATTTAGAGCAAAATTGGATTTTTGACGACTGTTTTAGCACATGAAAACAGGCGTTTTTTCGCATTTTTTGCATCTTTCAGGGGGTGTGGCGGGCGCAAATGGGGCCATGGCATCTAACCACTCTAGGGTTATCCACCATTCACCTAGAGCTATCAAATATCCAAAGGGCATCCATGGTCCTTAATTGCATATAGAGGGCCTCCCCTCCTAAGAGTAGCAAGATATCTTCCGCCATTTCAAGGCAGGACAATAAATCCAGATCAGGAATCTGAAGCTGTCGGGACAGGGAAATAGTTATGGGGAGGACGTTTTCGATTACGTACATCGATACAGCAAATCGCAGACTTGTGATGCAAATTTACAGCTGATGTGATTTTTTTGAAGTATTGTTATCTCCGTCGCTTTCTAATATTTCCAGAAGGTCCACTATTGCGTCGTAAAGTTCAACAAATCTTAGAACTGACGAATGCCTCTCAACAAATCGGGTTTCACAAAACGAGAGCAGTTTTTTACTCTTGCTGTTTGTCGGGTTTTCTTCAGTAATATTTTTTTAGCCCGAGTCAGGGCTTATGGAACCGTCATGTCCGTCTGTCCGTCCGTCTGTCCGAGCGATAACTCTCTTTAAACTTATCCTATCGACTTGAAATTTTCACCATATGCATATTGGCCGAAGTTAGGAATCGAGTTCGAAGATGAGCCAAATCGGTCCACTGGTTGGCCGGTGGGGGTCAAATGGGTGGTGGGGGTCTTATACACCAAAATCTCAAAATTGTCACAGACAGCTGAAATTTGGTACAGAGGTTGGTAATGGTTTCTAATGAAAGAATACGAAGTTAAATTGGGAAATTTTTCATCTAGAGGGACCCTGTAGGGTGACCCATACCGATTTTGAGAAGTCATCCAATCGAGATGAAATTTGGCATGGAGGTAGTTAATGACTCTCAATGGATGAATATGAAGTGAATTTGGAAAAATATTATTTCTGGGGGATCCTGTAGGGTGACCCATACCGATTTATCAAAATTGTCCATTTAAGCTGAAATTTGGTACAGAAGTTGTTAATGGGTTCTAATGATAGAATATGAAGTGAAATTAGAAAAAAAAATTTGGAGGGACCATATGTGGTGACCCATACCGATTTTTGAAAATAATCCGATCGAGATAAAATTTTGCATGAAGGTGAATAATGGCTTCTAATCAAAGAATGTTAACTGAAATTTGTAAACTTTTCAAAATCCAAGATCTTTAATAGGATAATCCATACCGGTTATTATCATTTAATAATTCAGTTAAAACTTGGTATGGTTGTTGTCAATGGTATGTGTAAACTAGAAATATGCATTCTATAAGACAAATTTAATGCAAGATAACCATATTTGCCGATGAAGTACTGTACAAACCCTGACTCGGGCTATATGAAGTCTGCACTGTAGGTTTTTAGAGCTGAGATTCGTTTCGGGGAAGCACGAACGAATTTTATTACCTCTTTGAGTGATTGGAACGTGTTTCGTATGTCCGAAATCTTGCAGGCATCGGTAAGGGCAAGATTTAAACTGTGGCTATTACAATGTACGTATAACGCCTTGGGGCTAATTAATTCTTTCGTCTTAGCTTGCACTTCTTTGACGCTTCCTTTCATTGCACTACATCCGTCGTACCCTTGCCCATGCAAATTCATCGTATGGATCCCTAGCCTTTGTAACTAGCTTTTAATCTTGACGGCGATTGCCTCCCCAGTACCTGATTCTACTGGTGAAAAACCGAGGAAGTATTTTTTGATGATATGGCGATTCTCGTAACAGGTCACATATCTAGCACATAACGACATCTGCTGGATTCCGGCCACGTCCGTAGTCTCATCTGCGATTACGCTGGAACATTTTGCAGAATTAATTTCGTTTACTATTCTGCCTTGAATCTGGAGGCTTAATAAATTAAAAATTTCGTTCTGAATATCTGGGCTCAAATAGGCCACATTTTGTGGTGATGTCTCAATGTGATTTCTCAGATTTTCATCTCCGCTTTCAATGCGCATGCGCAAAAGGGCATGAAAATTTCCATCATTTTCTTCGGGTTGTTCGAGCGATAGATTTCCGCTGTCCTTGTGCCTTCTCAGGGCCAAACCTTGTCTGCCGCAAAGTAGAAGAGTCTTAATTATTGGCTCCAAAATCAATTTTCCTCGCTGTAATTCTTGTTCAGCAGCGTTGTTGAGACTTGCTGTAATTGGAAATGTCTTCCCCTTTTGAATTTCTAAGAAATTTGCGGCAGCTGACAAACTTGCAACGTGATAATCAAGTTTTTCATGCTTCCTAAAGTTTTTCAATGCGTTTTTCCATTTTCGGTACGGATCAGCTACAAGTTTCCCAAGAACTTGACCACCAGTTGCACCTGAGCTTGACTTGTTTGCGAACAGAAAACAGTATCGACAAAATACGCCGTCAAGTTGTCCAGAGTAAGAGAGCCAAGAGAATTGTTGCAGCCAGCACAATTGGAATTACCTATTTCCACCTACTTCCACAGGGAACGCAAATGAGGAACATTGCAATATCTTTATCAAGCACTAACGACCAATTAACAGAACCTTGTAGCCTAAAACATATCTATGTACACCCAACAAATAACCAGATTGGATTAGTTCCAACATAAAAATATTTAAGTATTTTCAATTGACAAATACTTAATTTAGCAATAAATTACCTTCACAGGAAATTTGCAAACTTCTTTTGTTTTGCCGACCGTGTATTCCTAAGTAAATAACAAGTTTTGTCGCATTTCCATTGTTTACACTAATTATATAGCTAGCTTAAATAATAAAATTAGTCTGTGTACCATTCAAGTATAAAAGGATGGACGGAGAAGGATGAAAATTTAAGTCGTTCTGCGGATAACCGAGCAAATTTCAAAGCAAGAAAGAAACGGATTTCAGAAAAAAAATTGCACATAACAGTCATATTCAATTATACTATTTAGCATGAATTAAACACATTTCAGTGTGAAATTTAAAAATCTGCTATTAATTTTTACAGAACGTAAACCTTACCATGACACGGACACCGGGGTCAGTTGGCATAGCGCCGTGGTTGTGATGTGCATCTTTTGGTTTGCAACAATCACATGGGTGCAAGGAAATGCTTGCTACGCACAAACTAATCTGTACACGGCTTGTCAGGCTGCGCAGGGCGTTCCAATATTTGACGGCTTAATGAAATACGAAATTATGCCGGGACACTACCTCACATCACCCCAGCTGTGTTGCGATATTCAAGGATATGCCGGCAGTGACGGTTTTTTTAAACCTCTGGGATGCTACTCTGGCAACGAGTCGATCACCGGACTTGTTTCGTGGACAAGCACATACGGATGGTTTCCAAGAATAAGATGTCAGTAGGTCGTTACTGGACGGAATTTGTCCTGGACGACAAACATGAGTACATTGTGATAATATGTCAAAACGTAGATAAATCAAAACAACAACAACACTTCCCAACATAAGCTATAAAGGTCTCATGTCTGTCCCTTACTAACTATGCCTGTACCCTCTACACAAATGTAATAAAAAACTTATTCAACGATGAGCAAAGTTTGCTATAACGCAACGAATGATTGCAATATGTCCACAGTATTCTTGAGTAAGCTTTCATTATGTTTATTTATTTAGCGTAACATCGATATTGCGTGTAAGTACATGCACTACTACAAAATCTGTATATACTGTGCTGTAGAAACTACAAAAAATTAAAATTCTGATAAATTGATTAGAAAAAAACCATCCACGCTTTATGGTTTAAATTATACACCTTTAATTATTTAATGTACTCACCAGTGCGACTTCATCCCGACTACTTGGCTCCTTGAAACACCACAGCAAATTGTCAACTCCGTCGCATGTCTTGTTTTCAAGCGGTTTGCCAATGTTGGCCCAACCAAGCCCATGTGATTACTCGAGATGAACTCCAATGTCGAGGTGTGTGTGGATGCACAATTTGTTTTTCGACAAGTTAATAAATGATCTGACTTTACTGTTTGCAGATATAGTGCAAATAAGACGGATTTCTACCATTGAAGTACGTACCTGTCAGTATTAATCAACCCTATAAATAATGACATTTCACATGAATTTCGTTAAAAACGGCTCTTCAAAAGTGAAGCACATTCCAAAGCATTTGGTTATGAACTTACATCAGTACACACTGGACTAGATGCAGATGTCGCGGATGTGTGACGATTTGGGATTGAGGTTTCGTCCAGAAAAACACAATTCACTAAACTTTACTATTGAGCACTTCAAACTTCAAAATTTCTAACGTCATTTAAATAATACCACTGGCATTGGTCAAGATACATATTTCAATTTCCCCATTACATTTAACGAATATTACAAGTCATGTATAAATTTTTTTAATATGACCACACCTGGCAGGACCAACCCTGGGTGATTTCCAACGCGTCGTGCCTCTCCTCCAAGAAGGCGGTTGCCAAGTCCTGCCGCCACAGTCCCTGTTATTCGGGAATCTTGTTCGACCTCTTGCGCAGTGCGGACGAAGACGGAGAGTTTTTGGACAATTGCACAATAACGGAGGTTAAGTCAGTTGGACAGCTAAAATCCGGAACTTGGACAAAAAACTCGATCATGGATAATCTCGCTGGAAATGTATGATGAGTACTTGTTTCAACTAAATTTACCCAAATTACTTTTACAAGTTTGGTCAATTTTAAATGACGAATTGGCAACATTGTTAAACGCTTGTATTTTTGTTTAAAAAATGTCCACACTAACCCATACTGACCCTACACTACATTTGTGAGAGTCCCACTAATACATATGAATATTTTTCAAAAAGTGCTGAAGAAGATAACTGAAATTTGTGCATTTCAGAAAACTGATCTTGGAATTGCCATTTTCAATGAACCCACCTTATCGGAAGACGTTAAGGCAGCCGTCCATTTTTCTCATATATTCGTGGGAAAGCGTAGAAGCAAAGTTGATTTAGGGATCGCGTTTCCCAAGTCCGTTGACCGATATCGCGTTGAAGAGTTGCAGGAGAGGTGAGAGACCAGAGATCACATCCTACAAATTGTTTTTGAGTAACGAAGTTCATGTATTTCTGTGTTTTTACTGCTTTTTGCAACGTATTTATGTGTTGAATTCAAAGTTGCCGTTGTAACAAGCAAACAAAGAACAGACTTCCCTTGTCCCATGAATTTTCTTTTCAAACCCATGCGCTACCCAGAGCTGTAGATATTTATGTCGCAGGATTTAGTCTACTATACAATTATCTAACAGTGCGACCTTTTTCTTAGAATCATGCAAGTGATAGACTCCGGGCGAGCAGGAGAAATCTATGATAGATATTACTTCGAGGATGGGCCCTCTCTGTGGAAAAAGGAGAAACAGTTGACCACTGTTACGCCGACACGGGTCATACATTACATGTAGCCTACTCGAAGAACAAATTAAATTGAAATTGTCAATGTGGGAACCTTCCTTAAATCAAAAACATACACGTAAATGTGTTTAAAAATAAAGAAATTCAATATGTTTCCTGATGTGCTGGTTTTTCTAATTATTTTCATATTCCTAACAAAATCCAAGGAAGGCCTTTATTTATTTGACTCCAAATAACGACAAAAGTTTTGCTGCTCCAAATTGGAAACTTTTATATGTTCGTGTAGCGGAAGAATGTCCCTTTTCATTGGAACAATTTGTGATTTTGATGAATCCTGTGAGGTGACCCTAGCAACGTTAAAAAAATTCTTTATTAAGCGTAATATAAATAATTTCCTGTACGGATTAATTGATTCATTCTTAATTCATTTCATTAAAAATCAAATGCATGACAGACAAGATTCGTTTTGCCGCATTCACTGTTTTCCCCATTTTTTCTATTTTCCCCACTGCGGAGCTTACATGTATTTTGTAATTGAAACGAACAATTTTCCCCATCCAATTTTCCCCAGCCTATTTAACTAAGGTAAGACCTTGCATTATTTCATAGAGAGAGATAAACCGATTGTCGTGCAGTGTATGATGGGATGAATTGAAATTTCATGCACAATAAATGCAGATCATCACCAATGTATGCATCATGTGTTTTATTTGATTAAAGTCGAATTGTTAGTATAGTAGAAGAAAAGAGAGTGCGGAAGAATGCTTTTGTAAGGTCCAAATTCATAGAAGGAAGTACATATATAGATCAACGACATAAATCAATTCAAAATGGACGGTCTGGCAGTTGTTGATGTTTGTTGACATAGATTGTCAAACATTTCCTTGCAAACTGGGACGAGTGTACTGTTTCCGTAGATGTTTAGCTTAACCAAGAGCGGTGGAATTTTACTGGTTGTTCGTAAAGCGCTGAAACGAAAAATAAAATTATCAGTTATTCATATTATCAAGTAAGACGACGTTACTATTTAAAGTTTTAATTTAAAATAATCAATCAC
Organism: Folsomia candida; assembly: GCF_002217175.1. Taxonomy (NCBI): domain Eukaryota; kingdom Metazoa; phylum Arthropoda; class Collembola; order Entomobryomorpha; family Isotomidae; genus Folsomia; species Folsomia candida. The sequence goes on from NW_019091215.1 coordinate 1,993,258, forward strand.
CTACCATATTTTTTTACGACTTTGACGGCATAGATCACCTGATATTACGCAATTTCCTGTTGTCCTTCCAGAAGGGCGGCCAGTAGGTGTATAGTGCAGAACTAATTTTCTTAATCCATCATCGTGAACTACACCAACAGAATTGTCGTGGTCAAATTCCACTACCACGAAGATTAAATTTTCCTCCGCCGACTTTTTCGCCATTACACAGTGTGTTGAAAAGCTGATGAGGCGGCCAAAATTCCCTGGAGGTCTGGGACCTTCAAAATAAATATATTTAAGGTCAGTAGGACCTAGAAAATGTTTCCCTGAAATTTTTTTGAGCCACACCCACTTTTTTGAGCACACCCCCAAAGTGGGTGTGGCCGGGAAATTTTGATATTTTTCGAATCAGCAACTAATGCTGATATTAATTCCCAATTTTGGTGAATTTACGAGTTAATCTGGCTGAGTTACAGCAGCCGATGTACCAAAAAACAGCGTTTTGAGGCGACTTTGAGGGGGCGGTGCTCGGTGGGGGGTGGCTACCCAGCCGAGTTAGTTACCGTTTCTTACAGCTATGTATGTGTACTACCGCGGCATAGCAAAAATTCAGCCCAGTCATTACCCAGGCGAAAAATATAAATTTTTAAACTTTGTAATTTCGATACTATCGAAAATGAGTTTTTTCAAGGGTTTAGCTTAGTATAAAAGGGAAATTTTATAAAGTAATCTGTTCTATGGCTAGTAAATTAGAAACATATCAAAGTCTCACCTTACCCCGTAGATCACCTTACCCCGATGCTCGATAGTTAGTCACCCATCATGTGTGCTAAGCTACAGTCACCGGTGACGTCACCGATTTTTTTGGATTTGGGACTCTAAAGCAAGCTCGGCTCAAGCGTCTTGCAACTTCTCCAGACAGAGTGTGCAAAGCCTTGGACGTGTAGTGGTCCAAGGCTACCCTTCAAATGTGTCTTAAAGTTTTCGAATCTTGGAAACGATAAATACTCTCTATATCGGAATCGGATGGGGAACAAGTAGAAAACACCCAAAAAATTCACCGACGCGTGATACGCTCAATATATTAAGGTGTATACCCGGGTCTATACAAAAAATAACGCTCTGTATTCGTATACAAATTAAACTTGCTTATCAATATTGAATAACCATATCTGTGTACTTCTCAAATTTAAACAAATTAATTAAATTATATCAGATACAATTACACCACTTGAAATTGAGTACGACCATTGCGTAATATTATTTAACAAGACGTATTTAGATTTCGCAATATGTATGAGCCAGCCCGTTATATAAAACTGAACAACACCTGGCTAAATTCATCATTCAATTTTAATCCGTGGCAAAATGTTCCTCCGACTATTTTATTACTTCCGTGCCTATATTTTGCATCCGCTTACGTGCAGGAACTCACACTCTACACGGAACCTGACAATGGAGGGAATTCATTCCGATTCCGAACTAAGGAGCCCGATCTTGCACCATACCTACCCTTATTGGCAGACATGAAGTCATGGTGCCTTCAAGGACAGTAAGGCTTACATATTTCCAGCCTAAATTAATGATGAGTTTATTTATTAAATATTTATACAGTCAAATTTTCAAAAGTATTTTAATTTATATAAAATTATTTGAAATACTAGCATATAAACCCGTTTTAAAGACGGGAGGAAATTATATTATGCCTAATAAGGATTTTTGAACGTTGCTACGGAGGTTTTAACGTTGTTAAGAAATTTTATAAATAATGTTAGGCAATTTAGTTTGACATTGCTAAGCATTATTTAGACATTGCTAACCCGATCAACAAAAATTATTACTTTTGCGTCAAAGTAACGCATCCATGGTGAAAATTTTTAACAAACAAAAAAAGGCGTGATTATTGCATAAATTTTGTGGTAAGTTTGGTGTGCACCGTGAGACACGCTAAATTTGCATTAAAAAACTGTAACCTATGGTTGAAAAATTATTGCACCCAAACGTGCTGAGATATTGCGTAAAAATACCGCACCAATATCTCGTCAATACCCACATTACATGAGGCGTTAAAATCATGCAATTTATACGCAATGAATGGTGGGTGCGAAGAGACAGGCAACGCGGCGAGAGTTTGAATCTAAGAGAAGCGTGGTATTTCCTTTTCTCTCCCACCCTCGCAGTCTCGTAAATTCCCTGTTAATTTAATTCCCTGTTAATTTATCTGTTGTCTCAATGTCGCCAAAAAAATATTACATAATTGAATTCCCCCCTGATAAATACAATTCAGTGCCTGTGGAGCTTGTTCCAAGTCACTGGGTTATCCCCGCAGAGAAAGTTTGTCTCTGGCCACCAAACTCTGGGCCAAGTATTAGAAATTTGATAAAAAACGGCACTGCTATTCCTGATGTCAAGTGGGGAAGAGTTAGCTACGCCAGGATTATTGGGAATTACGGTAAATAGCTATTTAATTCAAATTATGAGAAGTCATTCCAATTATTTTACATTTACTAACAAATATCATTATTTTAGATGATTATGAAGTTGCGACAAAAAAACTTCAAGTAGCCGAGGACACTTCCAACTTGGAAAGTGAAACAGAACCAGAAAGCAGATTAAGGAGCAAGAAGATAATTCCCGATATTCAGCCCAGCAGCACACGAGGGGATGTAACGTCTTCATCCGATGAGGAGGATAGCGACGCGAACAAAAACAGTCCTCCGTCTGGCTCACTTCTGGATAATTTGGAGCTGGGTAGGCTTATAATACTGCCACAAATATTTTATACTAATCATTATGGTGATGCTTTTTAGACCAACCATTGAGCATTCCTGAAATAATTCCCGAAACTGAAGAGCAAAGCAATCTACAAGTAGGAAATCAAGTTGAAACTGGAGACACCTCTTTTGTTGTTGTAAATTCGCAGGAGTTAAATGATTTACGGCTGTTGATTTCAAGTTAGTACAAGCAAAATAATTTTATTAAAATTGATGTATTATGTTAACGCTTTGTAATCACGTTGCAGGGACAACGCAAAGTGTGCTAACTTTGTTAAGGCTTTAAGGCTTTACTGATTAATGTGAAACAAAGGCCGGATGGTAGGAAGGCTCCCAATTTCAGTGCCATTCCAAAATTACCCCTCGACAACGAGGTAGCACTGGCGGAGTTTGAATCTTGGCTCGAGGTGGATTCAAATCGCGAATTACTGGTACGATTTAATCGAGATATTTTACATGCATAATTAAACCTTAATGTTTTTTCTTATATTTGATACTAGGTTGAATATTTGGCATTTTCAACTGCGACACAGATCGAGGCGAGCACTAGAAAAATCTTTAAAAAATTATTTACGAATGAATTTGGCAGGCGAATTAATTTTACGGGTAAAGGAAACAAGACATCGATGAAAAACCTAAAACTATTGGAAGTCGTAAAAGGTGCTAAAATATATTCTAAAATGAAGAAAATTTTCTAATTGTTGGTCTCTATTTAATGTTTAATTGGATTGCAAATTTCAGAAACCGTGCGAAACGTCTTTACAGTTGAGTCCGTTCCCGATCCCAAAAATCCCAGCGGCCGTATTCCCACCGATGATATAATTCAAACTGCAGCAATGAATTGGTTTCGTTCTTCAAAAAGTAGGTGCAACGACGACGCTCCCTCGGGAATTGCATCATAATCATGGATCGAGATGGAAAATCACCGAGAAACATTAGGCGAATAATTGCAAAACGGGTTAGAGAGAATCTCACTCGTGCAAAAAACATACCTGCTATTAGTAATAATCTTGTAAATTTAGATATATGTGACTCTGTCGTTGAGGATAGCGATTCAGGTAGTAATATTAGCAATAATGATAGAAGCAGTAATGTTATCCATAATATTAACGAGCCATTAGTTTCCGATTCACTAAGCGACAATGGTGTAGTAGAAAATAATAGGAATATTTTAGATTTAACACGGGACTTGAGGGACTGGTCGCTTCGACATAACATAACGGGAGTAGCTTTAAACGATCTTCTACGCATATTTAACTTTTATCAAGAATTTAGATTTCAACCATTGCTTAAAAACTCAATTAAATACTCTATGAAAACTATCGGTCAGGGTCAATATGCACACTTTGATGTTATTCAAAATATAAAACGGCAAATAGATTCCAATTGTATTCTTGCTTCTGGTAGCGAAATTAAATTAAACCTTATATTTATTTTTGATGGATTGCCCATTTCTAAGAGTAACAGTAACCAGTTTTGGCCAATTCAAGCAAAGTGTGAAGAAAGTACGTACGGCGTATTTGTCGTGGGTTTATTTTATGGCAAGACAAAACCAGAAAGTATTGACGAATACTTGATGGATTGGATAGCAGAGTTAAAAAGTTTGCGAGTTGGGATTAGTTACAATAATTTGAAAATATTTTGTAAGGTTTCAAAAATAATAGCTGATGCGCCAGCCAGGAGTTTTTTAAAGCAATGTAAAAGTCATAATGCATACAATGGATGCGAGAAATGTATAGATCCAGGTTTCTGGAAGGGACGTGTAATTTTCAGAACATTCGATAGTCCACTTAGGACAGATCAAGATTTTTATGTTCAAAAAGATAAACACCACCATGTAGGCATTTCCCCGTTTACGGAGCTTAAAATTTTGATGATTTCTTCGGTTCCTCTTGACTACATGCACCTCATTTGCTTAGGTGTGGTTAGAAAACTATTAAGAAGTTGGGTAAAAGGTCCATTGCCATTTAAATTATCTTCTCGTGATATTTCAACTTTATCAAGTAAATTAGTATTATTTTCGCATAGTTGCCCTAAAGAATTTTGTCGTAAGCCGAGGTCAGCAAAAGAGTTAGATATGTGGAAAGCGACAGAGTTTAGAACTTTTCTTCTTTATACAGGACCCGTCGCTTTAAAAGGATTATTGTCGCCGAAAAAGTATACACATTTTTTAAATCTTTGCGTAGCAGTCACGATTCTTATAACTACCAAGGCGCAAGCAAATAATTGGAACGATTATGCACGACAGCTTTTATTGAAGTTTGTTAAAAATGTTCCCAATTTATATGAAGAAGAGTTCTTATCATATAATATGCATTCTCTTATACATATTAGTGATGACGCTTTAAAGCATGGCCCGTTAGATTCTTTTAGTGCTTTCGATTTCGAAAATAATATGCAAGTAATAAAGCGCTCGCTACGAGCTCACTATAAACCTTTTGAGCAAACTGTGAATCGCACTGCTGAGAGAGAAAATCATAAGTACCAGTCCCCTGTGAATTTAAATAGACACTGTATTATAAAATCGAACGGAAAGCATCATTGTTTTATATTAAAGGATGGGAAAGTAGTTGTTATAAGTAGTATAAGTAAAGATAAAAAACATATAAATTGTAGAAAATTCAAACACTCGGACAACTTGTTCACTTGTCCGTGTGAAAGTAAAATTTTAGGAATAATTAAAGTTAGCAAATTATCAAATAGCGTAACCATAATAGGTATTAATGATATTGATAAGAAATGTTGGTTACTCCCGTCGGATAAAATAGATGAAAACATTTGCATTCCCTTGTATAATGTAACAATATAATTTTTGTTATGAAATAAATGATTTTGATAAAAATTAATAATTCGTGTTATTTGACTGCAGTAATTGCATGGAGTTTAACTGCAAGTTTTGCATCAAATTATTCGTTTCTTTTGCGCAATATTCTACGCTCTAAATTGCATTAATTTGACGGTTATTTCTACGCAATATTCTTGAGGCTAAATTGCATGAATATGACTGTCAATTCTATGCAATATTGACAGTTTATTTTACGTTAAATATCTAGTATCTTTTCACGGATTTTTGCCGGCCATCAGTTGCTGCAATTTAACTGTATGACTTTTGCGTAAAAGTGATAGCTTTTGTTGATCGGGAAGCAATTTGTTTTGACGTCACTAAGCAATTTGTTTTTACGATTTAAAAAAAATCTGTACTTCGTAGGGTTCATCAAAATCACAAATCTTTCGAATTAAAACGACATTCAAGTCAATATGAAATTTCCAATTCTCTAATAGCAATTTGGAGCAGGAAAACTTTCGTCGTTTTTTGCAAGTTAATGAATAAAGACCTGTTATGACTTTATTTAAAAACAGCAACACTTTTGTCGTTTTTTGCCAATCAATTTTGATATGTCCAAATGACCCCCACTGGCCAACCAGTACATATAGTTGGCTTATCTTCGACCTAAGTTCCCATCATTATCCCAAGTGCATCTGGCACAAGTTTCAAGTCCATCGTTTTAGCCGTTTTGGCCTTATACTGCTGGTCGGTACCATAAGCCCTGGGCCAGGCTAACAATTCCAGTTCTCCGATTGGCCAATACAAAATCTCAACAACCATTCAGAATGCTGGAATGTCTCGGAAAACTTAACGGGACGGACTTTTGTAAATTATAAAGTACATATTAAAATATTTTTTTAATTTTACATAGTTGGGTAGCATTCACCCAAACAAATTACACTGGCTCAACTACACTCCATGTTGTTTCCTACAATGGGACGGTACATTGCTGGAATGACTCACTTTCCTTATCAACAATGTCACTGCGTTACATGGGACCTTCGGAGACCAGTGCACCTTCCATTTCAATTTACAGCGGAAGTGGAGATTTCATGGCAGGAGTCGAACGAACTTTTACTACATTAGCCGCCACAAATTTTGGATTTGTACCGAAGTACCTGACTATAACTGGACGATCGAGTTGGACAGGGTTTATTTATGATGATTTTTCTGGAAACTCAACCTGTTTTTCAACCTCGGAGTTTATCGTAGGCATAAATGTGTCAAGCAGAGAGATAAGATCTTTCGTACAAGGTTGTAACTATGAAAGCGAGTATTTCGATGCCGATAACGTTTTTTAGATGTATTTTTTGAAAGAAATAAAATGATTCAAATGTACATGTACATATCAATACATATGTACTTGGCTATAAATTAATTACAATTTCAGCAAAATTTATATAATTGTTGATAATTTTCTGCCGCAGTTGCGCAATTAAAACTTCACATCTTTCAGTATAGAATAATTTGTATGTACACATCAGGAGAGAATCGGAACTGATAAGACTATATATATGTATCTTGGATCACAACATCACGTCCTTATTCCACACAATCAAATGCATGTTCGTTTTGAGAAATTCGCGAGGTTTGAAGGTCAAAATCGTTGTACATACATCCCTAAAAAAAATTATCATTACGTATCTCGTTTGTCAAGCAAGAATTCGGCCGAACATATAATGAATGTTAAATTAATCAAGTGTTATATATTTTTAATTAAGTACACGTAAAAGTATGTACGTTGAATCTCGTACCTCAAGTGATGTTTGAAGACAACATAGCAAATTATTTTTCATTTCACAATATCAAACCATAACTATGTATGTGAAACGCATCGTAAGAACATATTCGGGAAAACCGCACATCAATCAGCTTGTAATAAATTAATTGAAATGACAAATGACAAAAAGAACGACGAAATCTGGTATAAAATACACTCAATTATCGTTAACTTAATCACTCGACTTTCCGCAAAAACATTGTCACAATGTTGTTTCAACTACTTTACGTCTTTGCCGTCCATTACGTTGTTCTCGGATACGTTCAGGTCACCTTTTACACGGAGTATGACGCAGAAGGGAATGCGTTTCAATTTAAAACAAAGGAGCCCAATCTTACAGCGTACCAGCCGTTTTTGAGGGAGGTCAAGTCGTACTGCTTCAAAGGATTGTGAGGATTATTTAATTTCTTTTATATACATAATTTTGGTTCTGGTTTTGCAACCATTTGCACAAAATGATGCTAGTCAGAGGTCCAAGTCGCCGATTATGCGTCGCCAATTCAGCACAGCCTGTCCTCCCCATGGTAATAAGCACGGCCAACCATGCTCTCCACCACACATGCCACAAAACTTCCGCGGCCACTGCTTGATTGATTTATTGATTGGTTAATTGATTGATGCTTATTCAAGTGTCTAACAAGTTCACAGTAGTACAACCATGATCTTCCACAAGTGACACATAAAAATAGACAGCTACATGTTTAAAACTTTAAATTGGGGGCAGGTGCAGTGACTGCATTTTCCCCAGCAGTATTTAAAGTATACACAAAAGATTAAGCAAAAATCCCCGGCTTATCTACAAGTCGCAATTTCAGAGCGTCGCCAGCTATACAGCACATCAAATCACTGACGACGGAAGTCGCAACGATTTTATTTGTACTGGTCTGCCTTGAGCCATGGTAAAGTAGAGTTGTTGTGAAAAAGAGTGCGTAAAGTCCTTTCCTCAGATAAACAGCTCTCAAAAATAAATCTTCATCCTTCATCCTTATCGAGGCGAAGATCGAATGGGAAGAACCTTGGGAAGAACAACACTAGAAAAGGAACCTTTTTAAAATCCTGTATCTTGTCACCTCAATAGGGAGGTTGAGATATACTGTAATTATAGGTTTCCCTATAATTACTATAGGGAAAAAAATAAAAAAAATAAAAAAATTCTATACCATAACATGCCTCAAACCTTTGTGGAAAGAATTTTTTTCCGAAAATCTAGTTAATTACATTTGTAGAGTCAAACATATAGTTTTTTTTAAAGCAATGACATTTAAATTTCACTTAAGATTAAAGGAGATGAAACCGTTTTAAGTTGTCCATAAGGATACATGACATCCGGGGAAGAGTGAGATGCGCGGGAACGCGTCACACAATTGAGGCTTAAATCAATCTCGTAGTGAATACACAGTGTCATCACATTTTGTGGGGAAAAATGGGTATAAAGAAATATAAAATCTCTACACATTTCTTATCAATACGTACAATGATCAAACTGAAGGATAAAATGATTTCAAGTAAAATGATCTCATGGGTATGTGCCAGTCTTCGTGACTTCGATGACCCCTTGTCTTGTTTACGATTAGTTTTAATATATCAAGTCAATACTTTCATCCGGTGGATGCGCAATTTACTTAGTACATGTTAGTCATCTAAATGCATTAGCTGAAATGGAATACTACGCATATTCTAAAATGCTTACTTCTCGTCATTCCGTGAGTGAGTAGAGAGTAATTAACTTTTTGAATATAGCTGTGAGAAACAACTTCATAGCCTGTAAATGCTTTGCATTAAGCCTTTTGGAGGTGATGATTGAGTTTTGGACTAACCACCAGAAAAGTACGACATGGTAATTAAGAAGAATGGCCAACTGCTTGAGTGACGTGGCAGTAATGAAGTTTTCACCAAAATATCCACCATCCAGCCTTGATGACTTCCCTTACTCTGCTTCATTTGTTCTGAACGGAAACACTACAAATATCCTGGCTCGGATAAGTCTTTTTTGTGTAAAAACACTCTTCGGTGAGGAACATATAAGACGTTGACAAAAGAATCAATTAAGTACTATATAAGTACTGTATTTATTGATTTGGCATGAGATCGGAGATTATTGAGATAATTTAAAATATGCAAAAATTGTAGTATTGGCATTATTAAAAGTTTGCCTCACCGTGGTCCCACAGCCAGGGCTTGGTACTATATACACAATCTACAGTAAGTCTTTATACGGTGACGTTTTTTAAAATACGATATCAAAGCGTTCACTTACACTCTCGAAACTCTGCACACGTTTGGAACAACTAATTGGGACCTAATTCCGCGTCGCCGAATTTTAAGGTCATCGACAGGTCAAAGGTCAGAATTTTTTCAAGAAAAAAAACAAGGTGCCAAAAATAAAAGTTCATGGATAATTTTTTTTGAACATTCTAGTATTTTTTATAGGATGCTACAAGTCTTCAGAAAAAAATGAGCTATCGTATGACCAAGTACGATTTTTTTGACGCCCACAGGACTTTTTCGCCATGAGCAGGTTGAAAGTCTAAAATCGTGACCGTGGCGAAATTCAAAAAAATGAAATATACAAAAGCATACATAAACTTGATATATGCTTTTGTATATTTCAAATTTTTGAATTTCGCCACGGTCACGAATTTAGCCCTTCAAACTTTTTTTGGCGAAAAATTCCTGTGGGCGTCAAAAAAATTGTACACGGTCATACGATACGTTCCAAACGTGTGCAGAGCTTCGAGAGTGTAAGTGAACGCTTCGATATCGTATTTTAAAAAACGTCACCGTATAAAGACTTATTGTAGATAGTGTAGGACTTGTTTTATTCATTTGTCCGCGTCTCAGACTTCCTCGCCAAAGAGTGTTTTTTTCACACAAAAAATTTATTTTATAGTTTGTCAATGTTAATATTACTTAAAGAAAATCTTAACGGTCTGTGCACAGACCGTTAAAAATGTCGGTCTCCATACATACTTACATGTAGTTATAAAATACTTTCCGAATCGTAATTACTCAAAATTTATGAAAATGTAAAAGAAATGTTTTTTGTAAGGAAAGTACAGCCACCAGAATATAATCATGTTCTGGTAAACGTATCTGCGACCGTTATATATACATATCTAAAGGTCGTGGATACATTGACATATGTATCAATGGATGATGCCTATCTACAAGCCTATTCGTTTTATTTTTGTGCAATATACATGTGTTCAAAAAATACTCTAAGCTCTGTCATTGTAAAGGTACATTGTGCAAAAAATATTGATCTTCAGCTGTAGAATCTAAAAAAAAACTCTTAGGTACAATACAAAAGTTCAAATTTTACGCTGAAATCAACAAATCGATTTCAAGTTCTAACAGAAGGACTGAAAATTAAATTTTCAAAATCCAAATATTTAAAAACGCCCTGGCAAAGGAAAGTTAGAGACTTCTCTATGGTAGATTTTTTTAAATTAGAACTATTTTTTTAGTGATGAAAACTCAACACATGAAAAATTCAAATTACTATTTCTCCGTCAATTTTTGCACGATTTCAAAAATGTAAACGGTGCTGGAAACTGCGAACCACCGAGAAAGTTTTAAAAATTTCAAATTTTACAAATACGACCACACCCCCTGGAAAATTAGGTCAGAAAAGGCGCCAAATGTTTTCTTGCAAACTTCAGCCGCATTACACGACACAAACTCATACCTAATGTCAAAAATCAGATAAAGCTTGGGTTATCTGAAACATTGTTGATCGGTCACCTGACACACCCCCTGGGGGTGTGACCGTCGGCGACTTTTCTAATCTAGGAGAACTTGGGCATGCGACATATCATTTTTTCGAGCAAGCTGAGAGGATTCCGATTGGCCTTTCAGAATTTACAAACCCCACCCGCAGGAGGTGTGGTCATCAGCTACTTTTCCAGCATGAGTAACTCCACGCATGCGATATATCGTTTTTTCGAGCACAATCAGGGGAATCCGATTGGCCTTTCAGAACTTCCAAACCCCACCCCCAGGGGGTGTGGTCATCGGCGACTTTTCCAAAAAGTAAGAAATTCAATATGCTAATCAATTTCGTGATGGGATGGTGTTCCTCAACAGTTATTTTAGATTTGGGCACCGCACACATGGTGAGGTTATCGAGGTGGCCGTATGATTATAGGTGATTTTAATTAGATTTTTTAATAAACATGTCTAAATGAACTTTTTTGTTATTTTAGATTTTGTATTAAAATTTTTAATTAATAACTCATATTTTTTGTAGTATAATCTACCGGACTATGTACTATCTACACATTTATGTCCATTTAGTAGACGTTTGATATTAAAAACTACAGTGCAATAACGAACTCATTTTGCAATATTGCTGTCTATACTCGACATATCGTACGGTAATCAAGAATTTGATTATTTGATTACATATGTAGATTGAGATAGTTTGTTCTAATTTTATAATAATTAATTATAAACAGTGCGGACGGAGAAGCTGAGACGGAAGAAGAAACTTATTAGTCGGTTAAATTTCAAGTTCATACCTCATATGTATGAGTTTGGAGCTTGTTTAATTTTTGAATAGTTTGGAGTTATAAAATAAAACATAAAAATGTTTTTACAGTTATGAATTTTATTATTACAATTATCATATTCTTGTTTTCATATTTGCTTGTGCTAATTCGTAAACAATTTCAGTAAAAATAATTTTGCATAAAATCCAGTAATTACATCAGAACGTTTTTGGTCACCATGGTTTCCTAAATTTATATTCCATATTTAGTTTACGAATTTCTGATTATTGATGTGAATCGACTTATTATTCCGACTGACATGATGTCAAGCATGGTTGGTTTTACATGTATGGGAAAGGTCGCCGATAACCACACCCCCTGGGGGTGGGGTTTGTAAATTTCGAAAGCACCGTCAGAATCCCCTCACTGTTGTCGAAAAAACGATATGTCGCATGCCAGGAGTTACTCATGTTGGAAAAGTCGCCGATGACCACACCCCCTGGGGGTGGGGTTTGTAAATTCTGAAAGCCCAATCGGAATCCTCTCAGCTTGCTCGAAAAAATGATATGTCGCATGCCCAAGTTCTCCTAGATTAGAAAAGTCGCCGACGGTCACACCCCCAGGGGGTGTGTCAGGTGACCGATCAACAATGTTTCAGATAACCCAAGCTTTATCTGATTTTTGACATTAGGTATGAGTTTGTGTCGTGTAATGCGGCTGAAATTTGCAAGAAAACATTTGGCGCCTTTTCTGACCTAATTTTCCAGGGGGTGTGGTCGTATTTGTAAAATTTGAAATTTTTAAAACTTTCTCGGTGGTTCGCAGTTTCCAGCACCGTTTACATTTTTGAAATCGTGCAAAAATTGACGGAGAAATAGTAATTTGAATTTTTCATGTGTTGAGTTTTCATCACTAAAAAAATAGTTCTAATTTAAAAAAATCTACCATAACTATTTAGCGTTACAATTTTTATTTCCAAAGTATCGTTTCGCCGTCAGAATTTTGGAGTTTCAAATTTCAGAGTTTTTGAGGACGTGGGTGTAAAAGGATACATCGGCTACGCCGGGCCCCAACTGAGCATATTCATTTTTTTGGTGCTGTGCTCCGCTTTCCGCACTCACAGAAATATTATTAAAATTGGTTATTATGTATCAGAACCACATTGTTTATTATTGTAACCAAATTGGTTGTATTTATAACCAATCTGTTCCAAATTTATAACCAATCGGTAAGAAACTGTATCACCATGGCGGTAGAGTCATATCGTCGTACTAATTCAGAAACAAGCTATCTACTTGTGGGACAGTGGAAATTTTTAACACGGAAAGGATGCATATTGTGCGTGTTAAAAATTTCCACTGTCCCACAACTAGATAGCTTGTTTCTGAATTAGTACGACGATATACGCCTCATTTCTGGTGGTAATCATCACCCAATTTCTGTGAGTGCGGCTCTCCCCTCGCCGAAGAAAAACTGTACTGCCTCCTTAATTAAATAGGAATATGAGCTCCAGGAAGGATATAATGTAACACATTTTTCCTTCCTTCTTCACTTAACTGTACTGTATATCCTCTCCGTGCCAGGTATATGCATTCACACCAACTCACTCAAGCAAACAATGACGTATTAACTCTTTGGAGAAATCAATCATCCGTGTCTGACGGAAATACATATTTGCTAAATTTAAAAACACTCCTTCTCCACAATATTCGTAGTTAGTGGGGCTCTCAAATACTGCTCTCAGCACAATAATATTTTGGATACGCTTTCTATCCATTTGTGCCACGAATTTCACAGTGACTCAATTTTTTCATCATAAAATTTCCAACCGGAATAATCTCAAAGTAAAACAGGATCCAGGTCGTGGGTATGGATTCCGTAAGTTTTATTGAATTTGGACTTGTTCCCCTTTAACAATATTCCCTCCCTGATATCTCCCTTTATACAAATATCCTACCGTCACCACCGTTCTTTATAGACACGAGCAATGGAAATACGTCAAAAAATGTTGGATAGGAAAGCGGAACGAAAAGCCAGAAGAGCAAAGGGATTTGTGCATACAAAAAGAAGGAGACAAAATCTCAAAGCATGGGTACAATTTCAAAGACAGCGTTTCAATTTTGAGGAGGAGCGCAAGAAGAATATGCAGATCAGAGAGAAAACGATTAAGGATAGGTGTGGCCCTTGGTCAGATACTAATTTAATAACAACCCAAGGTAGGAAATTTATATTTCTTGAAGTCTTTTTACCAAAATATCATTTTAAGAATTTTCAATTCCTCTCGTAAAAATTATGGTTGATTCATTAAAATTAGAATCATTTTCTGAGTTTATTGAAAATTCAAATTACCACACATCGACCAATCTTTGAAGGATTTCAGAAATTTAAACGATTCTGAAAACTTTGAACTATGGGAAAAAAATTATTATTTTCTGATTTTTACAATACGACCACAACTCTTAGAGATTTGGGTCAGAATGTTAGAGAAAATGCTTCAAAAAAGGTTCTAATTTTAATGAATCGACCGTAATCTCAGCCACATTGTATATGCAGAGGAGGCCATACGACTTACACAAGTGTACACTCCACGTCAAAAGCATAACCTCACCTCACGACTTAGTCATATCTCATGAACCCCTTAACCGATTTTGGTCAAATAAAGTTTATTTAGTAACCCCTGCAATTATATTACGAGTGGGTTTAGCACAAACAATATATAACTTAAGGATGGGGCAATATGGGACAAAAATCAAAACGTGATCATTTTCATCGCGTCAAAAACTTAACCTCACCTTAAAATTTTTGGGTTTCTCGCGATTATTTCCATTAGTTTTAGCAAATTTTATGTGAACATATTACATTACGGTAATATTTTGTTGCTGGTTAGACCATCCGGGTCTAATCAATATTTTCAGTAAAAGAGGTAACAGTAGATTCTTCTATGATAAGTCTTAAATTTAAAAATGCGGAGATTAAAAGCTTGAAATTACTGAAATACAATTTTATTTAGAAGAAATTGATGTGTAACAACTGATGACAAGAATAGGATCCAAAAAGAGAGAACGCTTTAGCGAAATTAGCTAATTTGTCTTCTTCCGTGTTCAATGTCCCTAAATAAATGTACAATATCTAATTTGGTCGTACCAAATGTTATCTAAACACAAATTCTGGGCCATTACGAAGGTCATTGGATGTCTTGGGTTCATTTAGCGCACTTTTAATGATTGTCCAATTTTTTTGTTTGAAGAATATTGTAATAAACCATCGTTGAGTGGAAACCACTAAGACGCACCATCTGCATTTCCCCTAGACGAACCTGCTCTAATTTTTATGTCATTAGGAAATATATTCCCATGATGCAATGAAGTTCAATACGAAATTACGGAGCAGTTCCACATTCATACATAGCCAGAAAGAAATTGTAGTAAGCACACACTAATCCTTATGTTTGGTAGCGGTTGGTCAACGATGATTTCCCACGGTATACTTCTAACAAAAAAATATCACACTCTTTCAAAGCATGTTAGTATAGCCTCAGGCATCCTATTACCCTAGTAATAGCCAAAAACTTATGTTAACAAGGCATGTATTGCTGCCACAGTAGATATTGTACATTTTGTTTGGGGTAGTTGAGAATAGAAAGAAGACAAATTCGCTATTTTCGCTAACACGCTCCCGCTTTTGGGATGTAATTGTTGTCAACAGTTGTCCCACATCAGGTTCTTCTAAATAAAATTGTATTTCAGTAATTTCAAGCTTTTAATCTCCGCATTTTTAAATTTAAGACTTATCATAGAAGAATCTACTGTTACCTCCTTTACAAAAAATATTTGTTAGACCCGGATGGTCTAACCAACAACAAAATATTACCATGTAATGTGTTCACATAAAATTTGCTAAAACTAATGGAAATAATCGCGAGAAACTAAAAAATGTTAAGGTGAGGTTAAGTTTTTGACGCGATGAAAATGATCACCTTTTGATTTTTGTCCCATATTGCCCCATCCTTAAGTTATATATTGTTTGTACTAAACCTACTCGTAACATAATTGCAGGGGTTACTAAATAAACTTTATTTGACCAAAATCTGTTTAGGGGTTCATGAGATATGACTAAGTCGTCGGGTGAGGTTATGCTTTTGACGTGGAGTGTATCACAACCGGATTTCTAGGCTGGAGGAAGATCTGTATGACTTGGACTATGGTTTGGCTCTTAAAGATATGAAGGTAATGCGTAACTCCTCGCAAACTCTAAGTACTTTCATACATAGTCCACTAAAATTGTAAATTTCCCAGGTTAATAATTTACGACTGGATTTGGACGAGATGAGAGGAAAATTGTGAGCTGATATACATAAATCAAAATCCGTCCATGTTTTTCCGGCATTCCAAATAATGACAATTTCGTATTCACAATTTCAGTATTAAACCTCAGTTGAAGAAAGTGCGGAGTACGATTCACTGGAAATGAGGTATAAATTACTGGACTCATCCGCGGGGAAGATTTCTTGATGAGGGTGCAATGAATTGGAAGCTGTGAAAATAAAACTGCTTTGAAATTAATAAATTGGAGTAAGGTGTTTCCTCCTTGGTTTATTGTTTTGACAATTAAGGCACTTCATTTTTCCATTTAAGTATTCCGATCCAATGTGCTGTCGGATATTGTTTTAGCCTGGCTCTGGGCTTAGGTACCCCTGTTGTCCATCCGTCCGTCCGTCCGTCTTGAAATAACTCGAGTAAAACTGTTCTAATCGACTTGAGATTTTGTACACGTGCGAAATTAAGAATCAACTTCGAAGATTAGCCAAAGCCGTTGAGCAATAAAAAAAGTTTTAGTGGTAATCCCCGTCGTTTGCAAGGCGAAAACAAAAATTTTCCGACTGGTCGTCCGATCGGTTTCATATTTTGCACAAATCTACAGAATGTTAAGTTATGTGTGCATTTCTAATTTTAGCTAAATTCATGAACTAGCAAAAAAGCTTCAGTCATGGTCACTATGGCTTGATTTAATGCGCATCAGTCCGAATCACCAAAATCATATTACAAATACTGTACAATAAATCACAAATATAAATACTACAAAAGATTATTATGTAGATGCATAAAAGTGAAAGTCTGGAGACAAATTAGATGAATGAACTTGACACCACCATCGGTCATTCATTCCTTCATCTTCTTCAACTTGTTTCGTTTCTGGCGATTAAGGAACGTCCACTAGGGTATCGCAATGCGAAATAAAAATGCTCATAGCTTTTCAAATAATGTTTAATGTAATATTTAATATTTAAAATTAATGTTTATTACCGAGAAGTCTAGTATAAAATACAATTAAATGTATAATGATTTAATTCACCCTTCTGCTAACCATTCTATCTTTTTCTTGAGATTTTACATTAATTTTTTTCCGGAGACTTCCCCCACTTCCGTACTCATTTTCTTCCATCAGTGTTTGAAATTTTGAAATGTTTACATTTTCTTTAAAAATTTCTTGAAGCACACCTAAATTCTCTCATTTGGTGTTGGTTTTTTTGTACTGGCTATAATCCAAAGTTTATGGACCTTGATTTTGCTCAGGTGGATTTTGGAAATCTTAACTTTATTTGACGGATTATTTTTGAAATTTCTTTTATCCGATTTTTGAGTCTGGGCGTCGACAACTTTACAGGTCGAGCACTAGGAGTTTTGAGTTGCAAAGTAACTCAAGTATTTTAAAAAATTTTTGTAGACCTCGGTTTAAGAGCTATAATTGTGCATTGACACAATATCCGTATACGAATTCGGATATTGCAGTTCAGTGAAGCGAACACAGATTTGTGATTAGATTTATGAGGATTGTTAATTTATTTAGAATTGATTTAACCGTGCTTTTGCGATCACAATAATATAATATTGCAAATAAATAGAGAGGTGACCCAGACCATCTGTGAATTTAAAATTCCAAGTGGTGACACATTTATGCATCACTTTGTAATTTTGTACTCTTTTAATTTTGTAAACACTGCAGTTTTTTCAATCAATCGTAACTTTTTCAAAAAAATGGGACATCATAAGAGCAAACATGTAATACGCAAATTTTTTTTGGAAATTCCATCCCGCGTTCGAGATGCGATTATATAAATGTTTTCTAAGAAGGGGTGATCCATTTTTGTTTTATAGTGCATACTTAATTACTTTCTAAAGGCTACATTTTCAGTATGTATAAATCCCTACACAAATTATTCCATTTGGCCATGTACGTGATCCGCAGTAGATATTGCGACACTTGGCTTAACTACACTGCAAAAAATTTGGTGTAAATTTTAACACCAATGGTGTAAATTTTAACACCAACGGTGTAAATACGTGGCTACACCGGCATGACGTAGATGTTTGTCACCGCTGGTGAGACTGATTGTCACCAGCCGGTGACATTAGCTACCAGGTTGGGTAAATTTACCACCATGTGGTGTAAGTTTACCACAAGCCGGTGACAATTTGACACCATTATGGTGCAGCCACAGATTTACACCGTGTTTTATTAATATTTGTTGCAGTGTAGTAACATAGTACGCATGTATGAATACATTAGTTTG
Source organism: Folsomia candida (assembly GCF_002217175.1). NCBI lineage: Eukaryota > Metazoa > Arthropoda > Collembola > Entomobryomorpha > Isotomidae > Folsomia > Folsomia candida. Next base: position 2,011,682 of record NW_019091215.1, read on the forward strand.
GCATCAAGGAATTCTATTTATAGGTATGTACATATTTATCTGCATATTTTTAAATTACCAAATACAAATTTATACTCCAACATTGAGCTTTGTTTAGCATATTGTAAAATAAATTATCGGTAGGTTATGTATGTACATAAATTTGGTAGAAATCTATTTTTCTTTTACATATTGTGCGAGTTTAGTTTTATTGCTACTAATGAGTGCTCTTGGTACGCACTACTAAACTTTCATCAAACCAGAAAATTGCAGAATTGAACAAAACCCCAGACAGACTTACAAGAGGATGGAATTCAGTTTGTCTCAACAGTTATAGGTATTTGGGAAAAGAAGGGATCTTGATATTTTGGATCGGTGCATAATCTAATTTTGGCTCGCAGAACACTGTGTAGGATAAGTTATTTGAGATTGATCCGTTTATTGGTGGAGTGGATTCATTTAGGGATTTTTTCATGTCGTCTTAATTCACACAATGCACAAGTACAATGTTTTGAGATTTCAACCGGAGTCGGAAAAACACGATATTTCAGGACAACTTGAAGTCAGAGTTCCACTTTTTAAGGATTGGGGCTTATGTAAGCTTAATAACGGACAGACAGTCAGCCAGACAGACGGAGCATTCATATAAAGTAGTTTTCGCTACTTAACAAAATCATTCTACATATTTGTACTTCATGAGGACATTGCAACCTTCTCTGGGTGCTTATTGATGTTTGCATAACGTTTTCACTATCCCGTAAGGCGGTGACCGGCAAGTTAACCGACATTAGTTACATACTCAGCTTCATTTACAAACATAAATATTTTCAAAGTTCATCTTTCGCCCAGATAATTTCTTACACAGCGTACTAGTTCCTCAGTTCACCATATTTATATGAAAAAATACAAAATCACCAAAAAATGAAGGATTCTTTCAAATGATAGATTAATCCGTGTTAGAATCAGGGTTTGAAAAAACACCGGTTTTTTTTCAAAAATATACTACCCAGCAGGTTTTTTTTATAAACCTCAATGTTAAACTGGGCTGCTTGGTTTTTTTGCGGGTTTTATTGGGTTTTTTTCATAGTTCAAATTTTCATATTTCGTTAAAACGTAGGATTCTAACGCATACCGTATATCTTTGATGTGGATCGTATAATAATTCATTATGCAGAATTCTTCTGAAACCTGATGTTTCACATCAGGTTTTATACAAGTTTTCCTTAAACCAAGATATGTCATCTCATACTGTTTGCAAATCTTAAGCGGTGACGAGATAGTCAGAGATTCCGCAATATACTTGTTAAAAGCTTATCAAAAATGCTGCCTTTGTTAAAACAAACTCATAAAAAACCCGGAAAAAACCCAAAACCAATCATTAAAAAAACCTGGGATCGGAATACCCAGTAAAAATGTCTGAGTTCAGTTGCGGTGGAACTGGGGGACAATATCCCCCCAGCTTTTCTATGTCTCCCGAATCTGCCCATGTTATCTAAACCCCACCCTCCCCTATCTTACAATACTGATGTCCCCCAACCTCCTCCGCTACTGTACAATGAGTTAGTTAATCACTTTCTCGCAAATGGATGTTCTCTTAAATTCCATTAAGTGAACACATATCCAAAGAACAATGGTTACATCGGACTTGGCATTGCATGGATTTGCGGATTTTTAGGATCCCAAAATAAATTCTGCTTCTTTTATACAATCCACTTTCCTTTATTCTTTCTGATTCTGGCTCAGTCTTTTCATCAACCTCCAATTCTTCGATCTCTTGTAGAGGTTTGAGAATGATTATTTTTAATTAAGCCATTCCATCCACACAACGGAATGGTAAGTTTTCGGGATTATTTTATCTTATGCAATATTTAACACCATATTATTTCAATTTCTATTATGTTGAGAATAATACTTGTAACTTGATTTATGTATAAAATGGACTACTCAATTCATTTTTGTCCATGTCAAAGCAAACTTTAAAATTTCAAAGATCAGAGTACTAACATATTTAATTAAAATAATTTGGTGAAATATCAAACTTTATAATTACGCGTATGCATGTTTGACAACAAGTTAGATAATTTAGCATTCCGGCAACAAATACGTGTCATATTTTAGTATTTTATTTGGATCCGTGTGTTGCTTGCTGTAACTATAGGTACAATTTTGATCTACTAAATTGGGTAGTCTGAAAAGTTCTTATCCCACACGTTTCTTTTCAATTTATCTGGTTTGAGAGATATATCTAAAAATAGATGTCTAAAACTAATCAACTTTTATGTCACGACTAAAATAAAAAAAAATAATTAATACTTGTTTACAAATATTAAATCAATTTCAGGCTGACGATAAAAAAAAGTCTAAGAAAGGAGATGGTATGTTAAATTTTTTTTATTTAAAACTTTGAGGCGAGATTTGAGGCGAGAATTTATGGTTAAAATTATGAAATTGTTTACCAATTGCTAGCCGCGGCATCTCCCGGAGGTTCGAAAAAAGACTCCAAGAAGGCAGAAAAGAAAGTGAGCAATGTCTTCTCGGCTTTTTCTCAAAGGCAAATTGCAGAGTTCAAGGAGGTCAGTTGTTTATATTTTTAGGCTAAAATATTCCTGGAAATTTATAAACAATTCATTATTCCAATTAATTCAGGCTTTTCAAATGATGGACCATGACAAGGACGGCATAATTGGGAAGGGAGATCTCAAAGCGACATTTGATGATTTAGGGAAATCCGTGTCAGACTCGGAATTGGAAGCACTTGTGAATGACTCCCCTGCCCCAATAAATTTCGGTGGGTTGTTGACCCTCTTTGCGGCACGGATGTCTGGCAGTGCAGATGAGGACGATGTGGTCATCGCTGCTTTTAAAACGTTCGACGAAGGAGGAAAGATTCCGGCAGACAAGTGAGTAAATATGTATACACTCTAAAAAATATTGTACAAATTTTACTCATAGTTGAGTAAAATTGGAATGGATACAACAAGTTGGCTAAAATTTACCCAAGTCTAGATAAAATTTATACAACCTTGAGTAAAATTTGTACAGCATTGGCTAATTTTTACTCAACTTGTTGTATCCATTCCAATTTTACTCAGTATTTTTTGGTGTGTACGTACAAGGTGGTTCAAAAAGTATGCTACAAAGCAAAATTTCTCCAGGCGTATTTTTACTTATTGCCATTAGTTTCATTAAAATCTAGGCAAAAATTAGTAGAATCATTGAATTTCAATATCATACAGGAAATTCATAGTGATGCAAAAAGTTTTCTTGGCAAAAAAGTAGGCATAAAATGTTCAAAAAACGTCTCCGCATATATTCAGGTTTACCATACAGGGAAATGAAAATTAAAGTCTTCCTCGGCAAGACATTGAAACACTACCACTTTTCTGTCAAACTGGATACAATTCAATTAATTTTTACATGGATATGAATGGCAAATACGCCTGAAGAAATTTTGCCGTGTAACATCCTTTTTGCACCACCCTGTATAAATCCATGACTTGAAAATCATTGCAATACTTGTGCAATCCTGGACAAGTGAAAGTTTTATTTGTTTTCAGACTTCGCAAAGCCTTGACGACATTTGGCATGAAATTTACGGACAAAGATGTCGAGGACGCCTTTTCCCAAATGAATATCGAGGGTGGTCAAATAGATACGCAAAAGTTGATTGGGATGTTGACAGCTTCCGGGGGTTCTGAGGATTAATACAGAATTGGCACTGGAATTTCTACCCACCCTTAAATGACCTTTTGACCTCCACCCTGTCCTTTAACCTGGTCCTTCACCCGACAGAGCCCTTGGTCCTCACAATACGGTGCCCTTCCGCCCAGTACCAAGATGAATGCTGACTACAAAAATCTAAAAGTTGTTAGATGTGGAACTGAAAGAAATCATTGCTAATAATTTCTCCGCACACAATCCTCAGCCAAGGAAATCCATTCAGTTATTATTATCAATTTTTGTTCAACAACACAATCCGTGAACTTGTAGATTTTTATTGAGCACAACGCCTGTTTCAATCCAATTTCTGCCATCATTGTAATAAATGCCCAATCAATTGGAATTCTGTTTGTTTATTTTTCATCCGTTTTGATTTCCAATACACTCGCTTCCCCTGGATTTCCAAATATGAATGGGGATTCATTATTGGAGGAAATAGTTGTGATCCTAACCCATCTTGGGTAATCATAACCAAACAGTTTAATTTTGCCTTACAACGAATTTTGTCAATATCTATCCCGTCAGAAAAACATCAAGGTATGATACTGACAGAATTCGTTGTAAGGCAAAATTACGAATTTTAGCATTATCCAAAATGCATCCATCAATTCACAAACGCAACATAAAATAACCCAGTCTGCCATTTTATGTCGGAGCGTATTTAATTTATTTGTTTTGTGATTGACAAAAAATTAAGACTTTAGTCAATAATTTTTATTCATGAATCATGCGACCCAACTTGCACCAAATTTTCTACAAATCACAGCATATTCTGATCAAAATAATATTGCAATCATTTTCCTAGCACTTCATATCGTAACGTTGTCTCTGTTTAGCAGTGGTGGCAGATCGGCATATATTATTTATATGTCACTCTCCAAATTTGTAACTAAATGTAAGGATTACTTAATCGAACAGCGTAACAACATTTATGTAAATCTTTAACTAACTTTTTACTTTATTCTTCCCCTTAAATTATATTTTAACATAGTGTTACTGCTTGTAAACCAGTTTTGTCAACTGAATGCTGATAACACTTAAATAAAGGCAAATCAAATCCAATCGGACAAAACGTGCAAGACAAGACCAGCAGAGAACCAGGGGGATTAATGCGTACATATTTTGCACGAAAACGATCAATTTTGCAATGGTGATATGTAACCAGGGTTTCGCTTTTGCCTGCCAAAATCTTTTTGGTCATGGCCTGCTTGACCACCTGCGGCTTTTGGCACCTGTTTGGCACCACCTGCTTGACTAACACCTTGCGGGTACCGAAAAATCAATGCTGCGTCGGTATTCATAGTCATCACCACATCCTCACTATCTCAGCAGTGCCTGTACGTGAGAAGCCACCGCCACTTTTGTATTTCATGTGTTGCAGCATCACATAAAATAACATTTTCATTGACACATTTATTTCCCCATGTCGGATAAAATGTTAAAACAATTTTATGTCGTTGAATTTCCTGCTGACCAGACTATTGAGGTTGTTCCAAAAACTTGGCTGTCCGACGACAATAAAAAGTGTACATTTTCATCCAACACACCTAAAGGTTTCAAGAAACTACAAGAAGATCCTAACTCACGACCGGACCCTTTATGGACGAGTTGGGACATCATTGTCAAGACCAGCTCTGGTAATATTTGTTTATAAATATTTCCCAAGTAAACGTGATAAGTCAATATAATTGAAGTCCCTTGTAATTATTTGCAGATAGTTTTAGTCGTGCGGATAAAAAAGCCAAGAAGCATTTGAAACCTAATTATATTGACAGTAGCGACCTGGAGATTGGTGCTGGATATTCACAATCTACGGAACAAGAGAATGTGGAAGGTATGTACATGATTTTTTAAGAATTTGATAAACTAAAATTATATATTTGGAGAATTCGGTCAATATTTCTAGGCAGTGAAGAGATAAACACAGTGGATCAAGCAATTCAACCCATCCCTATCACAATTAATAATGACGAGCGCCTCTCCACACTAATTGAGGAATTTCGGGGTATATTATTTTTATCGTAATTTCTGAGACATCGCATAAATAAATATTATAATTAATTACCAATTTTTCACTTTAGCATTTCAGGTGGCTTCTCTACAAAACCAACTGGTTTTGCAGGAAGAGATAAAGGACCTGAAAACAATTTTATTACGCTCTCTCAGCTCCTCCTCCAAGTTACGGTCAAGTAAGATCGCCTGGCTGATTAAAAACGAAGACCAATTACAGGAAGTGAACACGACTCTTGCAGACGACACAATACCTGATCACGAAGTAATTAAAAATAAAATTTTTATAATTTAATTGTGCGGGAAATATGATATTGATTCTGGCTCCTAAATATATATTTTAGATTCAATTTTTCTCACGACTTGGAGGGGATTCGGTGACGCTCGCTGTTAATAATACACTAAAGGCAATTATTAAGCACGAGTTTGCACTTATTTTGAGGTTTACAGATTCCTCTAAGAAGGTGTCATTTGGTGGAACTCGGTGCTGCAAATTAGTAAAAGGTACAACTCAAATTCTTTATTATTGTGTAAAATTTCTATGTGCAAAACTTTAATTTATAGATTCCGTCCGCGAGTTCTACTACAAGGATGGCAATGTGGTAACAGAAAAAATCAAGTCAGATTTAGTTGACAGCAAATTAGATTCATTCATTGCTAAGTGGCTTCGGGACTCTATCAACAGGGGAGACGGAGGAAAGCAGAAACTTTCGAAGGCGAAAAATGGAAGCGCCAAGGTCGACAAAACACTCAAGGGTCCAGAGGAGGCTGAGTCAAATGCTGAGTCAGATTAGAAACGAACCTCCAACTACAAATTTACCACAATCTTCACCCAATTTCGAAACACTCCCATTTGTAAGAAACAATAATCTTAGTGATACTGAACTTTATTCAAATGATAATATTGTAAATTTATCTCAAATTAAATTTGTGTAGTAATAGTAAAGGGTGGGCTTAAAGTTTCTGAAAAGAGTGAAATCAGGTGAGCTCGCCTCATAAAAATCAATATTATTCGGAAACCAGCAGAGTCATGTAAACAAAGCTTTTTTCCCCTTGTAGTCCAACAATATGAGGAGTCGAGAAGAGAAAAGGGTGCAGATTCAAACTCTATTGAGCGAGGGATATGGTGCCTCCCAAATTTCGAGGAAACTAGGAGTTGCTTACAATACGGTCAAACTGTGGGAAGGTCGCCGTACCGTGGTGGACAAAAAAAGGTCAGGCCGACCCACAGCACTCTCCCCTACTTCAAAATCGCAAATAACAAGAAATTTGAAGGAGAAAATTGGTGGATCCGTGAGGAAAACACTAAAGAAGCTGAACGAGTCGGCGAGGTATCAAAAGAAGGGGAAGAAAATAAGTCGTGCTGCGGTTCGAAATTACGTAAAAAAGCAAAAATGGGGCAAAACGGCTTACAAAAGACCTAAGAAACAGATTCTGACTCAAAAAAATATTCAGGACCGATTAAAATTCGGCGAAACAGTCAAGAGAACGGGATATTTGGGTGACGACAGACGGGCGCAGCAGAAACGCTCTCACATTCTTTTTACGGATGAAACCTGGCTGGAGGTGTCACCAACTGGTAACAGACAAAATCAAAGATACTATACAGCTGATCCGAAAAAAATCCCGAAAATATTGACCCCAAAACATGGTCTAAAAGTTATGGTAGCTGGTGGCTTCTGTGCTCAAGGAGTTACAAAGCTGCATATGATAAGTGGAGGTACCGTAAACGCTGCATACTACAAAGACAAGATCCTCCCACTTTACATTAAATCCATGAAGGACCCAACTTTATTCCCCCAACAACAGAAGGTCACCTTTCAGCAAGATGGAGCACCAGCACACACTGCAAAAGTGACCACCAAAGTTTTGGAGGCGCTCCCTTTGACAGTGTGGGGGAAAGGGGTGTGGCCCGGAAATTCACCAGATTTGAATCCTCTGGAGAATTTATGGTCCATTGTTAAGGATTCTGCGTACAAACCGCCATATCCAACCACAACCGCTGAGCTATTCAGAAGATTTCAACATGAGTGGGAAAGCATTCCGGTTACCGTTTTGGAAAATTTGGCACAGTCATTCAATTCACGCATTGAACAAATGTTGGAAGCTGGTGGCGGACACTCTAAATATTAGTTAATAATCGTACAAAAAATTATAATATTCTATACACGCAATAAAAAGTTTTGACTACTTATGTTTTGAAGTTAATTTTTTTTCAGAAACTTTAAGCCCACCCTTTAGTAGTGATGAAAGTAATTTTGAATTGCACAATGATATGGATAATATTTGCAAACCTGACTACGTATTATCCCTTAGAAACTGGGCAGTAACACACAATATTACCCACCCTGCTATAAAAGATTTATTAGAAATATGTCGCCAATGGTTACCTACTTGTGGTTTTCCCATGGATCCAAGAACATTACTACAAACTCAGCGAGATGTTAGGTTGGAAAATGTCGATGGAGGCCAATTTTATCACTTTGGCTTAGAAAAAGGGTTAGTTAGGATTTTAAATGATAAACAATTTGGCCAAATAAATATGAGGAAAGTAGAAGTTAGTTTAGGAATAGATGGAATACCGGTTAGTAAAAGTTCCAATTTGCAATTTTGGCCAATTTTGTGTAAACTAAATGACCGTTTGTGGAATGGCCATATTTTTATAGTTTGTTTTGTGGGTATAAAAAACCTCAATCCATTGACGATTTTCTTGGCCCTTTGGTAAATGAGCTCGAAATTTTGAGCAAAAATGGAGTTAACGTGGGTGATAAAAATTTTAAATTTATCTTAAAAGCGATTATAGCAGATGCACATGCGCGGGCATTTTTAAAGCAAATTAAAAATCACAATGGATACTATTCTTGTGAAAGATGCTATTGCAAAGGAGAATTTTCGGGAAGAGTTATTTATCCCACAGAACAAACTTATCCTATTCATACAGATGAAAGTTTAAAGAACAAATCACACATACACCATCACGAGGTAAATAAAATTTCTCCGTTTGTCAAAGTTGGGATTAAAATGATTAGCCAAATCCCCCTCGATTATATGCATTTATGTTGTCTTGGGTTCATGAAAAAGCTTCTACTATTGTGGTCAGAAGGGCAAATTCCCCACAGACTATCACAAAAGCAAATTAGAATTATTTCAGATAGATTACTATTGTTTCGCAATCGTATTCCATCGCATTTCTCGCGTAAACCAAGAAGTCTATCGGAGGTTAAACATTGGAAAGCCACAGAGTTTAGAAATTTCTTACTTTATTTAGGACCAATTTGTTTAAAAGAAGTGCTTACCTCTGAAAAATATCGTCACTTTTTATTGTTGCATACATCAATTTATATTTTAGTCTCAGATTTTGCTAAAAATCGCGATTGGGTAGATGTTGCGAGTAGTCTTCTTAAGGAATTTGTCGAAAAAATTCCACAGTTATATTACAAAGAATTTGTTGTTTTTAATGTACATTCTTTAATTCATTTAGCTGACGATGTGCAACTTCATGGGGCCCTTGATAATTTTAGTGCTTTCCCATTCGAAAATTTCATGCAAATAATAAAACGTTTGTTACGATCGAAAAATGCCCCGCTAGCTCAAATGGTTCGTCGGCTTTCAGAAATACATTCAGTCCCATCGCAGTTATTTAGGCAAAAATTAAATTCCTCCTTAACCCCATCAGCAAAACTTGGCAATAATTGTTTTATGACAAAAAATGGGAAAATTTGTGTCGTGGAAAAACATGAGAATGAATATATGTGCCGATTTTTTTGCAATGAAACGGAACCCAAATCTTATCCTCATTGCAAAGAATAAGGGATAGGGTATGCACATAAACTAGGAATTTTACAAAAACTAGACCCTTCAGTTCTTTCAAGAAAATGTATTCTTCTTCCTTGTAAGAAAAAATATTTTTTCATATCGTTGTGCAATTCATATGAAACTAATCATCGTTAGCTTTTTATTACTAATTCATATACATATTACTAATTACGTGAATATATAATTGAAAGTGCTTTTGTTCGTGATTCATTATGTAATAAATAATTTTGATGTGTTTGAATTTTTTTGCAAGAGATTTGTATATTTTATTTGCATATTGGCATTATTTCAATACCGAAATTTCGTTAACGACTCTCCAACAAATAATGGGCATTCAGACAACGCTGTATAGACGGTATTGATATGGCACCGAAATTTCGTTAGATGACGATAGAACCTCGTTCATTCGTTACTGGTGATCAACGCCCAATCAATACATGATCCTGTCCGATTTCGTTGCTGGTTCGGTACCAAGAGAGGCAGGTACCGAATCAATGCCTATGTGGTAGCTCGGGTACATATGTTACTAAGCTAAACAAGACGCATTCACGCTAAATTTATAAAAAATAGTAGGCTTGGAATATCCCTCGAAAAAGTGATTGGTACAAAATCAGAACTGAGCGGTTGGTTTGAACTTTCTAAATCTCATTGAAACGAATAGGACAAAACCAAAATATAAAATTGGAGCAGGAGTTATGCCATAAAAGCAATTCTTCCGTTTTATGTATAAAAGCTTCCAACTCTAGAAGCGAAAGCTTCTAGAGTTGGTATTAGAATGGAAATTTTAGAAGTTTTAGAGGGTTTTAGATAGAATGGAAATATTTTTAAAAGGACATATTTTTCATCAAACCAAATTGAAAAATTCATAAAACATAGAAGTTTATGCGTTGTACTAGAAGAAGGTAAGAAGCAGTAAAACATGTCAACTCAATTCTTCCGTCGATTGGAGGGCATCTTGATTTTAATTTTTTACGTATTTACCTAATACTTCTGCAATCTAGGTTTCATAATAATGTTAGGACATCGTCAAATTTTCGTATTAATGATGGGAAAATAGGACCATACAACCTATCAGAAGTCTTTGGTACTAGCTACAAATACAAGAAAATTAAAAGTGGCGTGAAATTACCAAACAAGTATTAACCGCCACTAATAACAAGGCGAGAAGCGATTTATAATTTTTTGAAACTATTTAAATGCGTCAATTCAAGAATTTAAAAAAAATCTCGAAAAATATTTTAAAAAATATTTCGGGCATTTTTCCAAAAACCATCACTTTATAAATCTAGAGCTGATTACTCTGAAAGTATTGATCGAATAATTCACATCCTAAGAAAATCTCACCCACCAGAATATTCGAAAGGAAATTACACTTCCCGCGGCAACATTTATTCCTGCGGCTTATTCTGTATGATCGGCGACCTAGACTTGCATGGTGGTGTTTGGGAAGCCTAGTAGGGGTTGGGGGGTTGGATGGGGTAGTGGGGGTTTATTATGAATAAAGAAAGATTTTGGTAGGGTAGTGGGTGGGGTGGTGGGAGTTGGGTGGGGCGAGGATTTTGAGGGTGTGGTGTGGTGGATTGGGGTTACTTGGTTTGAAGGTGAGGAATGAGGGGTGGGGTTGGGGTGAGTAACGAGGGGTGGTTTTGGAAGAGAACTGGAACGGCTTCTCTTCCCTTCGTGGGTAAACTGTTGGCGGTATATTTGAATTTAATTCGACTATGGTACCAAAACTGTTGACAGTTTTTCACTCATCGGGTAACAAATTGTTCATAGTTTCTATGGTAAATTAATTTAGTTTATAAAATCCTTAACCTAAATACGAAACCAGGTCTTCTTATAATTGTTAGGTTAGGTTAGAGAAATTAGTTAATTTTGCAGCGTATTTTTTAAACTATTTTATTGGGCAAATAAAATATATTTTTAAATTGTTTACTAGTGAATTAAAATTTACTTTTATTTTATATACTAAGGAGGGGAGGCCCTCTATATGCAATTAAGGACCATGGATGCCCTTTGGATATTTGATAGCTCTAGGTGAATGGTGGATTACCCTAGAATGGTTTGATGCCATGGCCCCATTCGCGCCCGCCACACCCCCTGAAAGATGCAAAAAACTGCGAAAAAACGCCTGTTTTCATGTGCTAAAACAGTCACCAAAAATCCAATTTTGCTCTAAATTGGATAATTTTAGCATATTATTGGTCCTAGATAGTTGCTCTATCATATCCAATAGCAATCTCAACTTTTTTGAAATTTCGTAAATTTTCGAATGATTCCAGCGCAAGGGTATGGCTTGAAAATTGGAAGATTTCAAAAAAGTTGAGATTGCTATTGGATATGATAGAGAAACTATCTAGGACCAATAATATGCTAAAATTATCCAATTTAGAGCAAAATTGGATTTTTGGTGACTGTTTTAGCACATGAAAACAGGCGTTTTTTCGCAGTTTTTTGCATCTTTCAGGGGGTGTGGCGGGCGCGAATGGGGCCATGGCATCAAACCATTCTAGGGTAATCCACCATTCACCTAGAGCTATCAAATATCCAAAGGGCATCCATGGTCCTTAATTGCATATAGAGGGCCTCCCCTCCTAAGTGCAATTCTACAACACGAATTACCTACTGACACATTTAATTAGGGACATATCTTATTCGAAACATGTGAGTTTTTCCCCTGACGTGTGATTCATCAAATCCCAAGCTTCGTATTTTTGAAAAATATCTCGAAAAATCGTTTCTGTAAAATTAGTTTCAAAGAGATTCACTTTCAATTGGTTTTATAGATATAAGATGCTCAGTCTGAAACAAACTGGTAATACGATATTACCAAGTGGAGAGTAGTCAAAGAATATCCTTGTAGGGCAAAACACACTTTATTTTTACCCAACAAAATTCGCTATTTATAAAAATCTCTCCGGTATCAAAATGATACATAATTTTTTCACACAGTAGCGAAATTAATCAATTTGCTATATTTCTAGAGGTGCAATTGTTTTCAGAGTAAAATCATAAGTTATCGCTTCAACCATTATCCAAAAAAATATGTATGAGTTTTGACAATTCATAAAAAAGTGTTTGGAATATTTTAAATTTTGCAATTTTTAACACATAACGGGCAACACCAAATGTACAGTTCTTGACTGTGACAATTTGCAACAGATAAATTTATCTAATTTTTGCAGGTGTTGCTAGAACGTTAGATCTACCGGTACAAGAATATGAATTCCCTATACCTAAATTTTAAAAAAAACACTAATAACTTAGGCTTAGAAGAAATCCGCCCTCCAAAAATAAAACAAAAATCATCCGAAGCATTTCAACCTGTCAGAATTTTAATATGAATTTTGTTTGGATGGCACGTACAAATCTTAATTTTTATCTTTATTAGTCACTTCTAACTTTTCACAATATTGACCAAACTGCCCAGCAAATTTTTTTAAATTAAAAATCCGAAAATGTTTACCGAGTCTTGAGATTTTTTAGCAAACTTAATAATATATCAAACATTTTCCTTCATTTCTAATTATACAGTGTTTGTTTTTGAAAATCGAATTGGGCTTACCTAACACCCAAGTTTGGTTTGGATAATTTACAAATTTTTTGACATCAACTAATTGCCTCAGTCCTGCAGAACTCGTCCAAAACCTCCTCAGAAAAGCAGCTGGTTTTGTGGGATGAGAAAAACCAACACCGAAAACTGACGAAAATTTCAAACCATCGAGACGAACTATTTCGTGAATTCAACGGAACGAAACAATTTGTCGCGGGGCATTCATTGAACGGATTTAGTTTGTGGAGAGCTGGGCTATTAGCGAAAACGATAAGGCGTCAAGATTTACTTCGGTCTGAGTGTGAAATTTGTGCAGGCCAACGGCTACTGGAGGGTGCTAGAGGTCGAGTACAATGTCGCCATGCTGGACGCATATAACAGAATTGCGAAAGAATTTGGTAAGCTAAATTGGCTAATTAATTTTTGCGTAAAAATCATTTCAAGAAATTCATATATGGATAAATGTGCATTGGAAATAATGCACACATTCGCGTACATGGCAGAATTGGCAAAAAATTAAAAAAGTGAGTTAAATTTGCAAATTATTTTTGCAATTTATTGGCACTTTTATGGATACTGGTAACAATTTTTCAGAGTATATTTCATTCTAGATATTTTTTTTTCTAAAAAGTCTTTCTCCAAACTTAAATTGGGCGAAAACCTTATACCATTTAACAAAGACTTAAGATTAGTATTACATATTTTCTGAAACATGCAATTTTTTTAGTTCAGTTGACCGCGTAAGTTCAAAAAAGTTGACGATTTGATTAATTCTAAATTTAAATAAATTTGTGAAAGGCATCAGCCGATGAACGAATTTATTGATATCATAACACATAATTTGTATCACCAGGTTTTTGCATGGTCTCGTTCGTGTATGGTAATAATTTATTACCATGATTTATTACTAATAAATCATTATCGCCTCGAATCAATATACGTCTGAAATACGTTGGTAGAATATATTATAAAAATAGTAATAATAATTTCAACTAAATTATTTAAATTATTTATTAAATTAATTATTTATTATTAATACCTTGCAACAATATGGATTTCTTACAAATTTATAAAAATTTCTAGCCAAGCTTATACTAAAATTTTAGGTAAACAATTGCTAAATTATTACCTCCATTAATTAAAAGGTTTTCACGCAAATATGACCAACTTCTATATCAAAACAAAAATTTCGCAACACGAAAAAAATATTATAAAAAATATAAAATTTACACAGTAAATATTTCACAAAAAAAACCCTCAATTCCGTCCTCTGTGATCGTGATTGCTTCTTACTGAATTCTTCTGCATGAGTGGGAGCTACAAAAATCCTAATTAAAACAGCAATCGCAATTAATTAAATTGATTCTTATTTCTCACCTAAAATAAGATTTATTGGATTTATTAAAAAAGGGATATAATTTTCGACCCCGATAAAAATATGGATTTTGCCCGATAAATTATTGAGTTTGGCCCTAAATGATATTTGCCCGAACATAATTCTTTTTTTGCCCGATAATTATCTTAGGAATCCCATTAATAAATTGACTGACCACATAATTAAAAACAAGTATAATTACACATATTTAACAGTAATTGGAGTTCACGAAACAACAAAATATTATAACTCAGTATGCATATCAACTCTCGTCCTGTCACAAAATCATATCACATTGTTTGACTAACCATTAATAAGTTTTTTTGCTGCTTGTGCACACCAAACATCCAATTGTGACTCGAAAATTAGTGATTCGGAATCCAATGATAGTGAAACTGAAACTCTGCCTACATAATACTACACCTCGAAAATTATTCGACTGAAATTTTGTTAATGTTTCTAAATAAACAGAAAGCTAACGTAACCAATTTACGACTCTTAATTTTTATATTATACTTGCCGTATACCCATCTAACCTGCTTTATGCATTCAGAATATCATAACCGTTACTCAAAACCACCTTGTCCACCATTAACACAACCCCTTACTTGGTCCACCCACGGAGGGAAAAGAAGCCGTTCCCGTTCACTTCGTAATCCAAATAAAGCCACATAACAATACATAATAAGTGACTTATCGACCTCTCAGGTACACAAAGCGCACTTTTCGGACATATTACTTTCTCTTCCGTTTTGGACAGTTTACTTTTACGGAAGTGAAAGTAATCTGTAATCTGAATATAGATACTTATCTTAGTGGAAAAAGAAAACTTTTCACAGTTTGAAAACAACAAAATTGGAGTTGAGTATGAGAAATAAAACTACGATGTAGTGGACTATTAACCATTGGGCGAAGGAAGCAGATTACTTCGTCCACCAAACTGTTCAAAAGTATTGATAGGTCATTAATATTGAAATTATTTTAAATGTCCTTCATAAATACGCGTTATTACGTAACAATAGTTTCCGAAATTTTATTGGCTGATTTGACTATCAGTGGATTCCAAATCACTAATTTTGGAGACTCCAGATTGGAGTCACAATTGAATATTTGGTGTACTCGAACAGCTCAGCAGTTATTAACGGTTACAAAGACGGAACGAGAATAGATATGCATATTGACTTATAGTATTTTGTTGTTCCGTGAACTCCAATTACTGTTAGATATGTGCAATTATACTTGTTTTTAATTGTGTGGTCAGTCAATTTATTAATGGGATTCCTAAGATAATTATCGGGCAAAAAAAGAATTACGTTCGGGCAAATATCATTTAGGGCCAAACTCAACAATTTATCGGGCAAAATCCATATTTTTATGGCGACCTTTAATTACATGCCCCACGCGGGATATAATTTTCGACTCCTATAAAAATATGGTTTTTCCCCGATGAATTGCAGAGTTTGGCCCTAAATTATATTTGCCCGAACATAATGCATTTTTTGCCCGATAAATATCATTGGAATCCCCTTAATAAAATGACTGGCCCCCTAATTAAAAGCAAGGATAATTACATATATTTAAATCAGATTTATGATGACAATTGAAATAATTTTAAAATTAATCAACAATTAATGCTTTTGAGCACTTTTGTGGACGCCCTGGTTTCCTTCTTTCGCCTAATGGTATATTTTTTGCCTCAGGTCGGACATTGTACAGTTTGTTCTTGATGGCTAATCCAAGAATGTGCTTGCAAATATAATTCTTCAGAAAATGAGGACAGGTACAAGACGACTCCATTCAAGAATTTAAATGGAATTTGACCATCCAAAAGTGTCAAAAGTTTTCCACGATTTCCTCTCCGTCATACGTAGGTACTTGTTGACATCGTCTTCTTTCAGCTTTGGTTGGTTGGAAGAAGATATGAAGAAAGTGGTGATGTCACCAGCGGTGCGGAATTTTACATCCGGTTTACTTTGAACCCAATTGAAAGCTTGGGTTTCGTGTGAAAGTGGATCACCACGCCACCGCTCCACTCCAATCAAATATATAACATTGGCTGCACATGGCTTATTTTACAGTTTTTTTCTGTACATGGCTCATTTTAAGATTAGGTTGACGATATTTAAAATGATTAGGCTGGTAGATTTGACAAATAATAAAATAATATTTATAATTTAATATGTAGTTGACCAGACCTTAAACCCAGCCCCAACACATAAATTTGGACTAATGGAAAATTCCAAACTTCAAGAGGACAACTGCTGTCCTTGTACTGCGGGCAAGATGCCTGAACCAAAAGAGCTAATAACATCAATAATTCAGGACACCTGCACCGCGGTTAAGCGTGCAGAAGGTTGGAATATTTCTTTTTTAGTTTAATGATAAGTAAATGAAATATAGCTTATATATTTGGATATTATTTAGGGGACATGGAAAGAAGGGCTGAACTACAAATTGCAGCAGAAAAATTGTCCAAGGATCTTTCATTCTTGGCAAATTATATGATCGTTTGCTTCAGCCGTGATCCCACGGCTCAACTGGACGCCCAGGATAAGCTCATTGCAGCAATCATTGGAGCATTGGGAGGAATCAAAATGTAAATGCTGCAATGAATTATTTGATATGGCTATCGTTCTCCAATATTGTAAATTATTCACTTATAGGCTCTAAGTGCAATAAATAATTGGGGTTCTAAAAAAGTTATACTCTAGCAAGAGAAGAAAAATTCTGTGCTCATTAGTAAACACAAAAAACCGACAATTTATGGGTATTATTTGGCACAGTACAGAGCTTTGGAAACGTTTGAGAATCCATTAATAAATTTAAATGAGGTTCGAACTTTATTTATTGATCCCTTCATGCATACGTATTTAACTACACAGATTGATCACTTATATTTCTTTTTGCAAATTGAATTAGATCAACATAACCATAATTCATATAATAAAAATAAAAAATAATAACGAGTTACTTTATATTTCCAATATTTCTCCTATAGTTGGAATCAAAATCTAAAGAGCTTGACTCTAATTACGGAGTCAATCTCTATAATATTCCACAATCATGTACGCCTGTCCCAAATACATTTTCTGATATCGTGCAAAACCTGCCAGATGAAAGATTTCTTAACTTCTACCAACACCCAAACTTTTCATCCCTCCTCCCCATGTCGTGTTGGATGTGGAACTGCAAAAAATCGGGTATCTATCCCTCACTTCAACCGGAATGGGTCCCGTGAAGTTCCCTTCGCGACTATTTGAATAACCCTGTTCAAATCTGAGGCCTCTTTCAGGCCACTGTTTATCCAAAATTTCCATTTTTATGCAAAACACTTTGAAATTTAAGGCAGGAATTGCAGTCCCGTTATTGAAAATAGTGTCACATTTTTCCCTCCGAAGAACAGTAGCAGCCAGACGGAGCAGTTCAAACCACCATACAACATATTTCTGGAATCCATAGACCTGACACTTTGTCGTTGGCGGGGGAGGTCGGGCGGAATGTGAGATGCGTGAAGGTGTTGCTGGGGCGAGAATAATTTCCGGATTTGTGATATTGCTGAGCTGAAAAGAAATCATTAATGTAGGTAAGTTTATTAATATTTAGTCTCCTTGGGGGTACTCATTATTAATAAGCTAAAGTTTTACGCGACCGTGAATCAAACACTGCTATTTTCATTGAAAATTTTCAAAATCTGCTTATCTTATGAGAGAAAACTCTACAAGGCCTGTGTCAAATTAATTTTGTAGGCAAATAATTACGTCAAGAATTCAAAATATGCGCTTAAACCAGAATTATCCTTTAACGTGATCCAACAGCAGTTGTAGGTAAAAAGAAGTTGAGTACCCCTAATACTCTCATAGAACTAACCTGAATTCTAGTGAATCCTTGCTCCACACTGAACACTTTTTCCGCCCGGACTTTATGGGATCCATAACCCGGCCCGAGCAGCCAGATTGTATCGCTTCTGTAAAAACAGAAGAAGCTTTTTCAAAATATTTAGTAAAATATTATTTGCATAAAAATCCCTGATCGCATCTTCAAGATATTTGGGTGTATGTCACCACTTTATGTATCCAGTCCACATGCAGTGATACCCATACCTGTCAAAATTAATGCTGGGAACGAGGATGGTTGAATTTGGCAGCAAGACCGCAGTCGTCCCATTACTTGTGGCATCATTGTTGACGAGGAGGACGAGGGATGCGGCGGAGAAGGTGTTGTTGTCAATCTCCCTCTGCCAAACAAACCGCCAACCATCCCCTGCGTAGAAGGAGGTGTTACTACTCTTTTCCGCTAGGTATGACCACGTCCGTTTGATGCAATCTAAATGGGTTAAAAATCAAGTAGATGGAAATAGTTGCAGATTAAAAATTCAATGGTAACAGTGGTAATGGTAACAAAAATGGTAACAAAATTCGTGGTAAATAGGTTAGGTTAGGTTAAACCTAAGGAGGACAACCCTTCACCGACAGAATCACAGATCTTGATGCCCTTTGGATATGTTGTAGTCCTAGGTGAGTCTAGCAAAAGTGAAGAAGGATTTCATTCAATGGCCCCATTTGCGCCCGCCACACCCACTCAAAGGTGCGAAAAACACGAAAAATACCCTGTTTTCGTTCATTCAAAAAATCACCAAAAATCCAATTTTGATCGGATTTTCATAATTTAAGCGTTTTTGTGATCTTAGATAGTTGCTTTATCATATCCAATAGCTAACTCAATTTTTCTGAAATTTTGATTTTTTCGAAGGCATACCCCTGGGTCAGGAAATTTTCGAAAATACTCAAAAAATTAAAAAAAATTGAGTTTGCTATTGGATATGATAAAGCAACTATCTAAGATCACAAAAACGCTTAAATTATGAAAATCCGATCAAAATTGGATTTTTGGTGATTTTTTGAATGAACGAAAACAGGGTATTTTTCGTGTTTTTCGCACCTTTGAGTGGGTGTGGCGGGCGCAAATGGGGCCATGGAATGAAATCCTTCTTCACTTTTGCTAGACTCACCTAGGGCTACAACATATTCAAAGGGCATCAAGATCTGTGATTCTGTCGGTGAAGGGTTGTCCTCCTAAGTCTGTCCATCCTTCACGGAATTACAAATTTGCTCAATTTTCCCAAAAATACATAAATTGCTTAATTCTGACAATGCCATCATAGGAACTTCAAAATGTGCACAAGAAATGAGTATTACACATTTTACTCAATGAGTAAAATTAGAATAAGTGTTTTGTGAATTGTATTTTAGTATGCACCGTCAATTAAAATTTAGTTAATTTAATTAATGTAATTTAACATGGTACAGTTGTCCCGCCGAAATTATCACATTCCTAGTTGTATCCTCAAACTTTATTAATTTATTAATTTTCTAGAAATTAGTTACGAATTATTTAAGAGTACGTACCCGCAAAATCGCACTTTTTTCCACCCACCGTCTCCGGAAAATAAAGGCCCACCACACAGAGTGCCACCATGGTTAAGTAGGGAGTTCTTCTATGCGACATAATTTTCAAATCGTACTATAGTAGAGAGTAGGAAAGAATATTTCTTTTGCTGTGTGTCGTCCAGTGTGTAGAGTGGGAATGATGGGAAGGACTTAAGGGTGGTGGACTTAAATATTTAATGGAGTGGAACATGTCGAGGAAGAACTTTCTAAGAAGGAACCCGTCTTTTACGCCAGAAATAGAAAAATTCCACGAAAATTCCACCGGTTGGCAAGCAACTTTTCTCATTACACCTTTTTTCCTCAGCAACGACAAATTCAAGATCCTTAAAAATCCGCATTGTGCAAAGTCGTTATTTCGATCGTTAAATTTTTATTTTTATGTCCAGAGGCGATCCAAATTAAATCAGTAAATAAATCCGTTTCCATCGAGAGAGAGAAAAGTGAGTCAGCGAGAGAAAAACTCCACTTTCATGTGCGTCTATCACCACTGCATGAAAGTGCCGTATCTGCCTCACTATTCTCTTTCTGCATCTCACCAACTAAAATTTATAAGCCTGTCGATAAGCCCAGCCAGTGTAATTTTAGGGTGGATTTCACCATTATAAATTAAGATAAGCCTAAGTTTTTAATTTGGGGTGAAATAATATTTCAAAATTTAATTACTTTCGTAATACACTTATATTTCATTATTATATTAATGGATATAAGTTAGTTACGGCACTTGCTATAAAAGGCTCCTCCCCCAGAAACTTTGACCTTAGTTATCTCGATGTCGCATCGTTTGCGGTCGGGCAACAAAAGCTTACAATGAAGCTTATCCAAAGTAGAAAAATCTGGCATCAGGTTGTCAGACCGCAATTGTTGCGACATCGAGATTTTTAGTGATTTATCTATATGGGCCACACCCTCAAATTTTCGAATTTTGAAACTTTCTATGCATCGAAATTTCCGTCTTCACGGGGGATTTTGAGTTTCAAATGCAAGTTGAGGTCTAATTCTAGTTTTAGCAAGTGTACCGTGACTTTTTCATATTTCCAAATTTTCCCCTATTTTTGCAGGGGGGGTGGTTCAAAATAATTCAAAAATAAGTATTGCATATTGGTCATTTGACTGGGCTGGGGGTCATTGTTTTTGGACTACGTCACATTCACGTATTTGGGGGTGCGGTTATGGTTACTAAGCTACGATACTGTCACGTACTTGGGAGGCAAGGGGCATAGCATAGAAAATAATTAATTAGTTATTAGTAATTGGCATCGAAATTTGAAATCCAGTTAATTAGTAATTGTTAATTGAACTGGTTCAAACAATTAATTATAATTAGCTAATTAATTAGTTTTGAAGAACTAATTAATTACTTTTTAATAAATAATTAATTAGTTTTGGTTAAAACACTAATAATATTTGTAATACAAAATTAACTATACGCAACTAAAAAATGAAATAACTAGATAGATATTTACCGGTAACAAATGTTGGCAATAATTGCCTGCATTTTATCATCGTAATTGGTTATCGATGACTATCAATTATTGGATATCGATTGTTTAAACTTAGAACCTACCAGTTCATTGAAGGACCTTTGTTCGACGATATATGTAGTAGCCGGTATCAGTGCACACACTAAATTGTTCTTGGCAATTAATAGTCTCTCCGATTTTGAAATAGTTATCTGATTTTTGGATGTGGTTGACAATATTTGTTTCGAAGTTGCATTGCCGGATTTTTCATCTTTCTTATCGTATGAAGGTTTAGCAATTAGGAATAAGGCGACATATAGGAATTTACGAAATTTACAATACTTAGGGGCTTAGAACAGCAATGGCAAGATTAAAACGCCAGATATCATGGGAAAAAGTGAAACAACACAACCAAATTCAACAATTAATTAGTTAAACCATGTCCCGGATAAGGTTGGGAATATTTTAGCATCGTGTAGAGGGTTAATGCGGCGGTATATTTAAAAATAAATAAAATTTTCTTAAAGCCTGTCCAATTTCAGTCAAAATGAGCCCAAGCCAAAAATTGCCAAAAATTTTTTGCCAAAATGTCAGCTTCTTAACCAAAGCATGTCAGAAGCAAGCTAGCACAGAGCTATATTTTTGATGCAAAAAACAACAAAAGTGCAGTGGTTGACTGTTTCAAAAACAAAAAATTTCTAAATCTCGCATATATAGACTTTTAAAACATTATGACGAACATAAAAGTGTTGAAGTTCATTCAAATTATGGTAAGGTGTACGCAATCAGAAAAATCTTCGTGAAGGTTCGTGAGGTGTGTGGCTAAACTAATCAAAATTTCAAAATCAAGTGGGTCAAAAATAAAACTTAAATACTTACGTTTGAAGATCTGTACGAAGAAGAAAGTCCCAAAATAGATAAAAGATAAAAGTTTGAGGGCTAAGAAGACCTGCCTCAGAAACTTGGAATTTTGGAATTTTTTGAGTTTTTCCAAAAGAAAGACAATGCTGAATATGCACCTCAAGCTCATGGGATCAAAAAATTTTGGGCCATTATGAAGAGTAGATATTCTAAGCTTACTTAACAACCGCAAGATTTGGGCCAACTCAAACGGACATATAGAAAAATTTTGAGATTAATACCAAAAGGAACTGTACTAGAGCTTATGAGAGAAGCTCGGAGTAACCTTCGAAAAATCGAATATCATTCAGTGTACTCCGTGATGTGTTATGTCAATTGAAAGATAATTGCTTTACCTTTAATTTGGGATATATATTAATTTTGTAGACAAACTACCCTTTCTTTGGTAGGTACAATACGATTCCCAACCTTATCCGGGACACGCTTTAATTAATTAATTGGTTATGACATGATCAAAGTAATTAATTTTTAATTGGCTCGGTTTAATTACTTTGGCAAGGTAATTAAAATTAATTAGTAATTGTTAATTAGTTGAAAGTGCTAATTAATTAGCTAATTAATTAGATTATCTAATTAATTAGAAATCTCTGCTCTGGTTTCATACTGAACTAAACGTCCCACTACCAGGTTTCCATCCAGGTTTCCATCCAACATTTACACAATTTGTTTTAAAGTTGTACACGTATACAGTTCTTGTTATTGACAATACAATATTTATAAAATCTCGGCATCCCATCGCCAACCCGACACCCTGCATAACTACTCATCGACAACACTCTGAATTCCCCACATCCCGACCAGGTATAGAAAGTCGGGTGTAATATGGCCCTCCCTAATTTGGGTAACATCAGGATTGGTGGAAAAAAATGAGGGTCCCGCACAGACATTGTGTCTCACAATGCCCCAAAGGACCGATCACTATCGGTCAAAATTGTTGTAAAATTTATTTAAACCGAAAAAATTACTATACATTATTAACCATCTTTTATATACAAAATAAGCGATGAAATTCACTTTGAAAATTTTGCGAAATTTGGACCGGTGGAGCTTATGAACGGCCCTTAACATGCATTATCTGTGAAGGACCCCCATTTTTTTCAACCAATCCTGATTTTACCCAAATTAGGGATGGCCATATTACACCCGACTTTCTATTATCCCGACACCCCAACATCTTAACATAACGACACCCCAACTTCCCCACATCCCCACATCCCAACATCCCGACACTCCAACATCCCGAAACCCCAACTTCCCCACATCCTGGTCAGCATCTCATTATCTCGTGCGATGTCAGGAAGTCGCGATGGCGGTGGGGATGTTGGGATGTCGGGACGCCGGTGGGATGTCGGGATGGGGCTATCTTTCAATGCATTCGCTATCTAATACATTGAAAGGATGCGTGACCGACCGACAGACAGATAGACGGACAGAGACTGGGCTATCCTTATGTTTAATTATTCAACGTAGTTGGTTCTGTTATGCCACCGTTAGTTAAACAGCAAAAGGATGGATTCCCGAGAGGCCGAGTGAGTACATACATACACTGCGTGACTATCGTGACAGACGAACATGTAAAATTCGACAGTAGGAGGAGAAATGTATATTTCCTTTCTCCTATGTAGGATACACTCTCAAAAATGTAGCGTACTTCTCGAAAAGTAAAAATGAATGTAACCCTAAACCGAGAATAAGAAGGTATTTTAAGAGTAAGTTCAGTTGCTCTAAATCTAGTAAGCGATCCTTCTAACTCTGAAAAAACCATACTTGGCAATAACTTAAAAATGAGTCCACATCTACCCCCATTAAAGTTAGGAGAACTTCATTGCGAGTAAGCCTACCGCAATTCACCCGCCCTTCTTGATTTGCACTTTGGACTTTATTAGTCTATTCCAGATTTACACATTTCCCTCATTTATTCCGGAATTTACATTCCTATTTTTAAAATTCCAAAATGTGTGATGCGGAGATTCAAAGATTGTTAACTCAACTTAATCTTGGAAAATACTGTCAGTTGTTTAAAGGTAAGATCTATTTTAAATTCCATTCTACATTTTTTAAAGTTAAAACTCTTAGTTTTGCACGTTTTTTTAACAGACAACAATCTAACCGACGATTCTTTACAACACCTTCAAAAAGATGACCTCATCCACGTCGTTCCAGTCCTTGGTGATCGGATTCTGATATGGAATGGAATAAATAAGTTGCAGTCTGGTTCGGTATATGTTTGTTTTGTTTGTGAAAAGAGATTTAAACTTTTAAAATTGTATTCTGATCACTTAAAAAATGATCATAAATTACTGGGAGCCGATTCACATAGGTGTGTTCATTGTGGTGGCTTATATCAAAGAAAGCCATACATCAGCCATTTAAAAAATGCTTTCAAGTTCCATAAGTTGCTATTGAGTGAAAATTTTCTCCCTGAAAATTACGAGGAAAGAAATCCACCAATTGAAAATATGAAAGTAGTTCACGCAGATTTTCTTGACCGAAGTTTCACAAAAGATTGCGACAATGATATTAACAAAGAACTTCGTGAATTAATTTTCAAATTGATTGCAGGAATTTTGCGTTCAGGAAAGGTCCCAATGAGCACAAAAGACGAGATTTTAACTTTAATTAAGGAGTTTACCGTAATGATCTTAGGAGAGGCTGTTTGCAGATCCATTATAATATTAAAAAGTAACGAAACATTAAGTGAAAAGTTATTTAAGCTTGAACAAATTAAAAACTTAGCTCACGTGTTCTCTTCGTTTGATAGTAAACACAAGTTAGACAAGCTTTTAATTGACGGAAATTTGTTTATTCCTGCTCGAGAAATAGTTTTGGACACAGATTTACATTTTCCATTAAAAATTGGGAACTAGCGACAAGTTTACAGACCAATTAAGCTTCAATATGTTTCAATACGTGACTCAATTTTCCAATTATTACAGAAACCAGGCTTTTACCACATACTTGACAAACAACAGTCAAATTCAGGGAGAAAATTTTCATCATTTCGAGATGGAAAGTTTTTTCGCGATTCCAACTTTCCATCTCAGGTAATTTTTATAAATATATACTTTGACGAGGCTGAGGTTGCTAATCCTTTGGGGTCCAAAAATGGGAAACATAAGTTGGCAAACTTTTACTATTCAATCCAAGATATGCCTTGTCATTATAATAGTTCAATTGAAAACATAATATTGCTCTGTTCCCTTAAAAGTGAGGATTTAAAGACATTATCTCCAAACTCGGTTATGAATATCATTGTCAAAGAGCTTTTATTTCTTTGGGAAACTGGGATAAATTTCAATCACAATGGCAAAACTATTAATATCAAAGTTGCATTGTCCCAAATATCGGGTGACAATTTAGGATTGCACACCATATTAGGTTTTTCCGAGGGATTTAATGCCAATTATCCATGCAGGCGTTGTAAAATGCATAAGCATGATTGTCAAACCGCTGTGACCGAAAACCCCGGAGTATTGCGATCAATTGAGAATTATAATCAGGATGTTGAATTTAGAAATCTTTCTGCTACTGGTATAAATTTTGAATCCGTGATAAATTCACTTCCATATCACCACGTAACGAAAGTGTTCGTGTTCGATATTATGCACGACCTACTGGAAGGGGTAGTTCCTGATTTACTCAATTTAATGATCAGTTTAGGAATTAAAAACAAGCGTTTCAATTTGGATAAGCTGAATTATCGAATTGAATCCTTTGATTATGGACGGCACTTCCGTAGAAGTAAACCGTCTCAAATTAAAGCCTCAGTGCTAAAGGGTGACACAAAGTCAGGACAAAATGCTTCTCAAAATTTGTGTTTGCTCGTCTCTTTATCGTTAATACTTGGCGATTTAATGCCACACGATGATCCTGTATGGAAACTATTTTTGCTATTACGAGAAATTTGTGACATAATTCTTTCGCACATTATTACGAAGGGTGGCCTTATTTACTTGGACTCTCTTATTTCTGAATTCTGTTGTAATTATCAAGAATTATTCAAACGAAAACTGAAACCTAAACATCATCATCTTCTTCATTATTCAGGTTCAATTGTTCAAATCGGTTCTCTAAGGCAGTACTGGAGCATGACTTACGAAGCTCGACACAAAGTATTCAAAACTACAGCGCATACGGTGTGCAATTTTAAGAATATACCCAAAACATTGGCTTATAGGCATCAGCTTGGGCGATGTTTTTCTTTAATCTCAAAAAATGTATTTTCACCGTGCACATTCGTAGTCCCTAAATACGAATTTATTCAGTTGAATGACTTTGTGCATGCTGAGCTTGTGGCTGATCATTTCCATTTCCAAGAAAATCCTATAATCAAAATATCAAATCTTGTTGAATCCAATAATTCTGAATTTAGAGTAGGAGGTTTTGTAATATTGAAATATTGCACGCTTTTCCCAGAGTTCGGGAAAATTGAAGGAATTTTATTAGAGGACGACGATTGTACTTTCATAGTAACCGAATTTTCTAGCAAGCTTGTGACACATTTGTCAGCCTACCAAATTTGTAAGTCGAATAAAATTCGATTAGTAGATCTGCATGCAATTAAGCATTACCAGCCCTTATACACAATGCATTCGTTTTTTGACAATGATGTCAACGAATATATTAGTGTTCCATTTAAATTAGTTTGAGTAATTCAATTTATTTTTATTACCAAGGTCTGACGTAAATGAATACCGAACTAATCCACTAAATTAACATAAATTTTAAGTACTTTGATATAATATAATAATTTATTTTGTGACAAGCGCGTCGAAGACGACAATCAAAGTTTGTTCACTTCCTCATTGATAAGCAACCGAGAACTTCTTGAACGAGGACTAAGATTACCAACCGACATTCTGCTATCCAAAAGGGCAGAATTATCCTCCCCATCATCTTCTATTACTCATCAGGTACGAATGAAAAATAACCAAATTTTCTAGCTGCTCAGTTTATTAATTTGTATTATTTTATATTTAGCAACTACCTTCAAGTCAAACGATTTTTCTTGAAGTAATCAGAGAGAAAGAACCGTTAAGCCAAAATTCCACTGCATCAACTTCAGATTCCATAGAATTGGCCACCACTTCTGGTTCCTCATTCACAAGACCAGTGGAATCCAGCCCGGTTATAAATACTAAATTAAATATTTTAAGTACATTGTTCTCTTCCATATTTTTTGTGTGCTCAATACGATTATCTGGCTTCGTCAATTTCAGAGCGCTCCCATACATGAACATCGATTTTATAATTTCGTAAGTCTTCGACAAGTGTTGCAAGTTTCTGGGTTGCTAAGCTTTTCGTATACAATTTTTTAATGGGGGTAATATTTGCAGGATATTGATGCGGTTTTGCGAAAAAATGATGCAGTGAAGCATATACTAAAGAACGTCCGGGAATGAATGGGAATGGTCTGAAAATGTGGTCATAAAATCACAATGAGTTATCGGAATTTTAAACTTTTTGCATATGTATAATACCAAATACGTACCTACATAATTTAATTAATAGCTAAGGCCGCCACACCCCCGTTGGCGACTAGTTCGATTTTCTTGCGAAGATTTTTCATTAAATTTTTTCCCGAAGTTTTTGCCACTTCCGAGGTGATTTTCTTCCATCGTCCTTTGAATTTTCGAAAGGTGTCAGGCACATCTTGAAGCCGGGAGTATACTGACTTAGAACGTGCCCAGAATTTTTCGATTGGGCGGAGTTGGGGTACATTAGGTGGGTTGATATCTTTTGGTACGAAATCAATATTTTTCTTTCTGAGGTACTCGGTCACTTTCTTTGCATAGTGACAAGTGGCGAGGTCAGGCCAAAACAAAACTTTATCATTTTTGTGAAACCTATTAATAAATGCTTCCAATCCAGCCTTGACGCAATTTTTCAGATAAATATCTTGATTGATATTCCCTTCGAGAACTACCGGGTCTGATACATGTCCGTGACTGGAGATGCATTGCCAAATGCAATATTTCTTTGGAAATTTGTCTTTTTTTCGTACTTTTTCTTCATAAGCCACTTCAGAGGGATCCGAGCTATGAAAAAAATGACGCCCTGGAAGATTTGAAGGGTCAACCGGAACATACGTTTCGTCATCCAGGATCACTACTTTTCCACGCATTTTCTTCAACAATTTTTGACAGCAATCCTTGATCCGACTTTCTTGTACGGGCTTGTAATTTGGTGCAGGTTTTTTGGTCCTTGCTTTGATTCCTAATTTATGGACCTTAATTTCCCCCAGGTAGCTTTTGGAAATTTTGACTTTCCTGGCAGCTACAGCTACTGACGTTGATGGCTTGGTTTTGAAAATTTTTTCAATTCTATTTTTCACTCGAGTGGTCGCTAGCTTCGCCGGACGACCAGCTGGCTTCTTGAATTGCACATTTTCGGAATCCTTGAACTTTTTTATGTAGGAATACACATTTGAACTTGGAATTCCTTCCTGCTTAAAAAAGTTCTAGGTCACCTTGGAGTCTCGGTTGGCTGTCGTGTTGTAGAACTCCATCACTCGTTTTGCTAACAGCTCCCTTTCAAACAAGCTTCTTCTACCCTTATCCATTTTTGAAATTTAAGAGTGATATACCAAATTGACCCTAATGAAGTGGGCTTTCAGAAATTTAAATTATTATAGTTCGCGGGTTTATTGATTTGTCAATATACTCGCTAGAGCGCGCATTCCCATTCATTCCCGGACGTTCTTTATTTCAGAAGATCCCAGCCAAGAAAATGGTGGTTAAGGATGACCGTCAGACCATCGCCGAAGTACTGGTGGATGCTATCATTGAAAATCTTGGAACATGGTACGTTACAGGCAAACAATAAAAGATTTTATTTGATTCAATTAGTCGCCGTTTATAGCCCAAGTAAGCAAGCAATGGACCAAATGGCAAAATATCTTGTCGGAAAATATCCAGCCCTAGGGGACCCCAGACGCAAGCATCTCGGTTACCAGATGTGGTTCATGGGTAGCAGCGATGGCTCCCCGGCGAGCGGATTTTTGGAGGAAAGGCTTAAAAATCAGCGAAAAAAAATCTCCGATAAAAAACTTCTGTCTACTTCAGCTACAAAGTGTAACGAATTGGATTTGCCCGTTTTGAATTGGATATCTGATGACGAGGATGGTGAGATTTTTTAACCTTTATAACCTTTAATGACCACTTGACTTCTCGCCCATTTGGTAGCCAAAACACTCTGCAAATTTTGCTGTCATTGTAATACCCTGTTAATATATAGATGATCCAGATCCGGAGGAAGGAATTCTGGAGTATATTCGCCAGAATTTTGGAACTGATGTTGACTCGGCAATGAAAAATACCGTTTTTCAACGTCGCACAGTGATACGCCGACTTAACGCGGTAAATGTAGATATTCTGGATAATTTAGTAGTATCCATGCCTCGACTTTTCGATACAGAGGGGATGGTATGTACAAATTATGTTATATGAAAGTACGCAAGAGTTAACTTAACAGGATTACTTTATCAAAATATATACATATATAGATAACTCAAGATTTCGATTGCCGTCATCCTGCACTGGCCTTCGTGATGTACGACCGGTGGCCAAGGGTATCTCGAAAAATCCTGGAATATGCAGAAGAGAGTGGAATCGACTACTTGAAAAAATTCGGTGTGATGAAGAGTAGTTATGACCTGTCCTCCGGTACTTTATTTACGAAATAATTATTTTTAACTCAAAGTTATGTATTTTTTTGTTCCTTAGATGACGTTACAATAATGGCTTATTGCGTATTGCCGTTTGTGCTTCCATCGTGTGGCCGACGGGCCGCATCCGACAACTTGGAGGACCAGTTTGACGATGGAGAACTGCCTATGGTGACTACGAGAGGAAAACGTAAGGCAAAAGCCGCTGGTCGTCCCCCCAAGAAAACCATGTCGATTCTGAAAGCGTCGGACTTGGACGTATACAAAAGCATGTTTGTTGTAAAACCGGTGCGTTATCGTTTGTACTATAATCTTAGGGCAATTATGTATAATCTCATTCTAATTAATATGCAATCTTCTTTTTGCCAGAAAAATACTCATGTAGCCGAAATTCTTAAGATGAACACACACCAAGCTCCGTTTTTACTTGCCCTGGGGACTATGGCCGATCTGCAGTTTGATTCATTTTTTATCATCATTCATAAGGTTGCCATTCCATGCGGTTCAAAATTTTTGAAAGCCTTTGACTCATTGACTAAGATTTTCACCGTGTTGCCACTTCCGTTTCCAGTTGAATCGTTTAACCATTGGTTATTTATTTATCACGGTGTATTTGGTAAACCTTGCCAATCAAATCTTCCACCCGTTGTACAGGCGTTGATTGGACAAATTATGCAGAATATTTAACTGTTTCAAAGCTTGTTTTACTGTTAATAATATTTCAAACATTTTTTGCTACACTGTAATATTATTTTTAACCTACCTATGAAAGTAATTGAATTGTAAAACTTAATAGTTGTGAAATAATAAATCGCACTCACACAAATAAATATATTTTTCCCCGTTTTTAACTGAACTTCTAAATTAGTAAGGCGAGCCCCGGACAGAGTAAGCCATATACTCAAAATCGTGTTCACTTTTACTTAGAATCGGGCAGAATTGCATCATATCGAGTAAAATCTTACTATGTATCGTTCAAGCCCTATGCATAATTTGGAGCATGCTACAACTCTGAGTGGAGTAAGTACGCTTACTCCAGACTAGTTGCTACACGCATTACTCCGGGCAGCGTCGAAGCACTTTGACTACCTATTGGAGTGACATTTTACTCCATTCGAAGCGAAAATTTTTAAGAGTGTAGAGCGAATTTCTCTGCTTATAATACGAAGAGATCAATTCATTTAATGAGTTAATACGTAATACATACATACATTATGTATGAATGATACATATTTGAGTATGTCGATAATGTGTATAATACCTGAGTATCTTTATCTAAATCTTATCAATTATTAATCAAATCGCTCCCTGACTTCGTTCAAGATTCTAGACTGGATTTACGTACATATTCTTATTTGCATCACATGACTAATGGAGCGTTACGACTTGGGAGGAAAGTAGGAAAAGTTATTCACAGTAGTGATACACCAGAAACTGTTTATTTGTGTAATTAATTTTCACTTGTAAATATGCAGGTCACGTTCCTCCTCCTCCTCGGTTTTCGTTTTCTATTAGCAAGAATCCAATTCCCTACTAGTCAGCAGTGGGAAAACTCTTGCCCAGAATTAAACGTTGTCAAACTGCTGGAAGGCGTCCCCTCCTACTGTGACGTGAACATTGCCCACGTTCTTGCGAAGGGGGAAGAAATCGCGCATTTCCTCCCAGGGGCTGAGTACCCTTGGCCAACCACAATTAATGCTAACCCCCCCTATCGGAGGGCACGGACCCCAAGAGGATTCTGCAACAACATTGACATTTCTCGTAATCGCGTCTCACCCGGGTGCAGGATTGCCGTAATGATAACAACCGGAGTGGGAAGATCGGATGAGGCGTTCTTTAAATCAATCATGAATTTGTACGATGAGATTACCACCAAAAAATACATGTTTAAAATTTCGTACTATATTACCGTACACATAAATCCGTCCCCTTTGTCTCCCGTAGCGATATTCTACACTATTCCGGAAGCCTTGCCAAGAGTAAAGGAATTTTTTTACGAATTGCAAACTGGTGAACTTCAAGGCAAAAGTGGTAGGCAACTAAACCGTCTAAAGGTCGTATTCGTAAAGAATGAAATAGCTACAGCTGTCACCTCGAAGTTTGACGGGTCTACTTCCATTTGCGTCCAGATAATCGTACCATCTTCTCCAGCGATTCGGGCAAGAATGGAGTGTCGCGGGCAGGGGAATCAGTACAATTTGTTGAAGGCTGTGGAGAAAATGTCACCACGAAACGCAATTTGGGGTATGGATTTTTCCGGGATAAATGTTCCCGTTCAGCCAATGCCGACGGGAGTGAGGCATCAAGGGTTCAACCCGTTTGATCGAAGGTCTGACCGAGATATTCGACTCCACCTGTTTTACCAACTGCTTTTTCAAGGAGGCGCGGAGAATATTAGTGTGACCAATTGGGGGAGAGGTAATGTTAAGGAGGCGACCATAGAGTCAGTTGTAAAAGCTCGTGGGGACGATTATGATAAACTCGTTATCTATATTCGTCACATAGGGACACAGTTCCTTACCTGTTATGAGGAGAAATTCATCACGTTCCAATTCTACCTGAGTCCATTCCAAACCGATCAATGGATTGGGATCCTCCTCTCCATCGGAATGGTGGTGTCGACTCTGTCCATCTATAAGAAATGCTGTTTCGAAATTGAAGACTCCATCTCTTTCGCGGCCTGGGTGCTCATACTAGGAACACTTTTCGACGAATTCGCTTCCGTTCCGAGGAAGATGGAGGGGAAGACGTTTTACCGACTCGTGTTCGGGTGCTGGGCCTTGATTGCAATAATACTCACAAATTGCTATACTGGGGTGATGATTACCGAGTTGAACGCCCCACTTCCAGGAATTCAGCCGTCAAAATGGTTGGATTTTGCGTGTGGAAACCGAACCATTCCCACCGGAGATATCATAAAATGGGCCGAGGTGGAAAATATCTTGGAGTATTGGGGTCAAATCGAAAAATACGAGAAGGGAGCTATTCCAGAATTGACAAATTTGTACGAGTCTGAGGATTGTTTCCGACTTATCTCACCCCCAATACGTGACGATCGGTTATATTTCAACGAGTCAGGAACTCTCGTCCCACCCACGTACATGTTTTCTTTCCTATTCGATGCATGTACTGCCTTTATTCTGGCTCAAGACAGCTGGATGGAGAAGTTCCACGACTCCATATCATCCTCATTCCCTGAAATTCTCCTCCTGCGTCCGGTACATTCTCATCGGAACGCGTCGAGATTCCCTCGTTGGGCGAGGAATGCGACGAATGCGACGATAATGGCTGGAATGAGGGTGGCGAATGAGCGGGAATTGGTGAAATGCGAGAAATCCGTCTACATCGCCGAATCCGACGACATTACCACCGAGTTGAGTTTATTCTCTGAGAAGTACGCCTGGAAAAAGAAAAGGTTTGTAAGCGGCAAAGATTTGCTAGGTCCGGAATGGAGGACCTGGTCATTCGAACGAGCAGGTCGGAATAAAATTCCGCAATATTTCAAATTCATGTTGACATCTGGGATTTTTAATCGTCTTGAAGTTGAAATAACTGCGAGAATGGTAATAGGACGACAGCCTGTGTTGCGATCTCCGAAGGATCATTGGTTAAGAGGCATTGATCCTCAAGCCGTGAATAGTGGTTTGATCACCCTCTTCATTCTTTGCGGTGGGGTCGTCCTAGCCGCCTCTTTATCCTTCCTGGTGGAATTTAGATGGCAAATAATAGTATTGGTGCAAGAAATGGTCAAAGTTTGTCAGAATCTTATAAATCGCACTAAGCGGAGGCTGCGCCGGCGCGTCAGACGGAACCGTCGAAGAAAGACTACAAAGCGGACAATGTGGATAAACACGACGCCATAAAGTAATAAAGTAAATCGCAACAGGAAAACTGGAATACAGAGATAGGATATGTGTAATTGTAATACTTTTGTAAAAATTTGAACTGCGAGGAAACTTACAACTTGGACACATTCATGCTTCAATGGGATGGGATATGCAACGGGTTGGTTCATAACGGGTGGTTCATAAAGTAAAATATGGCGGCTTCTAGTCCAAAACCGCAAATCACTCTTTTCTATCCACACGACTTTAAGATCAATAATCAAGTTGGCATTCGAAGTTTGAAACATCATGTAAATAACATCGTCTCGAGAAGACATGATGTGCAAAATAGAATAATTTGTACCCATAAAAATGCGACGAGACACCACAAGACTCTATATCTGACTATGGTCGGCAAAAGTGGTCCCATATCTTATTTCCTAAGTAAATGCAAATGAAGCATAATAAAATATTTGAAATTTACGATGTACAGTAAATTATTTTTTTTCTTAAAAAACCTCATTTTTTAGCCCGACCTAGGGATTACGTACCCGTGTTGTTGTTGGTCTGCCCGAGGTACGAGTGACTATGATAGGATTTTTTTAAGGCACTTTTTTTTCAAAAAGGTTAAGAGGCCGACTCTCCAATGTATGTAGGCATTGAAAGTCTTAGTTTGAAATATTTTGCAAATTCTTGACCGATTTTAATAATTAGAAATGTTTTGGACACCTTAAGCAATTTTGCGGAATACAAATTTTCAAAATTTTAAAATTCGACTTTGTTGACTTGATATTGAGGTCACAAAGTAAGGAAATGAACAAATTTCCAAAAAAAATTATTACTTCGCCTTACTTAGGCGATCTCGACATTAGTGACACGATATGTCGCATTTCTAGGGTTACTAATATAATGATGGATACCTAAGACCACAACCCTGGAGACATAGATCGGGGGTCTCCTACCTCCGGAGTACAACATTTGCACTCCGGAGTCCGGAGTACACGATCTTTGCCGGAGATCGGGGTACACGGAGTCGAGACGAAAGTTATTGTCGTATCAGGCAGACGGACGACAGACGGACAAGACGATTACATGAGCCCTGACTCGGGCTAAAAAGTTTACAATAACCAGAAAAAATAAATCGTACCTTTCTATTTTATGTCATAAATCGCTAGGTTCCTTCTCTGTGGAAATCAATTCTTATTATATATGTACATCAACTTTAGTGAGGATTTAACGCAAATTACGAAATTGATCCGATTTTTGTTGTTTTCCTTACTGATAACGAGTGAACACAATAACATAATTGCTTCACTATTTCTTCATTTCATAAATTATGGTCACCATATCCGCCGCCACAACGGACCTGGAAATGTTAGGATAATACCACACCTCCTTATACAATGAATATTGTTAGAGGACAAAGTGGCAGCATTCTACGGCGTAGAAGTATATAGTGAAGGACAAAGCTATGATTTTGGAGATAATTCTGTTCCGCTCTCTCTACATAGCCAGTTAGTATAAAAACACATTTTACCATATATGTAAGTACTGGTGACCATTTAATGTATCGACGAAGTTGTACAGATGTAAATTCGGTTTAAATTATTTCTAAATCAAGCCATATTACTAAGGTGTATTTATATTTTCAGATTTTTACCAAAATTTGTTAAAATTAGAGGGACGTGTCATGCTTCAGATAAAAATTTTCAGTAGAGTCATATCAATACCGTGGATTCTTGATTTTGTTTAAAGTGCAGCAAGACACGCAAAATAGCTAGAGCAACAGCCTGAACTATAAAAACCATAAAACCATAGAAATACATTATATTTAATACCAAAGTAACATCCTACCTAACGTTTGTATTATATGCATGCCCAAATCAACATCAAAAAATCAGTCAAACACAATACTTACCACATCTACCCCAATTTCCAACAATAATTGGCATCCTTGACTATTGGATGGAATATAAATGCCTGCACGAGACCGCCGAGCCAAACTTCGACTTGCACGATGCCATGGTTCACATCATCACCGTGTTTGATGCCGTGGTCAAGCGATCCTTCAAGGTTAACGTGACCCCCACGCTCCTCGAACTACCCTACTTGCCCGAATTCCCCAACATAATTCACGCCATGGACGGAATTTTTGGCGATATCGTCCCCCATATTCCATCCTACCGTGAAGTAGTCGCCCCGTTTTCGCACGAACTTCGACGCTACTTCGAAACCAAATGTGGCGGTGTTTGTCCCAAGTTGGAGGAAAATACTCAACGGAAACGTTCCGCATGATGCGCGCGCAATGTTTCTTGGACCGTCGAATTGGTGGGGCTTCTCTCCCTTGTCAGGATATCCGAGGCGATTAGGGTGCACATCGTTTTTCGATGATGTATCACCATTCTGTCGAACAACGTCGCCCTCGTCAACGATCTATTTAGTATGAACAAAGAACTCATGTTTCAACATCCCTTGAGTTATGTGGCCTTCCAAATATTTGAGAAACATGTCCCAATCAAAAAAGCAGTGAAGAAAGCTTGCAAAATTATTAGAGAGGAAGTATGCTACTACATCATGTGCAAGGAAGTCTTGCTAGAAACGTGGAGATGACGAGCTTGCCAAATTTGTCGATTGGATGGACTGCTTGGCCGGCGACCACTGCTACTTGTACGAATGGGCTGGGATCGGGATGACGGGACGATATGGGGCAGAGGGGAAAGTTGTGATGGAGGAAGATAGAAGATTGATTGTCAATTATTCAAATAAGTGTCATATTGAGTTGAAATGCGTAATTAAATAAAAAAATAAATACAACAAATTTAAAGATTGTGTTTCAAATCAGATTTCTTGGCGACTAGACTGGTTTTTCGCTTTTCAGGAAGAAATGATTGCATTATACAGTATGTTTCAGTGGAAGGTATAGGTTTTTAAAATTTTCTAAAAAATTCACCCATAGGGCGATTTTTATAAAATTAAGTTTGTTTGGTAGTACAACTATTGGAAGAAATTTTGTGACATGATTTGTGTTTGCAATTTTTATTTTGAGGTAGTGGTGCTATTACATATAACTAATACATATTAGTTATTAAGGGTAAAAGTTCTTTTATATTTTTATAGAGCAATGACACCACTAGCTAAACTGTAATGAAACAGTTTTACAATCAGTGGACCCAACTCATAGCGGAAACAACATTTTACAAAATTTTTATCTTATTTTATTTTATTTTTATGTTTCTATTAATTAGCTATAAGTAGATTGTCGTTCGCGGGCAGTAGGATAATCCATTTAGTGGAAATAGAAAATACATTCGAGGCCCTGCCGGTCCGAGAGCGAAATCCAAATCATGTTCTCCGTATTCTGGGAAACAATATGTAACCCTACTCTGGTGATACCTATCATGTTACGG
Source organism: Folsomia candida (assembly GCF_002217175.1). NCBI lineage: Eukaryota > Metazoa > Arthropoda > Collembola > Entomobryomorpha > Isotomidae > Folsomia > Folsomia candida. The sequence goes on from NW_019091215.1 coordinate 2,048,860, forward strand.
AAAACTTCAACGGGACCAACATTTCGAAATTATAAAGTAGATGCATTCTCCATACAGAATCTATATAAATTTATATAAATATATTTATGTAAAAAAACTACCAAAAAAGGTGCTTGTAAAAAATTAGCACAGTCCATTCAAATCAAAAACATCCAAAGTAAACATAAATATGTACACAGTTACGTAACCCATACACAAATGTGTTACCCAATTTGATATAGCTATTTGTTATTAAATCCAAACAATTCGTTAACCAAAACAAGGGGTAAACAATTAATCAGGAATAATCCATCCTCACCTTTTTCCTCATATTCCATAATTTACAAAAGCTTCCTTCAACCTAAGTAGTAGCCTACACATAAATATATTTATGTACATAACCCTCAATTTTATTATGTAAACACACCAACCACAACATGAACCATTCCAAAATTATTATTTTTCCATCTCCAAAATTTCATTTTTAGATATTTCATTCTGTTTTATGTCTCATTTCCTTATTAAATTGCCCCGTCTCAAAGACCTTCCCGGATTTTGTAAGAGAGAAACGAGGACGTGACGTGGAAGGTGAGGTGGAGGTGATTTGTAGGATATTTGGCAGAAAAGTAGGGAGGAAATCATATTGTAGTGACTTCGTGCCCAGCCTTAGAGTTAAGAGGAAGCAGTCAACATCATTGGTGTTTAATATCGAAAAGTTAAATGTGTTAATAAATCTGGCGTTGCAAAATTGTGATATCGTCGTTTGTTGCACATATTATTTGCACCACTTCCTGCAAAGCCGAAGTCACCCTTGATTCCTCACAAGCCCACCAAAACCAGAATAAGCTCGCTCACGGTGTGGAGAGTGGTTATTCAAAATCATTGGCGCCCCCGGGTGGGCGGATTATGGGATAATTGTCAAAGTTCCACCGTCCACGTACCGGTGCAATTTTTTTCATGTCTTGGTCCATCTTCTGCCAGGGCATCTATTAAAGGGTCCATCCTTCTCTGAATTAAGTTGTTAAATAGAAATCCGACCAGGAAGAGGAACGTAACAATGAAGCAGTAGGTGATCTAGCAGAAACGTTTATCGTTACAGCAGTTACTCCTCTCTTCTTCTCTTCTAGTTGGAGGATTTACCTACGTTTTTTATTAAAATAAATGGCATTAAAATTTGCAAAATAATATGTACATACAATACAACTTGGTTGTCAAATAAAACCACGAAACTCATTGTTGTCATTTTAGTTGATAACTACATAACTAAAGTTACGCAACAATTATTTGCACTTGTATATTTATAAGGGATTTCTTGTACTCACTTCCGGCCCACATTTATCCTCCATACACGTTCTCACCAGGATAACCACGATTACAACCGCATACGTAAAAAATCCTTCCAACCCGGTAAATGCGACACACCATCCCGACAAGAATGGGAGGACGAGGAGGAAGAGGAACAAATAGAGGAAAATTCTAAACCCCCATTCACCCTGCCAGAGGAGGAATGTCATCTGTGGGATCGCTAACTTCACCCACTGGAAACTATCCAAACAAACTACCCGTCTGTAAGAAGTCGCCGTATTTTGACTGTGCCGTGTAACAACTCGAACCGATGAGGGGATGATTCACTACTTATGTGCCTTTTTACTAACTTTAAAATAACCCCGCTTATACAAGACCAGGACTGTTATCTTTAGTAGCAAATTTATTAACACACTTTTCAATCAAACAATTTACACAATGATCGGTTATTGCCACTTAGACTATTCCTTGCGACTTGTCAAGGTTGCCTTTACAATATTGCCAATGGTTGCCTTATAATATTGCCACTGATTGCCGATGTATTGCCACCTATTTTCATTCTAGGTGTCAACTTATTATTACTTTAACAACTTATTCTAACATCTTATTCTATTTACTTTCTAAACATAAACACCAAAGATGTACCTTACAAAAGGAGAACAGTTCATGAACAAACACAAACAAACACGAACACACAAACACTCTGCTCGTACCTAAAGAGTCACCCACAACTGGTGAACAAACACGAACAAACACGAACAAACAAACACGGTGTTCGTATCTAAAAAGTCACCTACAACTGGTGAACAAACACGAACAAACACGAACAAACAAACACGGTTCGACTTTAAACTCGCTTTGCCTATTATGTAGTATAATACACTAATCTTATATACTAAATACATACTACATATAATAGCTAGATTTGACATTCTCCCACCTCTTTTCTACATTTATGGGGAAAAGAACACTTAATCTAGGCACATACTAATTACTACACGAATCAATTAATTTGCGCTCATCACTTTTTAAACCAATCACTGTAGCACTTTGGTTTCTTGATATGACGACCATATCTTGTGACGACTTCGGGCAGGGCTTCTTTCACCAACTCTTCATCATTCACTTCGACTGTCTCAGGATCTTCGTCGACGTCTGGAACATCTGACTGACTCGGGACGTCCAAATTCTGTTTTGGCAGGTCGTTTCCGCATGGAACTTCCAAAGGGTAGAGGCGTTGTAAGGGACGGTCCAAAAATCCTTTCGCTGTCTTCACCAAAGCTGATCGATATTGGCCATCTCTCCCTTTGTTCAATTTCAGGATGCGTCCGAGGGGCCACTCAAAGCGTTTCTTATTGTCTGCTCCCACAAGGACGATGTCTCCAATCTTCGGGTCTCTTGTTTTCTTCTCACTGGCTTTTTGGACAAGCTGACCCAGATACTCTTTTCGAAATCTCGCCTGAAGGTCCAGCTGCAACTTTCTCATGACTTTGTAACGAATTTGCAGTTCAGTCCCCGTGATATGTTCAGCTTCCGGGAACTTCGTCATCTTTGTCCCTTTGAGGAACATGGCTGGGGTTAACGGAATCAAATCGTTGGCGTCTTCTGTGGTTCCCGCAAGAGGTCTCTCGTTGATCGTAGCGGCTGCCACACAAAGGCAAGTCATCATCTCGTCTTTTGATAAGAGGGCCCTCCCCAACATTCTTTTCAACAAACCCTTGACCGACCCCACAAGTCGTTCCCACCACCCTCCCCATCAAGCTGCTGTGGGTGGGTTAAAAATCCACTGGATCTGAGGAACATCCATGGTTTTCTCAATTTTCTCCCAGTCCAGATTCTTAAACAAATTGTTGGCTCCAACGAAATTCGTCCCATTATCTGAATAGATGGTGTTGGGCCTCCCATAGGTAGTCACAAATCTTTGCAAGGATCGTATGAACGACTCTGAGTCCAACGAATCCACCAAGTCTAGCACCACACATCTATACACTGCACACGTATAGAGAACTACCCACACTTTCGACTTGTCTTTCAAAAATAGAGGCCCAGCCAAATCCACCCCGGTCGTCGTGAAAACTTCCCCTGGCGTTACTCTCTTCGTAGGCAGGGCGACAGGATCTACTTGCAGTGGTTTGGCTTCATGTCGTCGACAGATGACACACTGTCTAAGGGCCTTGGTCACGGTTTTTCTGCTTCGGTGTATCCAATATTTTTCGCGGAGCTTGTTAATTACAAATTGAATCCCGGCATGTCCGTACGCACGGTGAATTTCTCGGATCAACTCGTGTACTAGTGGGCAATCATCTGGAAGTAGTATGGGATTTCGGAACGCGTCAGCGTCTTCCTTATACTCCAGTTTGCTTTTGACACGCAGCAGCTGATCTTCACCTTTCTCCACCCGTACTTGGATCTTCTTAAGGTTGGGAAAGTATTTTTCTTGCAGGGCAATCCACAGTGTCACCTCTGCCTTTCTCAACTCCATCAAACTGAGAGGACGCCTTAATGCTGGGAACTTTTCTCCCAACAAAACTCTCCTTGTACGAGCGACGAGTCTTATATTCTTGATGTAGGAGGCGTGTCGTAGCTGCATCGGCTTCATTGACAAATCAACTCCTACCAAACTTCTGGTCTTTTTCTCAATTGCGACCTCTTCTTCATTCAAGTCTTCTGGCTCTCGAGGCCATTCACATTCGGGTTTTCTTAGCCAATCGGGACCCTCCCACCATTTTGACTCCAGTAGTTCATTGGGCGAACAGCCTCTACTTGGGAGATCTGCGGGATTCATTATCCCAGGAACGTGACGCCACTGACTTTTCTCGGAAAGCTTCAGAATTTGGCGCACCCTATTGCCCACGAAAGTCCCCCAATCTTCATCACGTCTTATCCATGCTAGAGCTGTGGTTGAGTCTGACCAATAGTAGGTTGGGACGTCTGCAAAGTCCATGGCCTCTTTCACTGTTTCTGCAAGTCTTGCTGCAACCAAACACCCCATCAATTCGGCTCTAGGAATGGTCATTTTCTTCCCCTTCTTCTTAACATTTTGTTCATTGAAGAGAGGTGACACTCTTGACTTCGCCATTAGGAGTTGGACTTGTACACATTGTGAATTCACGACACTTCTCACAAACACAATCCCCCCGTAGGCATCTTGGCTGGCATCTCCAAAGGCGTGTATTTGTAACTCGTCGCCTTGGACGGCCCATCTCGGTAACTTAATGGCTCCCAACGCCGCCATCTCGGAACACCAAGTCATAGCTCTTTCCTTCCCAGCATCGTCCCACTCTTGATCCCATTTCAGTTCTTCTGCCCTCGATTCTCGGAGAAGAACTTTCAATTGGAGGACTGCTGGGGAGGTAAACCCAATCGGATCAAACACTTGTGATGCGACGGATAGTACACTTCTTTTTGTAATGGTGGGTCGCTCTTCACTTCCCCATCCCTTAGGTAGAACACAAAACAACACCTCTTCCCTCTTGTCCCATTGGTAACCAAGGACTGAGGTAACGTTTCGCTCCATTTCTTCGTCCGTGTTGGACTCCCATTGGCGAAGATCCATACTTGCTCTGGCCAACATCTCGACGGCTTGTATCTTGAAATGGGCGTACTCTTCGATGGTGCGGAAAGAACTCACGTTGTTGTCGACGTACAGCGACCTCATCAACTTTTCACTGGTTTCTCGCTCGCTTTCTGGAACGCTCTTCAGATGAGCTTCTAAGACAGCTGCAAGGACGAACGGACTACAGTTGAGGCCAAACACAACTCTGCAGTGTTGATAAACTTTCATAATCTTCTTTTCCACATCTTTCCACCATAGAAATCGTTGGAATTGCCTGTCCCCTTCCTGTACTTCAATCATCTGGAATGCCTTTCTAATATCCGAGATTGCTCCCACCTTTTCACGTCTAAACCGCAGCAGGATGGAGAGTATCAATTCTAACATGTTCGGGCCTTTCTCCAAACACTGATTGAGGGATGGATTCCTTCCAACTTTGCACGACGCATCGAACACTGGTCGCACTGGCGTCGTGAGACTTTCAGGCTTGAATACTGGACGGTGGGGAAGATAGTGTCCACTGGTGTCGTTCTCTGGCACTTGCACTTCTTCAATTATCCCTTCCGTTTCCCAGCTCTTGAAAATTTCATCATAATTTTCAAACTCATTCTTGCTAATTAGCTTGTTGGTGGCTCCCTCTAGACGCTTGGCGGCGACTGATTTATTACAGGGTAGGGACACTGCCTCGCTCACCCATGGAAGCTTGACCACATATCTGCCATCTTTGGTTCTTGACAGTCTTCTCTGAAAGTCTTCTTTCACCTCGAGATCTTGCTCATTCTGAGTCTTCTTTTCCGCACTGTCGGTGATCCCCAAGGCGTCTAACTCCCACAAGGCCGTAATTTCTTGCGAACGCACCGTCATCGCAATTGCTCTTGTAGCTAGGCATGGAGTCTTCAAATATGGAACTTCGCCATTCACATACCATCCGATCTTCGTCTCGGTGGCCATTATTTCCTCATTCAAATGGATGACTTTTCCCGTGCACAGCTTTGCCAGGAGATTTGCTCCGATGAGGACATCAATTTTATTCGATTCTGCATGACAGTCGGTGAGAACTACATTTAGCTTAAGTAGTTTCCTTATCCACGGGCCGACTGGAATTGGGCCTAAGCCGTCACAAATTAGCTTGGCACTGAAGGGAGGTAATTGCACTTTCTCACTGGGAACTCCCCGCGGCAAACCCTCAATCTTGACCTCGTACTTCTTTCTGGCACTGACTTCATAGCCGCCCCCGAGCACTTCGGTAGAGAAGACGCCTTTTCCCACCGGGGCTAGCTTCAGTTCCTCGACGAGGTCTTCACGAATCTAACTAACGTTACTGCCTGTGTCAATTAATAGTCGAGCTTCTCGACATTCACCGTTAGCACCATACACTTTCACCTTCATGGTGCCTTGGAGGACACGTTTTTCATCCAGTACGGTGGCTCCCATTGTCACCGCATGTTGAATCGTGGTTAGAGTCTGAATCCCATCTGTAATTTGCTGGACTGACTCCTCCTCCTTCTTTTCATAGCACAAGAGTTTATAATGGTTACCCCCACATGTGGCGCATTTCACTCCTGCTTTGCATTCACGAGAACGATGTCCTTTCTTTAGGCACTTGAAACACACGTTTGCTTCTTTCATTCTCATGTTTTTCTCTTCTTGACTCATTTTCTTGAGATGGAAGCAGGTATGACTCTGATTCCCTAACTTCCCACAAAATAGACAGCTTTCCTTAACGCTTCCCGAATATAACGCTGCTGCCGTGAAAGGCTTCTCCCCACCTTCGTACTTCTTGCTCTTTTGGTGATGCTGATCCGTCCGCACTGAAGGAATTTTACTTGATCCAAACCCATGTTGAGCTAAGAATATTTGCTGCTCTCCTTCGACTTCTTTCTCCAAGAATGCCATGAGATGTGTCAGCTTGCTTTTTCGTGGGAGACCGTCTTGATCATTTTGAGCTGGGATTCTCAACCACGCCCGTAATACTTCTGATGGGAGACTCGATTCCACCAGAGGATAAAAATACATGGATGGCTCAGCCTTACTCTGGTCCAATGTATCCAAAGCTCTCAAGTGCGTCTGTAACTTGAGGAATAGTATGTCCAACGGTATCTTCTCTTTTGATGTTACGTTGGCAATCACAAGATTTAACAGCTCCCTCAAATATACTTGAAGCTGCAATCCTTCTCGACCATATCTTCTCTTCAGGGACTGTATGGCTGCTCCATAATTCTCTCCGGTAGCAGGGAAGGCAGTAATAATTGATCGGGGCTCTGACTTGGGTTCTGTGGCTTGGAGCAGGTATTGAAATTTATCATTGTTATGAAGATCTTCATCATTATGGATCTTCTCAAACTGACTCCACCATCCCAACCAGTTCTTTAAATCCCCGTCAAACTTCGGTATTTCTATCTTCGGCAACTTGAACGTCTTCTTCTTGGACGATTCTGCCGCTCCATTGTTTGACGAGAAATCTGACGCAAAACTACCAGTGGCACCATTATCACTTGACGGACGAGCCATGAGCAACTCAATTCTGGATTTTGCACGGTAGATCTTGTATCGATATTCTTCAATTTTGATATATTCTTCGCCGTATTCTTCTTCCGTGCTATCATCCAACATCACGCCCAAAATCTTCTCATCAAGGTCGTCCAGGTCTGTGGCAGATTTGAGTAGTCCTCTATACAACGTTTGCAAGTCCACCATCCCGGGATTATCCTGCGAGACTTCATGTTCTATTGCATTGGTCCTCCTGGTAATGGCCGCCCTTATCGGTGTCCTGGATTTCTTCAGTTTCTCCATGTTGTCTCGTCAAATCTCGGGAACAACAAATTCAACAAACAAAAAACAATTAGTGTATGGCCGATCTGATACCCTACTTATGTGCCTTTTTACTAACTTTAAAATAACCCCGCTTATACAAGACCAGGACTGTTATCTTTAGTAGCAAATTTATTAACACACTTTTCAATCAAACAATTTACACAATGATCGGTTATTGCCACTTAGACTATTCCTTGCCACTTGTCAAGGTTGCCTTTACAATATTGCCAATGGTTGCCTTATAATATTGCCACTGATTGCCGATGTATTGCCACCTATTTTCATTCTAGGTGTCAACTTATTATTACTTTAACAACTTATTCTAACATCTTATTCTATTTACTTTCTAAACATAAACACCAAAGATGTACCTTACAAAAGGAGAACAGTTCATGAACAAACACAAACAAACACGAACAAACAAACACGGTGTTCGTATCTAAAAAGTCACCTACAACTGGTGAACAAACACGAACAAACACGAACAAACAAACACGGTTCGACTTTAAACTCGCTTTGCCTATTATGTAGTATAATACACTAATCTTATATACTAAATACATACTACATATAATAGCTAGATTTGCCTCGTCGTCTACAATATCATCAGGATTCTCAGGACGGGACGGATTTAGTCCCGTGGACGGTCCTGCGACATCCTCAATATCGTCACCCGCCCCCTCGGACATCCCCATTCTTCACAGGCCCAATTATAATTACTAGATTGAGAAAAATCTACAACTAAAATTAATCTCACCCGACTACTCAAATACTTAGAATCTTTGGATATATATGAAATTACATAAATTACCTTGCAAATAACTTAGTGTGTCAAACAATTTATTTATTTGTAGCACGAGACTGGAATTGTGGCTTGGTAAAATGTCCACATACTTAGAACCGGCTGACTCGATCACTATTATTTTTCACAGTCAAACTATACAAGTGCATGGTATATAGGAAAATGGTGTGTTAACAACCACAAGCTCTGTAGAACAACACCCATGAATCCCATGACTTTAAATGAATATACTTTTACTCAATCCTTTATGATCAGCAGCATTGCTCTAAAATTTGTTATAAATTAATTTCATATGTAGTATGAAATTCAAACATATTAATTAGTAGGCAAAAACAAGGAAAATTACCAAGGTAAGTACATGATAAATTCAAGTTTCACACATTTTGTGTGCATCAATTCAAAACCATAAATATGCTAGCAGGAAATTAATCCGTTCCTTCTTTGAGTCGGTTTAGAAGCTCTTATTTCATTTGTGCATTAATCTTATTTTTTCAAACAGTATGCATATTCCAGCATTCAACCCGCGGGTCAATTTAAGCATGTATCTATGTAGATAATTGCCTTCGTATTTAATCTAATTTGTCTACACTTATAGTTACTCAAGTGCAGAGTGGTCACCAAATAGGTATACGAATAACTTAATAACAAAAATCGTATTTTCTCCAAACTCAGTTTTATCATGAGATTTGACTCAATTCCTAAAAAATGGGATTTAACCCCAATTTTATTCCCATTGTTAACTTATTTCGTGTCAACCCTGCATCAGAACGTAAGTTGTGTTCATACTTAATACCAATTTATGAATTAGATAACCCTCCATACATAAATGAACCTGCATAGTAATTTCTTTTAATACATGACAGATTGAACCACGATCACATAAATACTTATGATAAATATATCCATATCATCCATATCCATATATGTGATTATCCATATCATTTTATTATTACCCTCCTAGATGCATACATACTCTTCTTCCTTGTAAAGTTGAGCCATGACAGAAATTGAGATCTTCATGAAACCACACCACTTCCCATCTCAACCTCTTTAGTCAGTTAAATTAATATGCACAAAATATATAATCTCGACCATTTGGCGTGGAAGCTGACAATTATTTAGAATGGCTTAAGTTGAATGATGAACACATCCTTATAACTAATAGTTATTAACTATGTACGTAATTCATAAATAAGTGAATTATGAACTATTATTTTCACATGAATAATATCATATATGTAATTATGATTAATCATAATTAGAACCGATTGTATCTAAATTCGACATGAAGTTGTTTTTTTATAAAGATATGTTCATCGGCATTGGAGGACATGTTTTTGAAATTATTTAATGCTGACAAGCTTTCGGTACATACAGATACCTTCATCAGGTCACAAAAATCGAATTCGGATTATAAATGACAAGTACATACATATGTATATGATTTTGAAAGATAATGGATGAACTCATATAAAGTCACTGTCCTAGTAATACACAATTTTCTACCGCATGGCAAAAACACTCTTTCTGAGTGGTAACAAAAAGATCCCACGTCATGGCAATTTTTTACCACTCGGTAATGTTTTGTTACCATCTGGTAATAAGTTTGTCTTGTACAAGGCCGATGACTATATATGACTTCATCCATTACCGGATTATTTTGAGTGTAAAGTCGCCAACGAAGTAATAGAAAAATATATTACCGCATAGTAACAAAACTATTCCTTTTTTCCGAGTGGTAACAACAAAATTACCACATGATCGTAAATTATTACCAATTCACAATATTTTTGTAACCACGCGGTAACAAATTTTCTAATACAAGGTTTACGACAATATCTGAGAATATCTACATATTTATACTCAAATATCGGCTAACCCTGTTCCACAAACAAATCCATAAATCTCGTCGGAAATCCGTGCGATGCGAGATACTCCGCTTCCAAGTAGGCTTTTGAGCACAGGCGGTCTTGAAATGTGGAGGAAATATCGTAGAAAACGGTTGGATTCTGGGTTTTGCAAGATTTCTGACAAAAATTACGCCATCTAGTTCAGCATGTACTGGAATATTTCCAACGGGCAGTTTACATAAAAACGGACATCTTGGAGAATGTCGTTCATGTTGTTTAACTGGGTCTGAATTTGCCCCCTCCTTCCAATCATGACACGACAAAAGGCACATTGTACCTGGAATTAAATAGCTATATTTAATCACAATGAACTTATAAATTGTTGGACCAGTTTTGTTGAATATAAAACAATTACCGCATCAGTGACTTGCACATAGAAGAATCCTGCTTTGGCACACGCCTCTGGTGTCGGAATTCCTGGCGGCCATTTATTTTCCAAAGAAGAATGTCGACAACCTTCTTTCCTCAGTCTTTAGGTGTCTTTAGGTCTTTTGTCGTGTCATGATTGGAAGGTGGGGGCGAAATTCAGACCCAGTTAAACAACATGAACGGCATTCTCCAAGATGTCCACCTTTATGTAAACTGCCCGTTAGAAATTTTCCAATACATGCTGAACTAGATGCGGATACCCAAAACGAAGATGAAGTTAGTGACGTCTGTGGAAGTGTGCAATAATCTCAATATTACTTGCTAAATTTTTGTTTGGGGTTTATCTCTTCTCGTACGACCAACAACACAACCAAAATCACAAAAAAAGATACGACGAGAGGGTGGATTGATGGTGATGGCTTTGTCAATTTTGCAAGCACACCATTATTCCATCAACTCTAGCTACTTCGATTCAACACGACCTCCTCTCAACTCCACAAAATACTGGGAGACTGCATTAAAACTATTGCTGCATTTTTTTTTGGAAATCGATTTTTAATTTTTACCTATTTGCATCTTATGAATAAAAGTGTCTTATTATTATTTGTACCTCGTCTAATTTTTTTTTTTGCATCACCAAACGACGCCGGATGAAAATTATTATGAGCCAAAAACGAACATAAAATCCAAATCGAAACTTTAAAAAAAAATTCTTGCCCCACCCTTCAGCCCCCAACTAACCACACCCATCATCAACCCGTCTATCCATTCCCGTCCAGGCTGTAACATAAAACACTACTCCTATAGTCCACGCAATTATGACTCACTTAAAAAATAAGGCTCGGAACGCTGTCTGTTTTGCAATCAAACATTGTAAAACTGTAGATCTTCAAAGATTACTAGATTATGCGAACGACTTAGAAATCGCGTTGACGGGAGCTTTCTCAAATATCGATAATGATATAGACAAAATCATTGCAAAAATGTCCCCTGGTACCAAGTTGCAACAATTACAGATAGATCTCGACACAATAACGGCGAAAAACGATGAACAAACATATTGTAAGGTAATAGTTGGCATCCTTGATAACTATGACAAGAATTGGAAAGTTTTACCGAGATTTGACCAACATAAAATAATTCTGTAACAGATGAACTCATGCACATGGGTGGTAACAGGGTAATATTATTACCCCGTACTAATAAGGAAAACTGGCAAAGTGATAATATGTTTTTTATATTTCTGTAACCACACTAAAATAATCCGGTAATAGATGAAGCCATATATCTTCGCCGGTCTGGTAAAAGGGAAACTTATTACTGGATGGTAACAATAGTATTACTGAGTGGTAAAAAAAATTGCGATCATCTTGGATCCTTTTTGTTGACACTCAGAAGCAGTTTTATTACCATGCGGTAATAAAATATTTCTTACCAAACCGGTGACTATACCTGACCTTATCAATTACTGGATTATTTTAAGTGCGGACGGTAGTACTTGTTACCAGTTCATCTATTATTTAGAATATCGGGATGATTACATTTAATAATATACTGAAAATTGTAATAAATCGTCACCGTCTAACGTGTCAAAATGGAGCTCATTGTAAATTTGTTCTAACTTATTACACACACCCATTAAAGTTTAAGTATACAGAGGAACAGAGCATCATAGTGGAGAGTTGAGAACTGCCAGCGCAAATCCATTGCACTCAAAATCTACATGCATGCTTTTTCATAAAAGTGCCAATATTTTCGCTATTACTTTGTTGGTGTACTTGGTTTTGGTGTCGTTAGCTTCCTAAGTTCACGCCTAATAATTCTATTCTCTTAAAACTTCAATTAAAGGTCAGGGGGAGGTGTAATATGGATAATTCGTAAATCTATTTATAACCAACATTGCACCGCAGCGTGACCTTTAATTGAAATTTCAAGAGTATAAACATAGTAGGGCGTGAACTTAGGAAGCTAACGACACCAAAACCAATTACACCAACAAAGTAATAGCGAAAATATTGGCACTTTTGTGAAAAAATCGTGATTTTCTCGTTCCACTTTGCCCCACGGAGAGAAAATTTGGTGGAAATGGTAAAATTCATGTACGTACGATGACAATGAAACGATTTATCATCAACTTGACTTTTCTGGGATGATGAGGGAGCGCTGGGACCAGACTGTCACCTATGTGGTCAGGAAATTGTCGATGTGACCGCCCCCCTCAATCACAAAGGAGTCGTCTACACTGTAATGTACAAAAACGACATCGAGGAAGGCAGTTGGAAATTTTGCTCCCTTCAGTGCGTATATTGGCTAAACTTCTATCATAAAAACCGATGCAATATTCAAATGTCTTGTGACTCTTATCTCAATATTCAACGATCCAAACAATGGGCCTGTCCGAATTATGTACCTATTTTTATAAGTTTAGACCAGGAAAAACACAATCATATTATGTACGAAAAGTTATTATTAAAGTTGGCAAAATTGTTGAACCCATTACGTATCGAGCTAACCTGCACGTGTGATAATGCCAAGGTACTCAATTATATTAATGTCACCTTTAATGAACTTTTTGATAATTATGGCATAGGATAAAGATGTTATTATTTTTATGATACCTTATGTCTGTAATGAGGAAACGGATTGTGAAACAATTTTTACCCATTGTCACTATTGATTTGATTTGTTTTGAGTGCAACTGCTACGATTTAAACTTTATTTATTTTAACTAGTCGTCCCTTTTCTATATTTATATACTTTATCTTTATTACCTCTTCCTCTTTCACTTTCTATAAATTATATTTTTAAAATTGTCATGATTTGGAAACCAGTTTATATTAACTGATAATTGTTGACAAATTAATAAAGGACTACTTGAACTTGAATGTATGGGAGTTGAACCAACTTAAAATCTAGCCATCTAAATAATCATTTCATATCGCTCAAAAACATTTTTCTAAATTATAACACTATCATTAATACCGTCTTCAGGATGTCCTTTCTCATTTACGTATTCTTCTCCTCACCACAATTTGCTCTGGGGTCTCCTCCTCGTCACTTTATCCGATTAAAAACCATACATGGAAACCAGACCCTATCGACGAATACCTGTCTGGCCTAGACACTGTAAGACAAATTCAAAATGACCCCGTATTATATTGTGGTACTTTTTATTTACAGTTGAACAGTTGAATTTTAGTATTTAGTAGAAGTTTCGTGTCATTTAAAAATTCAGAGCTAACATCAAGGCGTTTAGTCTTATAGCAATACGTGTTTAACAAGAAATTGGAGAATAAGTTAGTAATGGATAAAGTAATTCATTGGTAAACTAACAAATTGTAAGTAATCACACTTATCGTTTTTATAATTTTTGACTTTGCGATAAAATATTCCCTAACATGTGTACTATTATTTATCTTTTAAGAACCCGGTTGTCTTATAATTTAAAAGCAAATAAAATCGCGTACTTCAACTCTTTATACCTTTTAAGCTTTTTAGATTTGCCTTTACTTAAGCAAATTCCAGCACGAATTAAAAATAAGATAAATTAGATAAAATGACAATTTTAATTATTTCTGTACATCTTTACTTAGATTTCAAGCATTTATCATACGTCCGTGCATTAATTTATCATGTTTGACACGCATAAAATTACTGCAGAATAACTTGTCACATACATAACACGGATATATGTCATCTATAAATGGCGAACAAATGGGGGTAATTTTATCAACGGTTCAAAAGCTGCTTACTCCAAAGTTAACTAAGCCCTGTTGGTCTAGTGGTTTGGGGGTTGGACTGTCACCACGCAGTCCTACGTTCGAGCCCTAGACCAGAGAAACTTAGTGAATTCTACTCGGCTCGGTGTTAGTACGGGGTGGGTGCTCCCAAGTGTCTGCTAGTCAGCTAAACGAGGGTGCAGAGCCTTGCTCTGCTTGGGAGCCGCAATAGAGTCCGCTCTCTATCTGCAAGAGGAACTTGTGGGAGACCAGTCATGAATTTGTACTGAACAAGGAATTCCTACCTTTCGCGGAAACTGCCGAAACAAACAAACAAACAAATTATGGAAACTTTGTAGCACACTGGATATGTGAACACTTAGATTACACTGCAGATTACAATAAATTTATTACAGAGTAGAATCCGGTGTCGCATTAATTAAAGGATTTGGTCCCAACTGGTTATCCGAATGTCAATTCAATACCAATACGATTCAAAATTCAAGGTTACGTTGATACTACAATTGTATAATCCAATCTCTTTAACTACACAATTGGTTCGACACAATCATTTAAATGACACGTCGTCCCTCATTGTAAATATTTTCAGGTGCAGCTGTTGTGCCCATTTTCATTAAAATCCAGGCTGTTATACTATTTATAATCTGAATCACATTAAAAGTTGATAGAAAATCACACCTGTCTGTACAATATAAAAGCGAGAACATTAGGTTTATTCTAAATGTAGAAAGTTGAAAACATCATCATGATTTTGCTGGTCCTCGTCACCCTTACGTCTGCCGTTATGGGAGGTAAGTTTCCAATTATTACACAATACAATATTATGCTTCCCAAAAAATCTCAAGGTTAACACTGAAATTACCCAACAGTTTAAACCTTATTTGTGGAATTTAGAAAAAATAATTTGCGCTTATGTATCCTTGTGTATCCTTATGTATCCTTGTATCCTTATCCTATGTGTGTATCCATTATTTTTACAAATTTAAAAAGCTTGATCTCAAATTTTTCAAAAACTTGATTTTACTCAACAATCATCTACTCTCCTTTAGGCCTCCTTCCCGCCGCACCGGTTACCCTTCCACCCATCTCCATTCTGGATCAATCCATCGACACCGGTCCCTTCGATGCCAAGGCCAACATCACCTACCAAAATAATGAACTCGACTACGACGTTGGTGAATGGGTTAACCTGTCCGAACTTCCCGGCCCGATTCATATCCCTGTAAACCAATCCATGCAGGCTCTTGGCGCATTTGGAGAAAATTCTTGGGCCGTTATGAATGGCTCACTGTCCATCCCGGGGTGCTATAACATGTGGCAAGTTAACGGTGCGCTGGGTCTGATAGGGTCTAACGTGGGAGGTTCTCTCATCAATTGTCTATACGGAGACCAACTTCTCACCGTTCTGTTGGATCCGACATTGCTACCTACGGCGTATTTCATACGGGACATTCCAAAAGCCTAAATGACAAACCCGCATTCAATATCTGAGAAAATTATTGATTTATTGGAAAATAAAAGACAATTCTTTAATTTTAACAAAAGTCCTGGTTTACATCATATTTTCTTCAGCCGTTTCACATTGAGAAACGGCTGAAGAAACGGCATTTGAGAAATTCTCAAATGTGTAAAGAATTAAAAGTATATTATTTTTTTTCGGGCACTTTTATAATATAATCATGAACTGTAAGTAATATACAATTTTTTTTACTTTCTACTCCTTACATAAAGCATCCGTACATATTGACAAAATTTGGCGTTTGATTTATCCTTCACCTACAATGTCACTTTTAAACCTATTGCTATTTTACCAATTGGATATAGAATGTAGAACACAAGGTTTTTTTCCTACTTGTATAATTAAAATAAAATCAATTTAAAAATAGATGAAATATATCAACATATGAAATAATAATTTTAGGTAGGCCACCCCAAGCATCTGTCCTAATTTTTATAGAATTTGTATTGATATGCGTGAAAAATTCTAGAAATTATTTGTTAACCATTTTTCCGTCCTAAAATTTTCCAAAAACTTAGATTCCAAAAATCCACTTCCAAATTTGCAAACATCAGCAGAATTGAACATTCCCATAACTCCCTTCAAACCAAATTCCTGGAAAATTAGGAATTTTCCCAATTCCCTAAATTCCCAGGGATTGGGAATCATGTACAAGTTTATATAAGTATTACATAAAATTATAATTTTGCCTTGTTTGGGAGCGTTCACTTGACATACATTTTATGTTGATGTGTGATATGTGTGATATGCGACAAGTTCTACGCGTTTTAAGAACCTACCCTATTCATCTATCTATTCATAATCTTTAAAATTAAATTTGCCCGTTAAAATTGTCACCAAACATGCTTCTCTCGTTTTACATTTTGTAATATACGAACGAATGAGATAGAGAAACGGACAAAAATCAAGTCATAAATCAGTTTCGCTTCTTAATAAATTTGGAGGATACATGCATGGCTAAAATGCAAAATTTAACCTCCACACAAAATCTAGCTGCAATTATGTTCCCGCATTGTTTAAATGGTAGGGTAATTGTTCTTATTACATCAGCGGGAAGAAATGTCCTGTTAGAACCTCATAAATCGGTGGTTACACTCTACATCATTGAGCACATTCACATTGAAGTGAACGGGATAAAAAAATCACCAAATTTATTTCCCTTGAGATTTGTCTTATAAATGGGTAGAAGGACAACAACTTCTATGAAATAACATCGTCACTCCTCCAATAAATGATCTGAATAATAATTTTTTTTTTTTGTTTTTTTTTCATAAATATCTCATAAATATTTGGGGAAGAACACCTACAAGAAGACCAAAGTAAACGTCCTAAAACCAAGACACAAACAA
Source organism: Folsomia candida (assembly GCF_002217175.1). Lineage (NCBI taxonomy): Eukaryota > Metazoa > Arthropoda > Collembola > Entomobryomorpha > Isotomidae > Folsomia > Folsomia candida. The sequence goes on from NW_019091215.1 coordinate 2,066,200, forward strand.
ACACGGAAGTCGCCATGTCGGAACTGTATCGGGGTCACCTTGCCGGTAAGAAATCCAAATTTGTTGTCAAATTAGACGACTCCTTGTTCTTCATCACGGATTGCTATTCGAAATCCTGAAATGACATGAAGAAATTTGTATGAGCAAAGTGAAGAGTTTTCGGACAAGATTATGATAGTTGGTGCTATGTGTGGTCGTGTGAGTCTTGACTTGATTCGAGTTCCACAGAATGTAAAGATAAATGCTGCAAATTGTGTGATCCACCTCTGGAAGTAGAAATTCCAAAACGTTACCCCAGCGGGACTCGCAAGGTACTTGTACACCACGACGTGGCGTCCTCACATACTGCTCGGAACACTGCCCAGTATACAGCGGAAATAAAGTAAAAACTCGGAGCAGTACTCATTCCTAACAAAGAAATAGTTTTAAAAAAGCATAGTTAAAGAAAAGAGCGTCTACTTTAACTGGAGTTTGAAAAGTTTTGGAGAAAGTAACCCATGAAATGAGACAGAAAGCTTTAAATTTTTGGAAACGACTACTACGCCCTACATCGTCGTACTAATCGTGAAACAACCTAAGTGCAGTCGTATCTTAATTCCGTTTTAGTAATGTACTTAGGATGTTTCGGAATTAAAAAACGACTGCATTTGGGTTGTTTCAGACTTAGGAGGGGAGGCCCTCTATATGCAATTAAGGACGATGGATGCAATTTGGATATTTGATAGCTCTAGGTGAATGGTGGATAAATTATTTTTGTAAAAAACAGTCTTCGGTGCGATAGAGAGTCGCGAATAAAAAAAGAAAACAAGAAATTTTGTATTTTTTAATTTAGCAGATATCAGACAAAGGAAGAATTTACTATATTTAAAAATTTTAGGATTCGAATTGCTGGCAGGTTGCCAAACCGTGGGCCCAACAGCTTTTGAAAAATTGGAATAATTATGTAATTTATTTGGATTTGTAGCTAAGTTAGACGTTTAGAAGTTTTTGCTTGTTATTATCTAAAGGTGATTGCTCAGAAGTAACAGTTCCGAAGCTTACCAGTGTACTACGGAGGCAGCATAATTAAAATCAAATTAAACTGTAGTTCGTAGTTTAGTATATAAAATACGTAATTTCGTTTCTTAAATAATTTTTCAAAAGCTGTTGGGCCCACGGTTTGGCAACCTGCCAGCAATTCGAATCCTAAAATTTTTAAATATAGTAAATTCTTCCTTTGTCTGATATCTGCTAAATTAAAAAATACAAAATTTCTTGTTTTCTTTTTTTATTCGCGACTCTCTATCGCACCGAAGACTGTTTTTTACAAAAATAATTTATTTTATAGTTTGTCGATGTAAGTATATACAAATTTCTATCTCAAAGAATTTTAATCAAACTTATTTCTTAATATAACTTTGCATTATTAAGTGTTGGAACTAATTTATGTCATACACAATAATTAGTACAAAACGGCATACCATTTTGCCATGCGACTTTGCCGTTTAGTATGCTTACCGTTAGAGGGGTATGAATTAGGCATCATCCAATTAAATGTATTAATTGTATGATTGTATTAGTTAATCAGAGCTAGCAGTTAATCTGGGTCACCCAATGTTAAAAATAGCGGAATTATGGGTTGAGATTGACTATTTTAAAAAGTTATCTAATCCGGATTAATACCCAATTAATTAAACTAATTAGTAGTTGCACTCCACTCGATACACAACGTGAATTCTCAATGATGTATTTTAAGGAGTTTTAACATGTTTGGGAATCTTTAGAATACAGTACAGATAATTATTATTGATTGAAATTGCTGCAAATTAATGGTTGTAGCCTATTGTTGGAGTTTCTTAAAATTTAAGGTTGCAAGACACTAATGCGTAATACTCCACCAACTTCTAAGTACACAAAGAATAAGTAAAATGGAGACAATATAAATAAGCGTGACAAACAAACGTAGGGAAGAGGTGAAACCGCATGGAATTGTCTTTAGGACAAACACATTTCTATATCTCTATTACTTTCTCGTCATTTTCTACCATTAGCTCAAATTGCCCATTGCAATTCACCCCACATCGAGACTGAACGTACTCGGTAATACCTTTTGTTAGGTACCCCATATAGTAAAATTCCTTGCTTGACCTCTGTCCTGGCCTACAAGGTCGCCGGAAGGTCAGAGGTAAAAAATAATGATCCCATCCAATTCTGGGTGAAATTTGCTTACGGAATGACACATCACATGCAATTATGTGATTTTTCACCTTTGACCTCGACTACAAGGTCAGAGGTCAAAAATATTTACAGAATTGAAATTTCCGTCCACAATGATATTGTTTTTGGTGAAAAAATTTGTGCAAAAATATTATTCACTAAGGACGGCTTCGAACCTACGTCATCTCGAGTTCAGTCAGCCCATGCTTACCACTAGACCAGCACGTCTTACGTTTAGAGTACAAGCAAATTGGATTACTTATTTACAGCTCTCACATTAATTTTCTTAATTATCCTCTCAAAGTCATTAAATTGACTTTGTACGCAAAAATGCGTTATACAAAAAAAATTCAGTTTTCCCTATACAATTTAATAAAGACATATGTCTAATAAGAAAGTTTAATTCCTACGTCGAAATTATCGAAAAAAAAGCATTCAAAAATCGATTTCTACTGGAAGGACTAAAAAATTTTGAAATTTCAAAACAACGCAGCGCATCTCACAGAATTCCCTAACTATTTTGTCTCTTGTCATTTTTCTTTAAACTGCATGGTTTGGGCGCTAGAGTTGTGGGACCTTTTGGGTGCTAGGTACGAAAGGAGTCTTCCGGCTACGCCGGGCCCCACCTGAGCATATTCATTTTGTCGTTCTGTGCGGGGCCCCGGCTTTCCGGCGTTGCTGGCACCGAAGAAAAACCCTAGAATGGTTAGATGCCATGGCCTCATTTGCGCCCGCCACACCCCCTGAAAGATGCAAAAAATGCGAAAAACCGCCTGTTTTCATGTGCTAAAACAGTCGTCAAAAATCCAATTTTGCTCTAAATTTGATAATTTTAGCATATTATTGGTCCTAGATAGTTGCTCTATCATATCCAATAGCAATCTCAACTTTTTTGAAATCTTCGAATTTTCAAGACATACCCCTGCTCAGGAATCATTCGAAAATTTACGAAATTTCAAAAAAGTTGAGATTGCTATTGTGCGCTATTTTTGACCTTGTGACCTATATTTCTAGTGGGTGTGGTCATATTTCAAAAATCTGAAAATATATAATTTACTTTGTCATCTAAGGTTTTCAAAACCGGTCGTATCATATAAGTTTGGTGAAAGGGGAACGCTTGGTTCGGCTGCAACATGCAAAAGTATACCAAAAAAATAGAAGTTGTCAATATATCCATACTGAAATAATTAGTAAATGGTAACCATGCATCTAACATAATAATTTGCAAGAGTCCGTCACATTTCAGTTAATTGACCAACAAAACCGGTGAGAATGATTTCGACCTTTAATAGCTTTGGCGCTACTTGAAATTTTCATAACTAATAACAATATGGTCGTTATTGTTGGATTAAAATTGCAATACTGAATTATCAAGAACCGCTGAGATATGTGCATCTAAAAAATAGTAATTAAAAAATCCTTTGCAAAAGCGCATGCATGTTTGTGAGTGAATTATTTTTTAAAATTTGTAAATTGTGTGGTCTTGTCGCAAAAACGTGACATGCAACTTGTAAAATAAAAATGTAAGTATGGTAAGGTTGTAGAAAAGTGCATAGAAGAATGGGGTGATAAGGTGAGTCTTCGATAAGTAATATTATCAATTCAGTATTTGACAAAATGCAAATAATGATATCTCACCAGGTCTTGTCACTTGTACTTAATTATGCAAGGTTTCATACCAAAGAGAGTTGTTAGTGCTTAATTATATAGAAATGATGATATTATTTAAATTTGTGACATACTAGGCTTTAAATACTTCAATCAATTATGGACCATAATTTATGGTGCATATGAATTCAAGACAAGGAAAGAAGGGACCAATCAAGAAAGATATTTTTAGTCTGTAGTATAGCAATTGGCACAAAATGATACTTATCTAGAATTAGAAGCGTGTTTATAAGTATTAATTAATATTATTATGATACCTAGTTGCGTTGTTAGAATTTAAAATAAATCTTTCCGGAAATGTATTTATGGGTGAAAAGTTTTCTAGAGGTTATAAATTAATGTCATGATTCAGTGTTGTATTTTTTAGAAACAAAACTGCAAAATATTTCTACACAATTTGTCACACCAAGTTTCAACTTTAGTATAATTTTCAAGGTTAATTATCTACTGGAATCCAAACGGAGTAAAATTTGAAACCTATCAGATAAGCCTTAACTTGTCATAATTTCCTAATAATATATACGCCTTAAAAATTTGGTCAATTATTTTATACAGCGGGTCGCACGGTGCCCCATCATTTTAAATTTAAATGGCACGTTAACTAAATCATATGATCGAGTTGATAATTGTGAGGTGATTGTATTTTCATTCTTATTTCTTTTCTACTTTCAAATTTTGGCTAAATTATAGTTAAAAATAAATTTTGGAATATAATTATCTTCTTCGTTTACAGGGTGGAGGGGCAAGTTAATTAATTAATAATTAATCAAAGACTAGAAAGTAGAGGTTTTTTTGACACAGACTCAATTTTGCAAAATATGTAAAATTTAGCACATGTTAATAAATTTAGGTGTTATTTTACAGGTAACATATGTGCGGACAGTTATTAATAATAGTATTAATAATTGTTAACAATTATAAGCTATAAGTGGGAGTTGGAACCGTGTAAAATCTAAAGTTGCAAAAAAAATCTGCAAGCCAGACACTAATTGTGTAACGATTTTGCACATTAATAACTCCGGCGTATTTATTTATTTTACAGGTGACGTGACATCGAAGACTACCAATGACTCGATTGCATTCGTACGTGCCCCGTGAAACGTACCAGAAAATTGACCGTTTATCCGAACAATATCGGCCAGACCGACTTTGCGGGCATAAGAATCCGAAAGACATTTACATCATTTTTGGAGCAGGTAAGCCATTATTAAAATGTTGATCTCATTTCTGTATAATGATGATAAGCAGGCATATTTATTTATTCAGGTCGTGGAGGTAAAACGTTGGGCGAAGTCGAATGGGACGAGCGGATCGTAATGACCACCTATGATTGGACCAAGATAAGCAAATCGTTGGGGATTGAATGGGGCAAGATTAAGTTGAGGGATCATATTTGGTTTCAGGTGGGTGGAATAGATTGTGCAGATTTGAATACCATTTTTGAAGTAAAATTCTCAAGAAGTTTTTAAAACTTTTTGTATGCAGTTTTTATAAATGTAGAAGGCGCAAACGGAGGTCATGCTGAGTGCGACTGTAACCTCGTTGGATGTTGAATGACAAAAAAATATGGTCGACGAGAAGGACGAGCTGCTCGAATATCACGAGATTTTAATGGCGACAGGAATCAAGTGAGTTAAAATTTGCAAAATTAATGACAGTTATTTCAAAATTTTTGTCAGTATAAATAAAGTCGGGTACAGTTTTGCTAGAGTAAATTTGTATTAAAGTTAAAATATTGCGAAATGAAATCTGTTTTTGCAATTTATGCCAAACGGTGTCAGAATTAAGTATGCGCGAAATTTTAAATACATTCTACAATTGTAACTAAATTTCTCTTCTTTAGACCCCGCATCACTCTCCCAACCACAAACGGAATAATTGGCACCGACCTTGGCAACAAGTACTCGCGCCGTGTCAAGGAAAATTCCCCTCGAAAGACGGTCGTGGGATTTGTTTACATCATCCATCGGAGTAAACATCTGTTCGGAATCACTCGTGACGACTCGGTCGGGCGCGTACTTCAGCAACACGTTTTGAAGAAATGTGGTCGAAATGTGCGTTTCATTGGGTCCGACAGGATGAAGATTTATAGGAATGCCAAGAAAGAAGTTTGGAAGGTCAAAACGTTATAGAAGAGGCAAGTAAACTGTGAATTGGTCATCTTTGGGATGGGTGTGACCTCAAATACGGAATTGATTGCGAACATCAAACCCCAATTGGATGAAGATGACGGATTTAAATTGCCAGATAAGCCTGCCATGAGAATGAAGGATGGATACATTCAGGTCAAGGATGCGAGCTAAATAATAATATATAACCGACGTTAATGGAATTTAATTTGCGATTTTATTTCTAAATTTCTACTAGTTTATGGAGACCGCTCCCCCCAACCACTACACCTCCGGGGGCATTGTAACTTTCCCAGTATCCTCAACGACCATACTGCTTATCCAAGGGTCAAGAGAAGGAAGAAGGATTTCAAAAAAACGGCGTGAAAAGATATCGAATACATTCACAAACCACTCATTTCCCTGTATGAGAGACTGTTTTACAGAAAATTTCATGGACCGATCAAGCTCGAAATTATGATAAGATGACAAGCGATAGAGGAAAAATTCAGAAAAATTATATATTATCCTTTTAATTTAAACACTTTAAAAACCGGTTGGAAAATAAGATTGGATTTTAAATTTGTATTTCTTTTGCAGATCCAGTCCGCTTAAAATTTCAACGTTTTGCGATCTAGGAAGATACGGGATTCCGTTTAGCGAGAAATTGGTTTGAAATTAATTTGCGTTTGTACGATACCGAAGAATTCCGATGAAGAGAGCAATCTTTTACTAGTTTTAATAATAGTGTGATTGTAAACATAGATAATTGTATGAGGGAGAAAATTTATGAATTGTTGTGATATTGTGAAATACTCGGTGTGTGATGTGGTCACAAAAAATGTAATGCAAGTTGTAAAATGATAAAGTGTAGTAAGATTTTTAGCAAGGTATTTATCTGGTTAGGGAAACAGGGTGGTGAGATGATTCTTCGATAAGTGATATTATCAGTTCAGTATTTAACAAAATGCAAATAATGCCCATTTATGTACTTAAGTTAATTATGCAAGTTTAAAGTGAATAAGTACAGCATGAAAAGTTGTTAGTGCATAATTTTCTAGCAATATTAGTGATAAATTTGTGATGTATTGAACTTTAAATATTTAACTATGCCTTATTTGTGAAATTGAGAGAACTGTGTCGTAATTTTTTAATAATAAATACTGTCTCGAAGTTTTTTGTATAATGGATCTCATTTTACCCCATCCTTTTAAATTTAAATGGCACATTAACTAAATCATATGATCGAGTTGATTGTGGGATCGCGGAACCTCACCCACTGGAAACTATCCATGCAAACTACCCGTCTGCAAGAAGTCGCCGTATGTTGACTGTGCCGTGTTACAGTTCGAGTTTGATGAAGGGAATGATAACTACCTCTCACACTAATCTGCTTGTCCTCAATTCCAAACTTTATAATAAACCCTCTTATACACAAATCAGGACTTTATCTTCAGCACAATTTATTGACGAACATTCACACTCTCAATCAATTCACAAAACAATTCTAATTTTCACAAAAATCCCTACCAATTCAAACAATTAATTCCCGGAGCACCCTTTCCGTGCCTCCGGACTCCTTCCCCTCTCCCCGCAGAGTGAGCCATGCCGTCTCCTCTGTCTCTTACCCGACGCAGTACCTCTCATAACTCGCTCCTAACAGTTTGGGGCTACTTGCTGCTATACTTCCTTATGCTATCTTAATTACCTAAATTACTTTATAATTCAAAAACTGGTCGCGAATACAAAGTTTTTATATTTTTATATTAACTACGACATTATTATCTATTAAATATGTTAATTTCAAATTATGTTTCCGATACATAAATTTTCCGATTTATACAAATTTAACAAGGGAAAATTACTAATTACTGAATTACTAAAAATCTAGACGAGAAGACAAACGTTTTATAATTTTCAATAATACCTACAATCATAAGCCTTATATTAAGCCAAAAATTTATATATGTTTCCGAACTAGTTAATAAGATAGAACAATAATACCAAATTGCGCAAATAACATCATTTCACATACAAACACTTATAACTACGTACAATCTTGCAGGCAATAATCTTACTGGATTTGACATTCTCCCACCTCTTTTTCACATTCTAATGGGGAAAAGAACTCACACATCCTAGTCAATTAACTAATCACCTAATTCACAATGCTACCTCTAAAATTTTCATAAACACTAAACATTCATATTCCTCATCGATAACTTGAAATACACAAACTTTTCTACTCCTTTCTTAACTAAATTTTTGCTATAAATTTCCTATACTAAACTCGCAAACATAATTAACATTAAATCATTCATTTAAATTATCAAAACATAAATATGGAGTTTAATGGACTATTATTTTGCAAATTTGAAATTATTTGTACTTCTTAGCCCGATTATTTGCAACAAAATAATAGTCCATTAAACTCCATATTTATGTCCAAAAAGTTTTCAAAGGGAGATTCGAACCTGAGTCCCAATGGCAAAAAGACAAGCGCATAGCAGCATGGGCGAACGCGACAAATATTACTTACTGATATTCTTTATCTTCTTTTTCATCCTGTCCGCAGAGTTGGAATGCTGATCACCGGGACAAACGGTTCTTGCACCAGCTTTAAGCTAGTCGTAAGTAATGAAACTTGGAAATAAATTACTTTTGTAAAAAAACAGTCTTCGGTGACGTGTCATAATTCACGAACAAAAACATAAAACAAGATGTTTTCTCTTTAATGATTTGACAGAGATCGGCCTTCATTGATATAATTTAAGATATACAGAAATTGTAGAATTCGCATAACGGAAAGGTTGCTTCACCGTGGGCCCATCATATTTTACTTGAATATATACATTGTTTGGGGTAGGGGTAAAATCACAAATACGACGAGTTGAAAATCTTACTGCGAAAGATGCACTTATTGAAGTCAAATTGGCGAGTTTTATGAGATAACTTGCTTAAACTGATGAAAATTTAGTTTCAGGTCCATTCAAAAGTTGTATAGTTTCAATGTAAATTATAGGCCTAACTGTAATATATCAGTGCATTTATTTATTATAATATTATCCACGTACATAAATATCTAAATTGTTCGAATGGGAAAATTTCCATTTATGAATACAAATGTAAATATTTTCTAATACTTATGCATAAATAAACATTAATTAGAGGGCGTCAAGTCATGATTAAATTTAAGTTCATTTCAAGGTTAAGTTTCAAATAAGTTCTCTACGGCCAAAGTGAATCATTTTGTAAAATATGATGGGCCCACGGTGAAGCAACCTTTCAGTTATGCGAATTCTACAATTTCTGTATATCTTAAATTATATCAATGAAGGCCGATCTCTGTCAAATCATTAAAGAGAAAACATCTTGTTTTATGTTTTTGTTCGTGAATTATGACACGTCACCGAAGACTGTTTTTTTTCAAAAGTAATTTATTTTATAGTTTGTAGATGTAAATATATATCTACTCTATCAAGTAATCTGAATCGAGATTATTTATTAATAAATATGTTGTCAATTCAGTCAAATATCTTTTTTGAGCAGCTAATATATCATTTGCATCTATAATATTGCATAAAAAATTTATGTACATAAGCTTTGCATAAAAAATGTAGATCGGCAAAGCTCGGAAGGGGTAGCATTATTTGCGTGATGGTTGTACATATGCAACTGCAATTATATACTCTGCAGATAGAATTTTATACTCAGTTAAATGAAACATCTTATATATTTACATGTACGAATGTATGCATATGTGCGAAAACATACATATGCATATTTGAGGATCAGTCTCGCAACAGCGTTTCACACAGCTGGGAGTCTAAATCTTAAGGGGCATCTCTGCCCGTGACATGAAAATGCGTGAAAATTTCACATTTTTAATAATATCTCGGTGTTGCGAATTATTAAAAAAAATATGCTTCTGTAGCTTTGTAAAGCAACTCGTTGGGAATTTTTTAGAGGTATTCACTCCAGCTTTTAACAATTTTTGGACAAGTTCTATTTGGTTAAAAATGCGTGTAAAAGTATAGAACGGTTCCGGCTTAGTTTATCCATCGAGTAGCTCAATGCCTTTCATTTAACCTCTTTACTACCAGTTACACACATTTGTGTATTTTCAAATTTTGTCAGTGACAACTAAAAATTGGAAAACATTGGAAAAATAGAAAAAGTGCATTCAAAAAAGTAGAAAACTCCATTAGAAACAATTTACTTCTTCTGACTTTTTTCTGCCAAAATTATGAACTCTTCCCATATCAACCCCATGATAAAAGGTGGAATTTTCTAGTTTTTCGAATTTTCAGCAGTTTTAGAGATTTTGACAGACTCGAAATTGGTAACCAACGGTCGGTGTGCATAAACTAAATTGAGAACTAGGAGGTTAAATAATATATTTCTGCTGATTTTTATTTAATTTTATTTATTGAGAATATTTAATTTTATTTTTTGAGGATATTTTTTACGAGGATATTTTATTTTATTTTCGAAGGATATTTTATGCATTCTTTGTGAGGATATATATTTTGTGAGGACTTTGGTTCTAATAAAACCTCCACTACTTGAAAAACGTATTGCAAATCATTGTATTTAATATTGCATTTATTTTGGGGGGTGGGTGGGGATTACGGCCCTGTTTCAATGATTTAGTAAGAGACGCTTTTGTCGTAGACGCTTCTGTCGGGGAGCCAAGATTTGTACTGCACGGTCCACGTGAACAATATGATCGTAAAAGGTTTAGCTTCTAGGAACATAAGTGCAGCACGTCAAGAATTGATAAAGATCTTCCGACACCTGAACGCTACTCGTCCGCCATGTATACAACAAGTCCGCCAACTGGGACAATCCCAAAAATTCAACTTCAAATTCTCAAATTCAGGTGACAAATTCTTCCTTCTTAAGCTTTCTCCCTACCTTAGGAAGACTGGTCTTTCGTTTGAAGATATTCTTCCCCCCAAACTACAACAAGCTAAGAATATGCTACTCAGAAGGAAAAGAGAAATGCTTGACAATGGCGTTGCAAAATCGGTCCATCTCCATAGAAGATTTTTACCACTACGACAGACAAACTGGTATTATGGACAAAAAACCAACCACGAATACAAAAACACAACCCGCTCAAAAACCTGAAACGGCGAACCAACAATGAGACATGGTGTACATCAGAATGGCGGTCACGAGGGAAGAAAAAATCAGCGGGAGCATCAATCCACTCAACGTCCGGATGAACAAATCTCCCGGGAGACGGAGGTACATGGCGTCACGCTGAAGCCATGGGTCAGATCGGCCCGACCTTAGCCCAATTCCTAACCCTAGCCAGATCGCCACACCGATCACGGTCAACAAGGTTAAGAGGTTACCTGGACGTTAGATAAGTATTTGGCGTAAGGTCTCCATTCCAGTAATTAATTAACTGGTTCGTTAGTGCGGATGGAACTAAACTGAGAATTGGGTTCAGAGTCGTATTACTTTTTATGATATGCTCAAACTTTCAACCTCATTTCCACTAATCAGTGATGAATTGTGGATTATTCTCTTATCAATATTTATAAATATTCGTTGAATTTATGGTTCCAGGCAGAATGTAGTAATGCCATAATTGATATGCCGGTGCCGAATTACAGGTAATATCAGTTCCAGAAAACCTGATAAAGTGAGGAGTTCCACGGTAGGAGTTTGCTGACTATGTTGATTACAGTATGATTTTAGCCGAGGTATTTACGACACATATCCTGCTATGATTGCTGAAAAATTTAAGTCCTGGGTATTTATTTAATTAGTAAAACCCCAAACACACCACTGCTCTAGTAACTGGTGATAACATGCATACGTAAGTATTATATCTACAGGGTGTTCCACAAAGACGTAAGGCTGAAATCTTATCTGGAGAAAATTTTAATTATTAACTAAAAATTGGATTGGTAACCGAGCTATCAACTGTTGTCTATCCTTGAATGAAATTGATGCAAATGGTTGACAATGTAATTTGTATTTACTAATTACAATTTTTGCGAAATAAACTCCACATATTTTTTAAACACTTTGTACATTTTGGTTGTTATCAAATCAACAAGAGATTTAAAAACGCTTGGCAAATTTAGCTTGGTATTTAATTAAACGAACTTAATTTTTGTTCCATACTAATTTCTATTTTATGCAGACAACCCTACTACGTCGCATATTTATGCAGTACCCTCATTTAGTGTATTAATCACATCAATTTTTATACCACGTATACATATTGTAAAACCCTACACATGCATTTCCCCAAGTAGATAAGGATAAGATAAGAGGAATTACGATAATTCAACGATTTCGCATATTCCCAACTCCATGAATCATGACGTGGTCTGATGGATGACTTCATTTTTTTAAATTGAGATTGCACATACATACGTACCAACTTTGTACGTATCATAATAATTATGTTTTCAAACCGGACTTAACTATTCCCTGATAAATAAGTGCAATATTCATTGAAATAATAACAAGTCTTTTTTTAATTTAGAAATTCGCGTCTGGCTGATCTCATTTACTCACGACAACATGGCTTGTGATGATTCTTCGACAAATTTCGACATTTGTCAACATAATTATTTTAGTTTGCTAAATTAGTTCGAAAATTTAAAACCAAGTCCCAATGAGTATATTTACTCAAGGCCATTGTGGATTTTGAGAACTTTATCATTGTTCGACAAATTTCGACATTTGGCGACATTCTAATTTGGTTCGAAACTTTAGAACCTAATCCGAAACAATTTTCATAAGTTAATAAGAAACTAAAATAATAAATTCGTTTTCAGGAATCACCCAGACACTTTTTTAAATTTTGCAATCGAATTTGTAATGTTAGATTATTCATGTCAACAAATGTCGAAATTTATAGAAAAATTGCTAAATCTTCAAAATTCAAATAGGTATGAGTGAGTGAGGCTCCCCAGACAATTTATAAATTAGACGAAATTTCACCTATAAGTCATGATCACATCCACAGAACCTTTGGTGCTAACCAGGATTTTGGAAAAGTAGGGGGGGCTAAAGTAGCATTGAATCATAGGGCTTGTTACAAGTATGGATTACAATTAAAAAAAAATAAAAAAATCATTACCCGGGTAGTAATCACTACCCGCCAGGCAACGGGTACCCACAAAACTGGGCGGGTAGCGGATACCGAGTACCGGACATGCTATCCGCGGCAATCCTAAATCCTATGGGTTCGAATGGTCGCCCAAACTTTTTTAGGGTTCCGATTTCGATTACATGACTATGTATACGCGTCCAAAGATATTATTTCTGATAGTAGTTGAAGCGTAGAAATATTGGTTTTTGGCATTCAAAACTTGAGAATGAAACATCCCGTACACGTAGATATTATTTAAATTAAAGTGCATGTCTGGGGCGGAAGACAAGTTAGTCAATTATACTGAAGAAGGAATATCCACTCTTGCGGGTGACAGCACAAAAAACAAAAACACAATCTCAATTTTGAATTAATTGTTTAAGCAGCAAGCCGGAAACTGAAACCACCCTATGCTATGCCTTGATTCCATTCGTTTTCAAAAATCGTAACCATGTTGATGTTATGAAATACATGTATACAAATTGTTTTATTGTAGACCATTATTGTTATTACTGACATTTCTTGGCTCATAATTTAAATTGTTGGAACCATTGGAGTTGTTTCTGTTGAAAGAGTTGGAAATAATGTTATAAATGAAATTGAAGTAATAGTTGTTTCCAATTGAGTTGCCTTTTGTTGTGCGATCGAGTGGGGATGACGTGGTCTCACTTGGACCAGTAGGCTCGGTGTGCCCCGTGGGAGTTACTGTCTGGGAGGTTTCTATATCTGTTTGTTTTGATGGTGAAGTTGTTGTGGAAGATGTTGAGTTTGTCGAGGTGGGCATGGTAGTTGTCGTGGTTGGTCTTGTAGTTGTCGTGGTGGGCCTGGTAGTTGTCGTGGTTGGTCTTGTAGTTGTCGTGGTTGGTCTTGTAGTTGTCGTGGTGGGCCTGGTAGTTGTCGTGGTTGGTCTTGTAGTTGTCGTGGTTGGTCTTGTAGTTGTCGTGGTGGGCCTGGTAGTTGTCGTGGTTGGTCTTGTAGTTGTCGTGGTTGGTCTTGTAGTTGTCGTGGTGAGCCTGGTAGTTGTCGTGGTTGGTCTTGTAGTTGTCGTGGTTGGTCTTGTAGTTGTCGTGGTTGGTCTTGTAGTTGTCGTGGTTGGTCTTGTAGTTGTCGTGGTGGGCCTGGTAGTTGTCGTGGTTGGTCTTGTAGTTGTCGTGGTTGGTCTTGTAGTGGTCGTGGTTGGTCTTGTAGTGGTCGTGGTGAGCCTGGTAGTTGTCGTGGTTGGTCTTGTAGTTTTCGTGGTTGGTCTTGTAGTTGTCGTGGTGGGCCTGGTAGTTGTCGTGGTTGGTCTTGTAGTTGTCGTGGTTGGTCTTGTAGTTGTCGTGGTTGGTCTTGTAGTGGTCGTGGTTGGTCTTGTAGTGGTCGTGGTTGGTCTTGTAGTGGTCGTGGTGAGCCTGGTAGTTGTCGTGGTTGGTCTTGTAGTTGTCGTGGTGGGCTTGGTAGTTGTCGTGGTGGGCCTGGTGGTTGTCGTGGTTGGTCTTGTAGTTGTCGTGGTGCGCCTGGTAGTTGTCGTGGTTGGTCTTGTAGTTGTCGTGGGCCTGGTGGTTGTTCTAGTAGTGGTTGGCCTAGCGGTGGTAGTAGTTACTGGAGGTCTTGGTTTCGTGCCTATAAGATGAAGATAAGGAAAAGCCCATTCGGATTATAATTTACCCAGTTAATGAACTTCCATTCATTAAAATTTATCTCGACTTGAAGAATGCGTTACCTAGCCATGAACCTCTGTAGTCGTTTTTTACTTTGCCGTCTTCGAATAGTCTTATTTTCTCAAGGTAGTTGACCCTCCATGTGGAGCTCTTTTTAGGAACGCCATCTCCAAAAACGGGAAACGTAGATATATAAGCTGTCGTACCCCATCGTGCTTCACACCAAAATTTAGTCGTCGCTCCTGCATTGAAATCCCACCGCAAATAATGCGTCCCAGAGTTACCGTTGTAGCACCCACTCCTGTCTCTATCGTGACTGCCTGACCAGCAATTTACGCACATTTGGGGTACGTTGGGATGAAGCGAGGTCGACCAGGTAGTATCAATCCGCACCTCCATATACGATCTAAGGATTCCAATCTCATCAGGGGTTAGACTAAAGGAGAAAAAGTAAATAAGTCAAAAATTTTGCAAATTTTGTGAATTTTTTAATCCTAGTTTTTATTTCTGTGGTGTGGCAGGTTAAGTAATCGGCTAATAACTACCTTGTTATGTTATCAGATCCAATGGCAAGTTGGACCCGTGTAACGCCACAAAGCAGCCACAACGTCAAAGCAATATTTCCTAAAAGGTGGAAAATAAACGTATATTTTAGGAAATTTAAGCTTGGGCGAAAATTTAAACTTAATTTAAATTTTGTACCTAGTTGCATGATGTAGTCGGGAAAACGGTAATATATTTAAGCTGAGTTGGTTGTCTGTAAAATGACTGTTTTCTGGTCCAGATTTGTCGTCCTTTTATACGGAGAAAGCTATCCATGGATTTCCCAATGCCATAAGCTTCTGCTGCTTGGGTTTTGATTGATGGCTCAGTTCCACTTAATATTAATCCATGATGGTAAATTCTACCTAAATTTAGGATTAATTTCAAAGTGAAATTTTCGTCGAAAATTAAAACAAGTTGATAATCATTTTAAATGATTTGTAACGCTAATTTGTTTATATATGTAAAACGTACTGTGTAGACTTCATATAGCCCGAGTCAGGCTTAGTATGTCATAATATTATTGCATAGCACCACCACCATGCAAATTTAGCACAGTTTCATTGTAATAAATGAGCATTTGTTAGCTGGGTTCGCTGAGTTGGTTTTAAAATGTTCGAAAGGACTTAAAATCCAAAATCTCAAAATCGGTGTGTTTTGCGTAATTCATGCAGTTTTATTCTCATTTTTGCATTAATTTTCCCCGTAATGATTTCTGTCCCGGTTTGTGTGTGAGAGACCACCTATGGTGACGTGGAGGTGACATTGGCAGAAAATCACAGTAAAGAATGAGAATAAATTATTATGTGTGGATTTCTTGTCAGGACCCGAGCCAGTGCGGATCACTGGAGTTAGTGTCCAATATTCGAGAGTTAATTGTGTTGAATAAATTGGTGTTACTTGATCAGAGATCACTAGTTGTCGCACATATTATTGGCACTGCTACCTGGCAAGGTAGAAGTCACCCTTGGACCTTGCAATACCCACCAAACCAGACTAAGCTCACTCACGGTGTGGGGAGTGGTTATTCAAAAGTGTGGTTGACCATATAGGGCCCGATGATTTTTTTAGAATTTCAGTTCATATACTTTCACTAGATACTATTAATAACCTGTATGCCAAATTTTAGCTTGATCGAACGATGTCCAAAATCGGTATGGGTCACCCCATAAGGTCCGTTCAGATTAATTTGTTTTCCAATTTTACTTCATATTTATTCATTACGACCAATTAGCAACCTATTTACCAAATTTCAGCTCTTTATGACTATTTTGAAATTTTAATGTATTTGACCCCAACAACCTACCGGCCAAACAGTGGACCGATTTTCGCTCATCTTCGAACCTGATTCCTAACTTTGTCCAATATACATGTCGTAAAAATTTCAAGTCGATCGGTCAATGCGTTCTAAAGTCATCGCCCGAACACAGACAGACAGATTCAGATATGACTGTTCCATAAGCCTTGACTGGAACTAAAAAGCTGATGAGCCTCTCCACTTGAAACTGGGTTAATCTCGATGTGGGATTTGGCAAGATCATATTGCGGATTTTCTAATCTAACAAATGTAGATAAGGGATCAGTTCAGGGAAAATAACCCAATATTAAAATTAGAGTATTTGTTCATATACGCGTTTCCAGGATTGTGCCGTGTACAATTAAGTAATATTGTGATTATGTAACTATTTTAATCTGGTAATTAGTGGTAAGGTGAATTGGAACTTGTCATCATCGATCAGTTATGGCAAATCCATATATCACTGGGATAATTTACTGGAGTGCGTTGACGTATTCGTTGTATTGAAATTATCTATGTACGTATTTATCTAATCAACGCTTAGGCAAAAAACTCCAGGGTTTTACCTTTCTTTGTCAGTACGCAAAATAATCCCGCAAAATAATAATAATATTTTTTGTTACACAATTATTATTCATTAATGGAGCATATAGTAATTTGTGAGTGACTTTATTTTGGATAAATTTGGCAATTGCTAAGGTTATTTATGGTATGCTATAAATAAATGAATGCACATGAGAAATAAACAAAGTCCTAAATAAATCAAACCATTACAACATAAACGTGAACTCAACTATGTAGTACCAATTTAATTACTAACACAAACGCACGAAAAATTACACTGCAAATAAACTGGTGTCAATTCCGCGCGGTGTAGTCACATATAGACACCACGCGGTGTTAATACGGGCAATTAACACCGCGTGGTGTCTATATGTGACTACACCGCGCGGAATTGACACCAGTTTATTTGCAGTGTATATAACCACATTAATATATTACATAGAACTTTGCACATTATACAGAATTGTATTAAATTGTATAAAATATTATATAGAATTTTATGTTTATTAAATTTTCAAACAGTTTATGCGATTAATATTTTTGACATGCATATATACATGCATATACATATGACATGCATATTTTTTGGCATTTTTGACATTTTTGACAAAAAAAAACACTGTACAACTGTACTGTTCTGTACAACTTACTGCAGTACCGTAACAACCGTGGTATATAGTGGTATGGAATACCAGGCCCGGGGCCCGCAGGGGCCCGGGCCGGATCGAGAGCTATACACTAGATATAATTGACCTGACCACGGTAGAATTTTAAATTCTTCAAATAAGTTTAAAGACATTTTAAAAGTTTGTTAAAAATAATCTTTATAATTTTTATAATACGACTATAGTAGAGTTAAAAAACTAATTTTCATAATTTAGTGTATGTGTTGTATTTTTTAGATTTTTCTGTGTTTTAGGTCTACGTATAAATGTGTACTTACTTTCTTGATTACCGTCGAGATCAAACATGTGTGTACTTTTTATTATATATAACATACAAATTTAGAGTCTGTGTTCTAACTCTTATAGGCCACAACAATTTCAAAATATGCATTTTTAAATGTTTTCATATTTCTAGATGACCAGACATTAATAAATATATCGTATATCATGTATTTGGAAAATATTTGCTTCTTCAATATATTTTTTCACAAAGTGAAATATTTTGTGAATGTGAATTTAAACGAAATGTTATACAATTTTTTTGTTGAAAAATTTGCCATGAAAAATCCAGGGAATTTAATTGAAAATGCTAATTGTGCGAAAATTTGTATTTTAGTTTTTCGTAGATATAGCCGTAGTTATTTTAGGACTTTTTCTAAAATATTAAATTCTTATATCAGCAATTTTCTTAAAAATATATCCGGATTCTATTGATGTATTACGTATTTTTATTTTTGGAATCCTATAATATAGAATTCTCTGTCTTAGCCACAAATCAGTGTATCTGGGTACCCCTAGCATTTTACGCGAACTCATTATTTAAACAATGGTGGCATTTATTTCCCATCTATCCATACTTGGTAATCGCAAAGAATAACAAGTAATCCCAATTGTTTGCGATGAGTGATAAAACACCCGGTGCTTATAAGCACCTATGCGGCAACGATAAGCGTAAGAAGAAGTTAAAAGAAGATGAAGATTCAGCGAAACTGGCGGAAAAGTCTGCAAAATTTTTCAAAAATTTCAAGGCAAGGGTCTTATTTCGTAACAAAATTATTCACGATCAGCTGTGATTATTAATTCACATGATTGATGCAAACTCATTTTATTTACATAGAATGCTGGTGACACAGGATTGGAAGCTGTAGATGAACGCGGAATTCGAACGGATGATAATTCCCAATTTCAACGACAAAAATTGGATCTAAGTAATCCTTAACACAATATATTTACATATGTAATCCATAAATTAATGAGTGCATCTATGTAGCTCGAAAAATAATGCTTCATAATAATTGTGTTATGTAGATCAACCTAGCACGAGCACATTCGTCCCAATTTATAATACTTCCGATGGTTACGAAATCCGTGCGGAAAATCACGAAGTAGTTAACTTCACACAACATTCCGAAGGTATAATTATATAATTTGTGCCTCAGGATCGACTTGCATTATTTGAAAATAATTTTGTTTCTATTATTTTTAAAGTGAGCACTCAATTGGAATCTGGCGGCCCAACAATCCCGGAAAATGACTCCAATCAAGTCAACCCTAAAGCAGAGGACGGAAATTTCCACGCCGATGCACAAACAGCTGGTGGGAACTAATTAATTTTATTGTTTTTTTAGTCATTATTAAACATCTGCTGACCCTTAATTCCAAACCATTACTAATTTAGATCAGGATATAATTCTTGACGACCCAGCTTTATGGCCTACGCCAATAAATTCTGCTTCTCGCCGGTATTTGGTTACGAAAGGACCAGTCGCCGTAATAAATGATTTATATCCGAAGAGGGATGGTGAATCTTTCGATGCCCGTTATTTTCAAATGAGTCATAACGGAATTTACCACCGAAGAGAATGGTTACTCTACAGTCGAAGCCAAAATAGTCTGTTTTGCTTCCCATGTTCTATTTTTGGCACACAAACAATGCACCGGTCCCCTTTTCAATTATCAGCGTCAAACAAGACCGGATACACAGACTTTCACCACAAGGGAAGATCCATCCTCAGCCATGAAGGGACACAGCAACACTTCTCGTCAACAGCGTCATGGAAATCGTTCCAGAAGAATATGAAGAGTTCGACATTGATAGATGCTATGACCGAAAAGCAATTGAAATCTGAAATCTCGTTTTGGAAGCAAGTACTTAAAGGAATACTGAGCGCAATTATTTTCCTGGCGAAAAATAATCTGGCCTTGCGAGGATCGTCAACGAATGTTTTGGACCATAATTGTGGCAATTTCTTATCATTGATTAAACTGCTTGGTAATTACTACCCTCCACTCACGATGCATTTGGAAAGGCTTAAGAAGAATAGCACTTCATACCTATCCCCAAAAATACAAAATGAGTTCATCACTCAATGCGGAAACTGGGTTCGCGAGACTATTCTGGAGGAAATTCGAAATGCTAAATATTTTTCGATTATCATCGACTCGACTCCTGATTCATCCCGACAAGAGCAAATTACCGAAGTAATTAGGATTGTGAAGTGTTCTAAAAAAGAATGCGTAGTCAAGGAGTACTTCATTGACTTCATCGCGTCGGAGGAAAAGACCGGAAATGGATTGTCAACCGTGGTAGTGCAAAAGCTGGAGAAAGATAAGCTCGACATCAAAAATTGCAGAGGACAAGGGTATGATAATGGAGCCAACATGGCGGGAGCATACAAAGGTGTTCAAAGTTGGATTTCAAAAATTTCTCCCAAGGCTCAATTTATTCCATGTGCAGCGCATTCGCTCAATTTGGTAGGAGTTAATGCGGTCGAACGTGTTCTTCAAGCAAAATTGTCACTTGGTCAAATTCAAACCATTTTCATATTTTTCCACGCCTCAACCCAACGCTGGAAGTTACTGAATACAAAATTGAATTGTAACCTCAAAGGACATAGCACAACCAGATGGTCATCCAGGGCTGAATCGGTCCAGGCCTTATCGACCCAGTATTGGAATGTCGTGGAAGCCCTTGTTGAGATAACTACAAGTGATACCTTTAACTCTGATTCTGTAGCCGGAGCAGATTCAATCCTTAACATCATGTTGACATTTAGATTTCTATTGTCACTTAAGATTTGGCATCAGATTTTGCACCATATTAATATTTGCAACCTCACTCTACAAAAAGGAACAAACAATTTGGATCTGGCCTCCAAGAAATTAGAAGCTCTTCTCTCTTGGCTGAAGGAATTTCGATTAAGTGGGTTTGAAGAATGCCTATCCGACTCATGCACACTCGCCAAACAATATGACATTGACACAACTACTGGATTTATGGATAAACGGAAAACCAGAGGAATTAAGCGAAAACGATTAGAAGAATTATCCGAGGATGCCGCCAAGGAACTTACCAACTTCGAAAGATTTAAATTAGAATTTTTTAACGAATTAATGGACAATTTAATCTCCGAGATTGGTTCCCGATTTGGTCAGTTGCGGTCTTGTAACCAAGACTTTGGATTCCTTTGGGGAGTTGGACTTGCAGCCGGCAGTAATGACAGCTTTAAACAACGTATAAACGACCTGTGTGAAAAATATGAAGGGGACTTCGACCAAATCAAATTTATCAATGAAATGAATTATGTGAAGCATCAGATATCTTCACTACTACCGAATGGAAGAGATATTTATGACACCTGCCCAGTTGAAGTACTTGAGATCATTTACGAACACGATTTACAATCATGCTTTCCGAATGTGGCCTGCGCCCTTCAAATTTTTCTCACGCTTCCGGTGACTGTTTCACATGGTGAGAGATCATTCTCCAAATTAAAAATTATTAAGAATTATCTCCGTTCATCTATGGGCCAAGAGAGGTTGTCAAGTTTATCTATTCTTTCAATTGAGCACACGATTACAGATACTATTTCCTTTGATGAAATGATATGGGTATTCGCAAATGCAAAATGTAGAAGGGTTCCGTTGGAATAATTTATAATATGTAAATAATGTTTCATTTTGACTGAGTAATTTATAAGAAACAGTGCACCTATTTTAGCATTCACCAAAACGTTTTGCATCCGGCTCACATGACTCTTTAAATAAAATCCTAATATATAAATAATTATATATTACTTTGTTCACCAAATTTTACAAAAATCTTAGTTGAAAAATATTCATACATACATGTGTTCAAGAATATAGTCAATAAAACCTCGAAACTAACTAAATAAAATTGCTAAATTCTTTTATTGAGAGTGGTCATTATTTCCTCGTATCATTATTATTACAAATCCTTACTTTGACCCTTAGATCCTGCATAGAAGTATTCTTTGCACCGTCACTTAACGTCGAGAGATTTTGTAGGCGTCATTAGATCTTGTCGTCGAAAATCGCGTTGTTAGGCCTAAGATATTTACGAACCTTGATCGCATGTTTTGTTCATAAAATATTTTACGAAGGGTGCTACAAAATAATAAATATCCTCATTGTGAATGATACCGAAATACAGTGCCAATTTCGTTCCCATATGTTAATCAGGCTTATTTAATTCGTCCATTAGGCCTAATTTCTACTCGTCATTTTAGCGCCATTTTAATTTTACTCAAACGATCAACTCAATTTATACATTTTCCGTGTCATTTTGCTTTCACGATTAAAATTAACCCCATGCCAACAGCAAAATGATTGCAATTTATAGTTGCGTTCATTTCATTTTGATTATTAATTATGCCCAGTCTTTGGGAAGTTTCAGTCTGAAACTTCCCATTTCCATGACCTGTATCTCAATGTTAGGACTCTAGTGATTTGCACTTATCTTCGCTCCACCCATGGTAAAAATTTCAAAGAAAATACTTAGCAGAATCAATAATTATAGCTGAATTTGTTTCGAGCGCGGGCCGAAAATTCGGTTTACCGCATTAAATCAACACCCTGTAGTATTCACCTAAAATTGCAGTATATATTAGTTTAAACAGCAACTATGCTATTTTTTCATAGCACTTTAGACTGCAAGGGCCCGGGGCCGGGACGGATACCAGGCCTACGAATTTTGCGGTACGGCTCTGTACATAAATATCCACCAGAAAACTTTGTGAATAGAAATTAATTTATAAAATGTATTCATGGACTATACAAATTTACATCGTGATTAAGAAATGTTTCCATCTGTGTGGTAAGTACTTCTTCCTGATGAGACATAATGGTATTGAATCCTACCTTCAAGAAAATATTGTACAAAAATATGTACATAACTTAACGTACTATTGTATCACGTGCAACTTTTCCTTTCGCGCCTTGTCTCATTCTGCCCCTTCAAAAATATATGTCATGCTTCCTTATGGAGAATTTCAAATTGAATCAACTCCGGCAGGTGCGACGAAAAAAAGTGCATTATTTTTTGTGCAATTTTTTGATTTCCCAAGTCAATAAGTGTGCAAATCATCCCATATGCCCCGGGTTTATAAACAAAAAAATTAGGGACTGATTACAATCAAAAACGTAAAATTTCATCCATAATTGCCGGAGTTGATTCAATTTGAAATTCTCCATAAGGAAGCATGACACATATTTTTGAAGGGGCAGAATGAGACGAGGCGCGAAACAGTCCTACAATTGCCCCTTAATTTTTTTTAAGATACGAGATTTTTATTCTTGTTTACTAACCTGATCGGCTGATAGAAATAAAATGTATGTATAAATATGAAACTAGGGATTTATGGATTTAATTGTAATATTATTGCGAGGTAAAATTGTAACGACTGATTAGTCCGTTTTATTTATTGTTTTTTGTTTACTTTTAACCAGCCTGTGGAAGTGGATGGTGCCCTCCCGCTACATTATGGCGCAAGAGCCTTTGTCTCCTTTGTCTGTCTTTGTTTGGGTAGATATTGCATCTTCTGCATAAGTTTTTCATGCAGAAGAAACTTGACTTGGTTATGTATCCCAATAAACGTTTACGAAATGTTATGTATGTATGTACTTTACTGGAGTGGGATATACCCAGCAGCGGAGACACCGAGGTAATCTATTACGAAATGTTACGTTTTTGAAAAATTTTGCAGGGATACATGACCTTTTAAAAGTATGTTGTGTATGTGTATAATATATTGTAATGAAAATGGGTATATGTATATGTACGCTACTAAGTTTTAACCTACATAATTTATTATTTAATGAATATCGTTAAAAATAGAAATAAGTATATTGCCAAATATTTACACTTAATCAAGACAACTGCTTACATCAACCAAAACATGATAAAATTAAAATGTATATACGTATGCTATACAAAAGGTTTTTTATTTTGATTTCAATTACCTTCACTTTCTTTGCAAGATGTATCATTAATTGCTTTACTTGCTAGTGCAACCCTGAGATATAATGTATATCGTCGTTCTAATTCTAAATAGTCCCATGTTATGTAATAGTTATGCATCTCAGTTAAGGTAGTAGGTGAGATGAGACGATCTCGTCATCTCAGTGAGATGAGATGAGACGAGATGACCAATAAATGAGATGCAAACTCATCTGAGACAGCTTAGATTTGGTAAAATATTTTCCCCTGCAATTCAAAATTGGATTCAATTTTCTATGTTTTGCACTCACCAAATTCTTGTTGGGATGATAAAAAGTGACTACCTTAGCGACTTGTGAGTGTGACTAAATTTTCATTTCCCAAATGAGCTGACATTTAAGATAAGTATGCTTTGTGGCATATCATGATGAGTCTCAAGCAACAATTCATTACACATTTAATTTAAAATTGAATTTGCAAAATCTTGGCTAGGTTCATTTCCAACCGAATGGAACTGTTACTCCAGTTTCACTAAATGCTAATAAGGGTTATAAACAATATGTAAACAAACCCAAGTTGAAGAAAGCATTATGTTTTTATTGATCAAGTACATACATACGAGGGTGTTTCAGTATTGTTTTAGAAAAATGGGTTTACGCTAAGTTACAGATCAAACTTTTTCCATAATAACAAACCTCAAACACATTTAGGAAGCTGTGATTTTTTTCAGCTTTCTATGTTAACAATAACGATTGCAATAGGCCATCAAAATTTTCCTCGAAAATATTCAAAAATTAATGATTTGGTTTCGTTGTCTTCCAAAAAATGTTTCCCCCGGATGACTGATTTTCATTTAAGATTTCATTTTAAGATTTGATGTTGCGAATCGACGTGCAAAAAATGCACTAACTCTTTTTTATGGCCTTAAGATTCTCCCTCCCCATAGCATGGAGAAACTCCAAACCTTCTGCACAGAGTAGACAATATAGTGTAGTATTTTTCGCAAAAACTTTTACAAGGATGGAACCTTTGGAAATTTAGAAAGTGAGGAGAATCATACCTTAGTCAGATTTATGTGTTTTTGGCCATTTCTTGTGGGTGGGGTGCAACAGATGAAGTTGCATGAATTTTTGTTTGGTTTCACGGTCACAATACAATACTCTGGTATTGTTTCCTCCTACTAAGGTATGAATTCGGGTCTAATTTTTATTTTAAATCTAAACATTTTCAATGCAAAGTTCAACTAGTTCCTGTTTCAAAGATGGTGAAAGTAATTTTGGTACTAAATGGGCGTATATCATTTTCATGCCCAGGTCATCAGTAAAGCTAAGTATGCTCGACAGTGAAAACGTCCAGTGAAATGGGTCTGGTGAAATTCCACGACATTTTAAGTTTTCTGGTATGCAGGTGGTGAGTGAAAAGGCCGTGAAATTTCACTGGCCATTTCACTGAGTGAAAAAACAGTTCTTTTCCACTCTCCGCTGCAGTGAAAATGTACCAGTTGTTGGTGGAAAAGTTGGGTGAAATAATTATAGATTTTGTAACTTTTCACCCCAAATTTTGACTTGCGCTTTATTCAAAGTGCTTCTTCAAATTTTGAGCTTAAGAATTATTAATATCATTTTAAGAAAATTACCCAGTGCTAATTAAAACAATAGAATGGGGAGAAAGCGTAAAATTAATACTACGGGGGTGTCAGGCTTAAGTGACTTACAGAAAAAGCAGTTAGCTGCTCTGGTTGAGCAAAACGAAGCGATTTGGAAAATTAATCACAAAGATTACCGGCGGTCGGACAAAAAATTAGTGATGTGGAAAAATATTGCACAGGAAATGAACTTAACAGGTACTCCATTCTATTAATTAAATTATTATGTCAACTATTGAACATGCCTTGCCATAATAGTACCGTAAAATATTTTTATTAATTAAATTTTTTCAGTTGCAGAGTGCAAACAGGGATGGAAATCTTTAACGGACGGGATGCGATATCACTCTCTAAAAAAGGCCAAAAAACTAAAATCTGGAGATCCAGCTAGTGTTGACGTTACAGATGACGAAGAAGAAGACAGACATGATGATGATTGGATTTTTTACGACTGCTTAAAATTTCTTTCTTCTAACAAACCGAAACGAAGGTATTCATTAATTTTCCGCTATGCAATTGTTTGTACCTACTTTCTGAGAGAAAAAAATAATGTAACTTATATTTTATAATTTGCAGCACATTATCATCCGATGATTTGCCTGTCGATGACGAATCCGTCGCCGGAAACGCCGCCGTCCGAAATAATTTTGATTCGCAAGCGAATGATCAACAAGACGAGGAAACAACCAGTATTTCCGATAATACCGAAAAGTCTGATCAGGGATCTAGTGGCCAATTATTGGTGGAAGAACAGTCAAGCTCATCAAGTCAGCGTAACAATTCGCCAAAAACTGTGGAAAATCGCCCAATCGCATCAAAGAAAAAATCGAACTATAATTATGTAATAATTTAAAATTATTGTTATTTCAATAATCCTATGTATTGTAGACTAATTTAATCTACATTATTTTCAGATGCTAGAGAAAAAAACTCCATCTGCTACCAATGCGGCTCAAGAAAAGCTGGTGACAGGAATTACTGAGTTGATCGCACTTCGAAAGCAGAAAGAGGAAGTCAAGAAGGATTTAAAGAATTTTGCAATGTTTGCGAATTTAGATGCCATGATGGGCAAGCTACCGGAAGAAGTTGTCGAAGACCTGAATATGCAATTTGTAACTTTGACTCATACGGCATTAAAAAATCAACGACAACTTTTAAATCAAATTCTTTAAGTGTCAATATGGTAAATTAACTTTCCCGTAAAAACTGAATACAGAATAAGTCTTGTTTAAATTTTGATTTTAAAGTATTTATTTATTGGACCAAGGCAATTTCCCAACCGAAGAGTTAACATAGTTTTTTATGCACTCTCGAATTTCTTTTGCATTTTGCGGGGGACGTCCATTTGTGGCGGAAATATTGCTAGATGAGAGAAATAGTGAATTGTCCGGAATAATTCTTCTCCAATCCCCTTCCACAATCGTTCCATCTTCCAAGTATGTGTCGGAGAATCCAGCAGGGCAATATGTTACGTGATCATTAATTAGAAAATTATGTAAAACACAACAAGTTAAAATAATTTTTTGGGCACGATCTGGTTTCATATGCATAGTTTTTTTCAGACAACCCCATCTTGCACACGTAATACCAAAGGAATTTTCAATGCAGCGTCGAGCTCGACTCAATCTGCAAATTCATAAATTTCTTTAAATAACAAATTTACTTATGACTCCCATATGATACTTATAATTACCGGTAATTAAATTCAGCCTCTTCATTCGTTAATGCCTCTTTATTCCTTGGTGCAAATGGCTTCAAAATATGAGGCTGCAAAGGGAAAGCGTCATCTGCGACGAAAAAGAATGGCAGAAGATCTCCCAAGACATGGGCACCACTTGGTAGATTTAAACTATCTCGTAGCAATTTCTTGCCAAAGTTGCTTTCAGCAAAAACAGTACTGTCTCCTTCACTCCCAAATGCCCCCGAGTCCACGAAAAGAAATCGGTAATTCGAATCACAGACTGCCATCAATACCAAGCTGTGAAATCCCTAAATTAACATAATCATGGAATAAGTGGTGATTAAATAGCATTAAGTAACAATAAAATCGACAAAATATGCTAATTATTTACTTTGTAATTGTAAAATACACTTCCACCTCCTTGACACTAAATTGCGCAATGTTTCTCATCTATTGCTCCTAAACAGTTGGGCAGATTCCATTTGGCATTAAAATCGTTTGCAATTTCTAGCCGCTCGTTTTTTGTTGGAATCTAAAGATAAGATAATACATATAAAAAATGACTAACAATACGCTGCTATAATACTTTTAAAACTTTTGGCAGTAATGCAGCAATAATTGCGTCACATGTATTTTCAATGATATGTCCAATTTGTTGCTTGCTTATTCTGTACACACTTGCGATATGCCGTTGCATTGATCCGGATGCCAAATATCTATCAAGAATAATAAAGTTTGTTTTGTAATAGAGACAAATATCAGCTTATATTTTTTAGTCTTCATACTTAAAATATACTTGCACTTACTCTAAAGAAACGCTTAACTTTTCTTTTGCTGAAATTGAATCTGGTCTCGCTCGAAATTTTGGGTTCAGGTCATTTTCAATCGCAGTCAGTATCTCATCAAAATTTTGTTGATTCATGTGGTAATTTTCTTTAAAAGCTGGAGGATGTTGAACAAGATCATCAAACTATAAACAAATTAATATTCATGATTTAAGCATCCATACAAACTAAACTTAATTGTACTATTATTCTTACGTCTTTAACAAATCTCCCTTTTGAATGTCGTAATTGAAGATAAGGGTTTACTCTATACTTTGGAATTCGCCTCACTGTATTTTTTGACTGTTGCAATATTAGAGTTACAGATGAAAGTAAAATTAATTCTTCATCAGAACTGTCGCTGGACTCCATAATTATAGTAGTTTTCAAATACCTCAATTTTAATTCACATATTAAAATATTAATCAAATGTTTCATGTTCTGCGCCATAATGTCTCACGTTGGACATTTTTGATGATTTTTAGCCAACCTGACTTGCATACCACTTAGCGAAACAATAAGGGAATCCTTCAGTGAAACCCATTTTTTCATTTCGCTGGTGAATTTTCATTTCTCTATTTTTTGATGAAATTTCACTGACGATTTCACCGAGTGAAAAAGCACCACGAGCATACTTAGCTTAAGCATACAACAAATTAGTGTTTTTGAAACCCCCATGTAGTCTACTAAATAAGACGGTATCGATCGTTTATCTGAGATGAGGAGTTTTCATGTCTTATAAGGATTTCAATGGAAGAAATCGATTTCTGATGTTCTAGCGAGCTACTTTCCGCGACCAATTTCAGTAATCTTTTAAGCTCATTGAACAAATTCCATGTTCTATACTTTGTTGCACCCTTTCCAAGGTAAATTTTAAGCATACGATCATAAATCTTTACCGCTCCAGCATTAAAAATTGCGCACAACAAAAATATTTATTTTTCAAAACTTTAATTTTTCAGGTCGAGGTAAAGTTTGGTAAATTATTACTAAAATTGGTTTTGAGGTAGAAAGCTGAAAAAAATCACAGCTTCCTAAATGTGTCCGAGGTACGCTACTATGGAAAAATTTTTATCTGAAACTAAGACCATTTTTCTAAATCAATACTGAACTACCCTCGTATATAGATGGAGCATATTCTGAGACTTCGCGGAGAAATATCTAGTGTAATAGACGTCTTTCTAGAGTGTTTATGTTTTTATGCAATTTAAAGCTTAAATTAATGTCAACATCGTGAGAAAATATAAATTTTCACAGGATTTAGGATATTTAAAATTAAATGAGACCATCTCATCTCGTCTCATTTGGAAATGAGATGAGATGAGATGCAGTTTTGACCATCTCATTTAGGTTCTATCTCATCTCAGCAAGTAGTGAGATGAGATGAGATGGAGCCTATCTCATCATCTCGTCTCACGGCTACCCTAATCTCATAACTAATACCATGACTATAACTAATACCATAACTAATACCATGGGTGCACATAGGACTTAGAATATTTTTTGTGTTACTTAGTAGGGTTGTCGTGGGTAACGGGTCGGGTACCCGTTCTGCGGGTACCCGCACGATTCCGCAGAACGGGTACCCGCAACCGTGCGTGTGGTGCCAACTACCCGCGGGGGTAACGGGTAGCTTAGTTTTTGGCTGGTCACAGTATATAGTTTATTTCCCAATTTGGTTAAACGACTTATTCAATATTTTATGTATTTAGATGATATTGATTACGATTTCCGCAATAATGAGTCTTTAAACTTTAGGTAACCTTTGGAAACCGCTACATGTAAAGTCCGTCTCAAAAGTCCATCCACTGTTATGAAAATTTAATTATGTGGGAAATATGGGTTTTCCAGCTGAATATCTTAATTTACCAAATTATTTACATCTACGCACGCGTACGCTCTAAATAGTATACGCGTACACTCGGCGAAAATTGTAACCAGCGTGGTAGCGCAGTATAATTTTGAAGAATTCTTACACAAAATGTAATTTTTAGTGTATGTATGTCCGACATGGTATAATAGATTTGTTACCTAGTAGTCGTACATTGATTACCAGGCTGGTCATAAATGCCGCAGAGGCGTAACAGTTATTACCAACTTGGTAATAAATTGACTACCTGCGGTAATAGTGGTGGAGTGCATATGGTCACCTTCACAAATATCGCTTATTTCCGAATTATTTTGAGTACACATACCATTACTTTTCCAGGGTGTGTAATTTGCGACAGTGCCTATCCAATTGGTAATACGTGGCGAATGTTTTGGCACAAAAGTAACACACTTGATTTCTCCTCCCAGGCTCATGGCGTTTCTTATGTTGGTTTAAGTTTCCTTTGTTGTATGTCTTGTATTGGCAGGATTCACAAGAAAGGATAGAATCCTTACTTGATGAGTGTATCGCTTGGAGATGAACTTTAAGACTACTTTTCTGGCCAAATTCACCAAGTGGCCTTAAAGTTTTGCTCCACCTGATTTTTTCATTTATTGGTAAAAAATCAACATGGGAGAAGTTTCAACGTTATAGCTTATCATTCTTGGTTTGCACAATATTCTGAACGTTTTTGCCAAATTTGGAAGTTTTATGACAATTCTGTTGGCCACAGTCACGAAAAAATGGGTGACCTTAAAGATTCACTCTACACTGTACAATATGCTCATTCATATGTAAATAATTTATATAACTATCACTTTAGCAATCATGTTTCATAATGGAGTTTATGTTCGTACTTATGTTATAAATAAAGGTTTGGCTTATTGATATGGAATGCTAGTTACATGGTTGGAGAGTACATATTTTCGTGATATTTCAGAGGATATTTCGTAGCATATTTTCCTGATATTTCATATACATAATCATAGTGGAATCTTCTCTTGAGTGTTAAATTCATTCCTTGCAAGTAGTACTCACAATGGAGAGGTGTCAGGTGGTTATCGCCAATGTGGACTGGACTAATTTTAAATTGTTCAGGCCCAGAAATAAGCCCACCCGTATTTTTTCGTTTTCCTGAATGGGCATATTTACGCCCGTGGTGGAATTTTCAAAAAAAATTTCAGCCAAAATCCTGATTTTTAAAAACGCTGTAACTTTTCGAATTTTAGCCCGATTTCAAAAATTGAATACAATTTGTTTTCAGAATTACTTCCCTGCAAATATAAAACTTCATTTTCAAAAAATTTTTAATTTTCAAAAAATTATCGTTTTTTTCATTTCTAAAAACTCAGAAATGGCATGAAAATATTAAATTTAAAAAAATTTTGAAAATGAATTTTTATATTTTCAGGCAATTAATTCTGAACACAAATTGTATTCAATTTTTGAAATCTGGCTAAAATTCGAAAAGTTACAGCGTTTTTAAAAATCAGGATTTTGGCTGAAATTTTTTTTGAAAATTCCGCCACGGGCGTAAATATGCCCATTCAGGCAAACGAAAAAATACGGGTGGGCTTATTTCTGGGCCTGAACAATTTAAAATTAGTCCGGTCCACATTGGCGATAACCACCTGACACCTCCTCATTGTAAGTTCAACCCAAGTTTCATACGGAATAGAAATATTTTAATTAAAAAATACTAAAACTTACGCATGGTATTTCTCCAACTTTCAGTAATTTTGAGTTTGACTCATCCTTAATAGTGGGTTCCATATTCTGTCCAGCGTTATATAACTTAAAATACGTTAACTATCGAAAATTTTAAATAGATCCAGTTGGATATTTGAAAAAAAGGAAAACTTACGGAAGGTCGTTCGCCAAATTTCCTCAATTGCGTTTCAACTTTTGGAATTGTTTCCATATTCTGTAAAGAAATGTATGTGATAATCATAAGTTTACTGTTTAACACATTAATGAAGAAATATTTGTACCTGTTTAGTTATTCTAGATGGAAGAATAATTATATGAAGAAATTCCTTGTAATGGTGTCTGGTCAAAGTACAAGTTTTTTGTGAAGTTGGATTGAAAAGAGAAAGGTTGAGAAGTTTAGCCAAAACCAAAAGCATATCAAATCAATCCCACACTTACTATGTGTCTATTTATAATATTTTATGTTGGGCTTTCGAGGTAAAACGCAAAACACTTAGATATGTATAAGTTAAGTTGTATGTACGTACAGTAAATAATATTAGAGGGTGATTCAAAGATTTTATTTTCAAAATTTTTTGCAAATTATAATATGCTCCATCATGTATGCTAGCCAAAATATTTCAAACGTTTTTTTTTAAAATTCGCACCCACGTCATACAAGAGGGATTTTAAGTAGTACTTGTTCTTATCAACTCCGTAACAGAATTAAATTGACCATGATGAATGCAGAAAATGTCTGCATGCATCTAACCTCATTGAACCTATAGTCCTTAGTATAACGTACTGACATTGTCGCGTTCCCTATTCTTGCAGCATACAAAATAACTTTATACGTATATAACGGTAGTTGAACTTGGAAAAATCTTAATATCAGGTCGTGGGGTCCTCCCCCTAATCAAATTTCTTGCAAAAGTTTCCTGCAAAAGCAAAGTCAAAAATTAATGCAAAGTACTATATTGACTTTGTATTGAAACCACGTTTGGAATTTCAAGTGTCCAAATTGTATGGCAGAGAGACCTCTTTGGTCGAAGTCCATCAGGGCGCCGCGTCCTCACACACCACTCGGATAACCCAAGCTTATGCGAAGACCTTACATGAAAAACTTGAAATAAAAATTATTTTCGATAGTGAAATACATGTGAAGTCACCTGGTACAAGTCCCATGAACTTTTTGGTTTTGGTTATTTTTTTTTTAATTTTGGGGACGACACCCATCTAAAATTTCTGGACTTTTGGTAAATCCTAAAAGACGAGTGGTCTAAAGTCGGCCTTGCTACGTTGGATAAAGTGTACAAAAGTTGGAATCAAAGGTGTTGAATGATAGTTCGAAACAAGGGCTCTCACATAATAAATGTTAGAAACAGCCACGGTAAACGCTTATCCCTATAATATAGGTAAGAAATCGTTCTCACACCCACGGAACATGTTTAGTAACCCAAGAAAAATTTGATCGATCCCGATATTTATCAATAACTGGCAATCTGTTTTTTATATAAAAATATTCCAATAGGAACAAGTCTAACCAAACATACACAATATATGCTTACCCTTGAGTAGTTCCGTTATTTATTAAGTATGAGATGCATGTTTACAATTACTATTTTAGTAACACATTTTCTGCGTCTGTTATCCGTTATCTTGTTAGATTCAAAATACTGGAACAAGTTGGTTAATCCACGCAGCCATCCTTTACAAATGGGGTTACCATCCCCAATACAGTTCCACAATTGACCCAAAGCTCCCTTGTCAACCGACGTGATCTATAATATCAAGATTATTCCAGCCATGATCATTGTTTCTCCCACAATGTCGAAAAAAGGCTTCATCGTGTTAATTGAAATGTAGGGCGACGCCACTTTCAGGGACGACAAGTTCTGTGCTCTCGCTATCGCCATTACCCTCAAATTATAGAAATGTAGTAACTACGGATACCACACATTTGGAAATCCACCCTGCTCCAGGACTTTCATGCTTTGTCCAATGTCATCCCTTAACATGTTGTCCACTATTGCAAATACTCCCTCATTTAGGACAATATCATAAGTAGAAAAACATTCATACTCCCCTTGTAAGCAGGGTTTCGTTTGGGAGGTCCAAAATAATTTTGGACGTTCAAAATGTCCAAAATGGTTTTACACTGGGAAATGGGGTAACTTGCTACAACTTCTTTATTATCGGTTTTTTGGCAAATATATGCACAAATATGGATTCTACGTTAAATTTCAAGAAATTTGGTGGGTAATACCATGCAATTTGGAAGAAAAAATTTTTAACATGCGTTCTTATGGGAAATTCTGAAATTGTCAAAAGTATGCCATATTACACATGAAAATGCTTGAAATGATTAGGAGATTACATATACGTCAACAGATTGTCGAAAAACTGAGCAATAAAAAAAAAACTTGTTTCATATTGCCCCATTTTCAATTTTGAACACTTTTGGACATTTTGGACATTTTGGACACCAAAGCTCAAGTGTCCAAAACTGGTTAAAACCACTTTTGGACGGCCATTTTGGACAGTGGTTAATACCAGAGCGAAACCCTGCTTGTAAGACATGGTATTGCAATGTAGAAATGAATAAATTACAGCCACCTTATGCCTAAGGAGTACGACATTTTTTGGACTCTGCTTCCTAATGTAGTCTGCCTTAAACCTGGACCGGTAGCTTTTATTGGTGTCTCTCAACACTACAAGGTTTTGCCTAGATTTTTGTACCACATAAGGCTTTAATGTTAGAAAATGTTGTGGTGCAATTTCAGTTAGGGGCACTGCGAGACAACTGAGTGATGGAAATTCAAAATTCAGGTGGCTAATCATATTTTTTCACATCAATGCTCAGAACAATTACTATTTTTACGAATTCAAGAACAACATTACCTATGTTGTACAAAAATCAAGGCAAACTTTTGTACCAGACTCGTACTAAAGTCTGTAACACTCAAAAAGTCCTATAGAATTTGTGGTTCTTTCTTTCTTTCAACCTTTATTCAAGTGTTAATGGATATCTGTTTACAAAACTGGTTTGAAAACCATGACACAGAGATACAGAATAAAAATATGAAGCACTATAACTATTCTAAAATTAAAATCTCGAACATATGCATTTATTGGTAGTGAGTTTTTGCAAGGCTGTTTGATTTATTTATGACAAGGCAAATGCATAAGAGGAGCACCGATTACATATCGCGGTACTAATTCTGAAATGACATTAGTGCAGTCGACGATTTATTCCGAAACAACTTAAGTGAACTCTATGATTTATTCCGAAATGACATAAGTGCACAACAAAAATTTCTAAAAAAACATACTTGCAATTTCAATATCAAGCTAATTATTTAAGTAGGTATCGTAGCCAGGCATGATGCAATAATAAATGCAAAAATTAGCTTGATATCGAAATTGCAAGTATGTTTTTTTTATTAATTTTTGTTGTGCACCTATGTCATTTCGGAATAAATCATAGAGTTGTTTTATAATTTAGATACGGTTTTTCTGTTCTAGGTTTGATGCCCAATTCATATAAAGAACGTCCGGGAATGAATGGGAATGCGCGCTCTAGCGAGTATATTGACAAATAAATAAACCCGCGAACTATAATAATTTAAATTTCTGAAAGCCCACTTCATTAGGGTCAATTTGGTATATCACTCTTAAATTTCAAAAATGGATAAGGGTAGAAGAAGCTTGTTTGAAAGGGAGCTGTTAGCAAAACGAGTGATGGAGTTCTACAACACGACAGCCAACCGAGACTCCAAGGTGACCTGGAACTTTTTTAAGCAGGAAGGAATTCCAAGTTCAAATGTGTATTCCTACATAAAAAAGTTCAAGGATTCCGAAAATGTGCAATTCAAGAAGCCAGCTGGTCGTCCGGCGAAGCTAGCGACCACTCGAGTGAAAAATAGAATTGAAAAAATTTTCAAAACCAAGCCATCAACGTCAGTAGCTGTAGCTGCCAGGAAAGTCAAAATTTCCAAAAGCTACGTGGGGGAAATTAAGGTCCATAAACTAGGAATCAAAGCAAATACCAAAAAACCTGCACCAAATTACAAGCCCGTACAAGAAAGTCGGATCAAGGATTGATGTCAAAAATTGTTGAAGAAAATGCGTGGAAAAGTAGTGATCCTGGATGACGAAACGTATGTTCCGGTTGACCCTTCAAATCTTCCAGGGCGTCATTTTTTTCATAGCTCGGATCCCTCTGAAGTGGCTTATGAAGAAAAAGTACGAAAAAAAGACAAATTTCCAAAGAAATATTGCATTTGGCAATGCATCTCCAGTCACGGACATGTATCAGACCCGGTAGTTCTCGAAGGGAATATCAATCAAGATATTTATCTGAAAAATTGTGTCAAAGCTGGATTGGAAGCATTTATTAATAGGTTTCACAAAAATGATAAAGTTTTGTTTTGGCCTGACCTCGCCACTTGTCACTATGCAAAGAAAGTGACCGAGTACCTCAGAAAGAAAAATATTGATTTCGTACCAAACGATATCAACCCACCTAATGTACCCCAACTCCGCCCAATCGAAAAATTCTATGCACGTTCTAAGTCAGTATACTCCCGGCTTCAAGATGTGCCTGACACCTTTCGAAAATTCAAAGGACGATGGAAGAAAATCACCTCGGAAGTGGCAAAAACTTCGGGAAAAAATTTAATGAAAAATCTTCGCAAGAAAATCGAACTAGTCGCCACCGGGGGGGTGGCGGCCTTAGCTATTAATTAAATTATGTAGGTACGTATTTGATATTATACATATGCAAAAAGTTTAAAATTCCGATAACTCATTGTGATTTTATGACCACATTTTCAGACCATTCCCATTCATTCCCGGACGTTCTTTACTTTAATTTTGTTCTGATATTTTCTAGAAATGTTCACGTTTTCTGCAGCAGCAGAATTTTTTGTAGATGAACGAGTTTTGAAAAAAAATATTGGATTTCTAACTCTAACCGTTCACAGCTTTGTTGGACGACAACCTGGCTTTTTGAAAGTTACATTTTCGGAATCATTGTACTTTGTTATGTAAGAATACACTTGTTTTCGAAATACCTTCTTATTTAAAAAAGTTTCACATAATTTTTTAATCGCTGTTCCCTCAATTTTTATGAAACTCCATATCTCTTTCTGTCAACTTCTTTCAATCAACCGAGTTTTTTTAAGTGTGAACCATGACTGACAATATAATGTTGGAACGCCAATAAATTTCTCTTTCAGATAATGTATCTCAATTTTAAAAATTTTGGCGCCCCGTCTCACAATTCCCGCTAGATGACTCATTTCACTAAATTAGTACAGATAACTTTTGTAGTGAGGGAACCGTTTTTTAGGACACAATGTATGTTCTAGCAACTTTTTTCCTGGTTACCCACATTTTACAATGAATTGGGACGATTTTATATCTTTCAAAGTAACATATGCGCCTGGCTCCCTAATTTGACATACATTTATCTCACTTAACATGAATTCTCAGTACAAACTCTACCTGCCCACGCCATAAATTTCCAATTTGTATTAAATGTTGTTATCCGACTATGACCATATGATTAAATACGAGCAAATACAATGAGCTATTTCACGCTGTATCCGCGTCCATGGAAAATAGGGCATACTGTTAATAAAACAAGACAATAAACCAAACCATAAGTTGACGCAGAAGATGGCGTTGTAGGAAAAGTTGTGGTGTCGGAAATTGGGTCCGAATCCTCCGTAGTGGTCTCGTCGCCAGGAAGGCAATACCTATTTTTTAAACCATCCCCCACACATAGCGCATACCTGCGAATTATTTGATAACAATAAAAATCATTATTCAAATAGGACATTATGAAAGATTTAGTAATCTTGAAAAAAAAACTAATTAAATAGATTAATTGAAGTTAAAAAAACCCACGCCATCAAATGCGGTATCGAGCTTTGTTCCTGCACCCCCGCAAAGTAATGAGCATACGGTCCTTTTGCAAAAATTGGGACGTCCTCTGACGCATGTGCTTCGGAAAATAGCGGGACTGGAACCGGTAGTTCGTAGTTGGGATGAGTTGTGTTATCCAAAAGAACGTTGTGCCTGAGCCCCGTGTCCGGATTTATCCACGCGGGGCCTGGACCATTAGCGTAATTCAGTGTGGAGAAGACAAACCCATCGTCCGCAGGAATAATGGAGTGACGTAGGATGGGATTGCCCCTCACGTTGTAGCCTGAATATCCCATCGTGTGGGAATGATCTGCACTGACGACGATCAGTGTATCTAGATCGTCCGTCATATCATCACCTTTTTTGACGGATTTGTCAAATTCTACAATTTCCCGCATCGCGCGACCTGGTCTATTGGAGTGGTGTGCGCTATCAATCTTGCTGCCTGAAAATAAAAATTACTTTGAAATATAGTGATGGATGATTAGGGAAATCCTGAGAAAAGTGAAAACGCAAAGAAATAACGACGCCCAGACTCGCAATTTTACAAATTACACAAAACTGGGCAATTTGTATAGTGGAAAATTTGATCAATCTTCATCACTCATCTAAGATATTACACATTCAATTGTAATTTTTAAGAACAAAAATGCTTGCTAATTAATGGATTTTGTCTTCTGATTAAAAATCGGACTACTTATCTTAACCCGACCGTGATATACGATTAAAATTATGGATCTATCCAAGTTCAATTTGATTTTAATTTTTTTAAGGATCAAGGGTTAAAAATTTGGAAATAAAAATGTTGATTAATATGCCTAGACTTACCATGGACAAAAAGGAAAAACCCTTTCGGATTTTTGCTTAATATTTTAATTGCAACTTCTACCATTTCCGCCATCGTGGGGTCATTATTTCTCTCCAGTTCGTCACTCCAAGGTAGTTCGGACATAGCAAACGAGCCCAGCAGATGATCAACCTCTGACAGATTTAATTCCAACAGTTCATCTCGTCCTGTAATATATCTCGCCGTCCCTGTTTGCCCTGACTTCATGATGAGCCATTCTTCCGCAATGTTTCTTCCATCTGTCCTCTTGCCAGGTGAATTTGTTTCTTGGTCGATTTTCTCCACTGGCGTTAATCTATGCCGACCACCGCCTAGCAGTACGTTTAGCCTCTGTCCAGCTTCCTTTCTCAATAACTGGATCCCAATATCCGGACAAACTTCAGGATTCATGCCCCATTCTGCAACATCTGCGTCAGTTTCCCAACTTCGTCGCGCAATGCCAGCCCAGTTGGCGGCGCCAGGAATGGCTGTGACACGACCGGATGTGACGACCCCGGTGGATTTCCCTTCCCTCTGAAAGGGTATGACTTTGGTAAACGTTTTAACGACCCATTTATTTGATCTAATTTATTTATTACTTGAGCCCATTCGACTATAGATGTGACATGAAAGTCGGTATTATTTTGGCCTCGACAATCCGCAAATACGACCCCCGGTGTCAACCCTGCCGTGGCAAATCGAGCCTTAATCCCGCATAAGTACGCGGTCGCGGAGCATGAACTGTCTGCCACTTGAGTATCCAAACAGTACGTCTAAAAAAATGGTGGGGTACAATGAGATAGTGAAAAGCTCGGATAGTTATGAGTTATTCAAACCTTTGAGAGTCCAGAGTAAGGAAATGTCTCCATGTGGAGG
Organism: Folsomia candida; assembly: GCF_002217175.1. Classification (NCBI taxonomy): domain Eukaryota; kingdom Metazoa; phylum Arthropoda; class Collembola; order Entomobryomorpha; family Isotomidae; genus Folsomia; species Folsomia candida. Next base: position 2,105,584 of record NW_019091215.1, read on the forward strand.
GACGATTCCTCCCCGAATCTTGCCCCGTCATCTCTCTGTCCCTTAAAAACCCTAGCGGCAGACACTGAAGTTATTCCCATACCATCGCCGATAAAGAAAATCCCATTTTTTGCCACCGCTTCAAGTGGGCCTTGTCGTTCTTTTGATAGGATGGCCTCTTTTGCCAAATTTCGCCAATGTGTGGGAGTTTCCAACCACTCGGAGGGAACTTGGCGTTGAATTGCTTGAACGAATCGTAACGCTTCGAAAGAGTCGGAATGGTCTTCTTAAAATATGAAATTACTGAGATTACAACTAATTACTGTTGAGCACTTGAAATATTTTCAAGGGCACCGTGCTTCGATTCCTCGACTGGACGAATAAAGACAATGAATGAATTTTGAAAGAAAAAATAATTGACTACCTTAATTAATGTTTTAATTAGGTTTAACAAAATAGTGATTAAATAATATTGCAACGTAATTATTATTTAGTATAATTCGATCGTATTTTAATTTTTAAATTACCCTCTTTCCCAACCGCTAAGCAAGGTCCGACCAACAAAACGAAAATTATGGAGTACATGAACAGCTTCACATTTATCCAGCAACCTCTCTAAACGTTGCCTTTAGTCGAGAATGGAAGACTGGCTGTAATTTGAGTCCACCTTGGGTACACATCGATATGTTCAAGTCCAAGGGATTTTGCAATAATTTGAGATAAGTAGTTGAATAGGATTGTGATCGAGAGTGATTTATTAAGAGTGATTGATTAAGTAATTAAATTAACGTGTTTTTAAATGCATACATAGGCGTCAATTTAGTCCAAGTGTATATTTCTGGCTTGCAATCTAAAATTAACAAAATACTTTGTCAATACACTTATCTGTGTTCGTGATATGCTCATACATCCTGATAACAAGTTGGTGACAAAATCACACAAAACATATTAAAGCAGCTTATGTAAATAGCTAACGTTGATTGAATGAGTAGTTTCCATAAATTAAACTGCTTCAATTAAAAAAAATAATATCGACGACAACCACGCCCACTTGACTTGCCGAGAAAAATGATATGCGATTTGAGGTGGTAGCAAAAAATTGTTATAATCGTTGAGAACCACGCCTATTATCGGTGTGGTCGTGATCAACTTGACGTGCTGAGATAAATGATATTACACGGCCTATTTAATTATCTAATTTTTAATCATATAAGACATTTAATCTCATCTACCCGTGCCAATATTCTTACTTCAATTTCAACCAGGTTACAATAGAATGGTCTGTATTTTGTAGTTCTTAAAGCGATTTTTCCGGCTTGCAATATCCAACGTTACTCAGTAACGATCAGTTGAATGGATTGTATCAATTATCTATATTATAATTCCGAATGTGTGTTGGTAACGGAAGTGAAAGCGGAGAAAGTGATTTGCATATGGCGGGAAAATCTATATTATAATTTGGAATGTCCGTGGGTAACTGCAGTTAGCTTGTCCGTGACGGAAGTTGGACGTGTTTGGTGGCGAAGCGTAGTTAGCTCCGCCTGCTCTGCTGGAAGTGCAAACAGAAAGTGATTTACAAACCGTCCATGTCTGGTTAACGGGACTGTACGGTAAGTTGGACAAAAAAAGGGCAGCAACATAGAGATAAATATTACTGTACTACTTTCTGTGCGTGTACAGCACACGGTACAGTAGGTTGTACAAAAAAACTCCAACACTACATAGAAACAATCACTTGACCAGCGTTATCTGGGCTTAATAGCTAGTCTATATTATAATTCAGAATGTGTGTTGGTAACGGAAGTGAAAGTAATCTGTGCGCAACGGAAGTGAAAGTAATCTGTGCGCAACGGAAGTGAAAGCGGAGAAAGTGATTTGCACATGGCGGGAAAATTAAATATAGTTGGAGAAGTTGGTAAGCGTCCGTACATATGTTGGTTATCATATGGCAGAAACATAATTAATGGGACTGGATAGTAATGTGGACAGTAAAAATACAACCCTACATAGAAAAAATAGAGTATTAATATATTGGATTCATTGTTATTTTCCATAGTAAAGTATTGTTCGCAGAGTTCAAATAATAGTTTAAATTAAATCGTGTCCATGGCAACCTACTAAATCCGTATCAATAATCGTAAAAAAAATCGTAGAAATTCACACCAAAATACATCTAAAAAAAAGCTCACCCCTCCGGGGTGTCATAAAATGATCCCTAACCTGACAAAAATTTTTATAAATTGAACACTTCCTCCAGTTCCTTCCCTGGGGGAAGTGTTCCAAGGATGGCGGCGATATTCCCTCGCTGTACTGCGACGCTGATCCGTTGAATGAGGAAGGACTTGGCCCGTCCTTCCCCAGTAGTTGAGGCGATCCTCTCGCCGATGGCTTCGACGAGGTGGAGCCCCTCCTTGGCCCACACCCCGGTGGTCTCCATGGCGACGGGGACGAAGAGAAAGCGGTCCTGGAGGAAGGCGTACTTCCGAATCTTGGCGTTGTGGGCCGTCTCGGCGGCGGATCCCGGCCGAATACTTGTTGCTGGGAGGTAGGAGGGGGCAAACGTTTCAGCGCACGTAAAGTCCCAGACCAGGGATCTTCCACGTGACCAGGGGACCATGGTCAATCCGTCCGGCTTCTTGCCGTCGGCTCTTGCGCAGCCGGGCGGCTCCTTGATGCAAGGGACTTCGGCCGATCTGAGGTAGGTGGGTTCCGAGTTGAGGGGATGGCAGAGTATTGAGCCACGCCCCCGTGTGCGGTTGAATGGCGGCGAGTAGGCGGGCCTTGTCCTCGGGCTCCGTCGCTCGTTCCCGCAGTTTTTGGATGGTAAGGAGTTGAAGGGGGCATTCCCACGCAGATTGGGACCCCAGCAGAGTTTCGGAGGGTTTCTCAGCCCCGTCCGCCAAAGTAGCCCATTCCCGCTCCGCATCCTCCAAGGTAATGTCGGCGGTGATGACATCTTCCGGAATGAGGGATGACACTAGTTGTGAGGTGCTGTGGCACGACGCGATAAAACAAGGCATCGCCGTGTCCACAGCATGTCTCACTCCTAGGCTTCCCATCTTCACCGGAAGTGAGGACTGGATCCATGCATCGGGGGAAAGGTGGCAATTGAGAGTTGATTCGAGGGCGCTCTTGAGGATGTCGTCGTACTCCTGGAGGAGGTCCTTCTTCGTCCAGGATGGGGCGCAACGCAGAAAATATATGAGTCGGGGGGTGGATATGGATGCAGGAGGTAAAACGCGGAGTGGGAGGTTAGGTCGCGTAGGCGGGAGGACATGGTGGCGAGGTCCTCCGTCTTCTTCCCCAACACTGTCACGATTGCTTCGTCAGTGAGGGGGCTCCCCAGAAGTGTTGCAGTCTCGGGGAGGATTGCCTGAATGCCGGGTGCGGCTCTCTCGAAGGCCGCCCAGAGTTCTGCCCCTTCCAATGGTGACGCCCCCATGAACCCAACTTCACATTTTGCGGTGTTTAGGTGAAGTCCGACTTCTTCGCCCATCTTCACCACGGTGGCCAATGCCTCCAGGACTTTGGCGGGTCAATCTGCTACCGTGGCGTCGTCCAGGTACCACATGTTGAGCGTGGTTGTAATGGCTTGGAGGATGGGGTGGACCACGAGTGAGAAGAAGGCGGGTCCGAGGGGGTCCCCTTGTTGGCAACCTCGGAGGGAGGGGATGGGGGTCGTCCCATAGAACAGTGTGGATGGGGAGTGGCACTGAGAGATGAAGGGGAAGTACTCAGGGTATTTCTCCTTGATGATGTTGAGGAGGACGTCTCTTCGTATTTCATTGAAGGCGTTCCTGAAATCCATTTTCAGGAACGCCTGGGGGGTCTGGTGGGACGCGTTGAAGAAAATTCGCGCCGCATGCGCCCCCGCTTCTGAACCCCCTTTGACCCCAACGCCCAGTTGATGAGGAGCCAGATATTCCCTGAGGTTGGGGGTGATGCGGTTGGCGACGATCTTCGCCAATAGTCGGCGCCATACGTTGCTCACAGCAACCGGACGAATTCCCCCCGTCTTCTTTAGTAGGGCGGTTAAGGAGGCGCCATAAAATATGGGGCAGATTTCTGTGGGGACTTCCCCCTGAGCATTAGTCCAAGAAGGGCCTTGGTGGCCTTGATTAACTCCCCCCCTTGCCCAAGGGTGGGGGAGAATAAATCTTTCAGTATTTGGGGTCGCATCCCATCCAACCCTCCGGCCTTTCCTGGGGGGAATGAGGCGATTGCGGTGAGGAGTTGGTCGTCTTCAATGGGGGCAGGGGGGTTCACCTTGTTGGGAGGATCCGGAAAATTGGCGGGTTCCGGGTGGGGGGGATGCTTGAGGAGGAGGGCTGACAAGGTCTCTTCATTTTTGGGAGCGATGACGTCGTCAGAAGTGAGGAGGCGGATGGCTCCCTGCACATCCCCATCTGACAGCTTGGCCTCCACTTTCTTCGCTCGTTGTTGCTGTTGTTGTTCCGTGGAGACGGGTGGGCGTGGTACCCTTGGTGCAGGCATGGTCGACTTCCTGGCCGTGGTCCATCTGTGGGCGAGGTCTTTGACCCATTTGGTCAAATTGACCACCTTATCAGTCTTGCGTGGGACCTGGAGGACATGGTAAGGGAAGAGTAGCAGTGCCTCCCATGCCTCCTCTGAATTGGTCGTGGTGACCTCTTGCACCGTCTTAGTGAGGGCCTGCGCCACGGTCAAGCGCGCTCCTTCAGGGACACGACGAAGAGTGGGGACGGAGGTGTGGAGGGCAGCCAGGTCTTCGCGGAATCTTGCCGCATGGTGTTGTTGCTGTTGGGAGTGTTGTTGCTGCTGTAGTGCGTCTTCCACAAACGCGATGCCCCACCATGAGTGTCGCCCTACTTGGCGTTTTGTGATGGCGTCGGGGAAGCACTTCCTAACCTCCTTCCCAATTGAGGCGTCGATAAGGGGCTCCGTCCCCTTCTCCGCGCAGTAGGATGTGTAGCGTTGCATTAGGGTGGCCTTGAGGATGGAGGAGGATGGGTTGTCCGACACCCTGATCCTCTCCAGAAGGCAATTAGTGGCATCCGCCGTGGCGTCAGCCCTAGACGAGGGCGAAACGGACTTTCTTGGGGGGCGAGGGGCCTTAACGGCGAGTCGGGACGGGTCAAGCGTGGATGGACCGGGCTCTTCATCGCCCTGAGGGAGTGATTCTGGGGGGAAGTTGGGTGCGATGGGTGTGGTGGGAGTCTTCGGGGGTCTTCCCCTTTTGCGGGCGGTGGTGGATGTCAGGAGTGACGCGTTGACATCTTCGGCTGGAGGGGGAACCGTGGCACCACCCCCTCCCAACCATGCACTTCCGACGCGACGAAGTTTTCCGAAGAGGGAGGAGTTCAGTTCTTCATGCGGCGGTGAAGTGGGCGAAAGTTCTTCACCGCCGTCCATTGTGGGGAAATCTTCTTAATATTGAAGGGGGGGCTGAAATTTGGGCGACGAGGAGTCCAACGTGGACCCACCCAAACAAAATCCAAACCAAATTAGGCCAGCAATGGAAAAATTAAAATTAAAAAAAAATTATCTCGCCTGATTAAGGCGTATAAAACGCAAGAGAGTGGCCAGCCCCACAACAAGCGGACACTCAAACTCCGCGCCACTCCCGGGGGCGCAGGGACCACTCCCCTTCACGATCAGGTCGTGGGAAATCCTCCCAGAAGTCTTCCCCGGTCAACCGCTCGCCAAATAACGGCCCCTGACAACGGGTCCCGTTGCTATGGATTTGCCGGGGTGAACTGCTACACGTTGGGCGAATGGGCAGACAGAAACGCAGAAAAACACCCTCCCGGGGCAAAACCACCCCCACAAAACACTATAACTACCCGCAGCGGGTCTAGGTGGGGGGGACTTGAAATAGTGGGGGGTCCCTACTGGTCACAATTGTTAAAAACTTTAGTTTTAAAAAATATTAAAAATTGAGAGAAAAGAAGTGACGTGTGCTCGAAGCGAGCGCCCTCTCCATCCTCCTAGTATTAATATCCGTCCATGTATGGTAAACCGGACTGTACAGTAAGTCAGAGCCGTACCGCAAAATTCGTAGGCCTGGTATCCGTCCCGGCCCCGGGCCCTTGCAGTCTAAAGTGCTATGAAAAAATAGCATAGTTGCTGTTTAAACTAATATATACTGCAATTTTAGGTGAATACTACAGGGTGTTGATTTAATGCGGTAAACCGAATTTTCGGCCCGCGCTCGAAACAAATTCAGCTATAATTATTGATTCTGCTAAGTATTTTCTTTGAAATTTTTACCATGGGTGGAGCGAAGATAAGTGCAAATCACTAGAGTCCTAACATTGAGATACAGGTCATGGAAATGGGAAGTTTCAGACTGAAACTTCCCAAAGACTGGGCATAATTAATAATCAAAATGAAATGAACGCAACTATAAATTGCAATCATTTTGCTGTTGGCATGGGGTTAATTTTAATCGTGAAAGCAAAATGACACGGAAAATGTATAAATTGAGTTGATCGTTTGAGTAAAATTAAAATGGCGCTAAAATGACGAGTAGAAATTAGGCCTAATGGACGAATTAAATAAGCCTGATTAACATATGGGAACGAAATTGGCACTGTATTTCGGTATCATTCACAATGAGGATATTTATTATTTTGTAGCACCCTTCGTAAAATATTTTATGAACAAAACATGCGATCAAGGTTCGTAAATATCTTAGGCCTAACAACGCGATTTTCGACGACAAGATCTAATGACGCCTACAAAATCTCTCGACGTTAAGTGACGGTGCAAAGAATACTTCTATGCAGGATCTAAGGGTCAAAGTAAGGATTTGTAATAATAATGATACGAGGAAATAATGACCACTCTCAATAAAAGAATTTAGCAATTTTATTTAGTTAGTTTCGAGGTTTTATTGACTATATTCTTGAACACATGTATGTATGAATATTTTTCAACTAAGATTTTTGTAAAATTTGGTGAACAAAGTAATATATAATTATTTATATATTAGGATTTTATTTAAAGAGTCATGTGAGCCGGATGCAAAACGTTTTGGTGAATGCTAAAATAGGTGCACTGTTTCTTATAAATTACTCAGTCAAAATGAAACATTATTTACATATTATAAATTATTCCAACGGAACCCTTCTACATTTTGCATTTGCGAATACCCATATCATTTCATCAAAGGAAATAGTATCTGTAATCGTGTGCTCAATTGAAAGAATAGATAAACTTGACAACCTCTCTTGGCCCATAGATGAACGGAGATAATTCTTAATAATTTTTAATTTGGAGAATGATCTCTCACCATGTGAAACAGTCACCGGAAGCGTGAGAAAAATTTGAAGGGCGCAGGCCACATTCGGAAAGCATGATTGTAAATCGTGTTCGTAAATGATCTCAAGTACTTCAACTGGGCAGGTGTCATAAATATCTCTTCCATTCGGTAGTAGTGAAGATATCTGATGCTTCACATAATTCATTTCATTGATAAATTTGATTTGGTCGAAGTCCCCTTCATATTTTTCACACAGGTCGTTTATACGTTGTTTAAAGCTGTCATTACTGCCGGCTGCAAGTCCAACTCCCCAAAGGAATCCAAAGTCTTGGTTACAAGACCGCAACTGACCAAATCGGGAACCAATCTCGGAGATTAAATTGTCCATTAATTCGTTAAAAAATTCTAATTTAAATCTTTCGAAGTTGGTAAGTTCCTTGGCGGCATCCTCGGATAATTCTTCTAATCGTTTTCGCTTAATTCCTCTGGTTTTCCGTTTATCCATAAATCCAGTAGTTGTGTCAATGTCATATTGTTTGGCGAGTGTGCATGAGTCGGATAGGCATTCTTCAAACCCACTTAATCGAAATTCCTTCAGCCAAGAGAGAAGAGCTTCTAATTTCTTGGAGGCCAGATCCAAATTGTTTGTTCCTTTTTGTAGAGTGAGGTTGCAAATATTAATATGGTGCAAAATCTGATGCCAAATCTTAAGTGACAATAGAAATCTAAATGTCAACATGATGTTAAGGATTGAATCTGCTCCGGCTACAGAATCAGAGTTAAAGGTATCACTTGTAGTTATCTCAACAAGGGCTTCCACGACATTCCAATACTGGGTCGATAAGGCCTGGACCGATTCAGCCCTGGATGACCATCTGGTTGTGCTATGTCCTTTGAGGTTACAATTCAATTTTGTATTCAGTAACTTCCAGCGTTGGGTTGAGGCGTGGAAAAATATGAAAATGGTTTGAATTTGACCAAGTGACAATTTTGCTTGAAGAACACGTTCGACCGCATTAACTCCTACCAAATTGAGCGAATGCGCTGCACATGGAATAAATTGAGCCTTGGGAGAAATTTTTGAAATCCAACTTTGAACACCTTTGTATGCTCCCGCCATGTTGGCTCCATTATCATACCCTTGTCCTCTGCAATTTTTGATGTCGAGCTTATCTTTCTCCAGCTTTTGCACTACCACGGTTGACAATCCATTTCCGGTCTTTTCCTCCGACGCGATGAAGTCAATGAAGTACTCCTTGACTACGCATTCTTTTTTAGAACACTTCACAATCCTAATTACTTCGGTAATTTGCTCTTGTCGGGATGAATCAGGAGTCGAGTCGATGATAATCGAAAAATATTTAGCATTTCGAATTTCCTCCAGAATAGTCTCGCGAACCCAGTTTCCGCATTGAGTGATGAACTCATTTTGTATTTTTGGGGATAGGTATGAAGTGCTATTCTTCTTAAGCCTTTCCAAATGCATCGTGAGTGGAGGGTAGTAATTACCAAGCAGTTTAATCAATGATAAGAAATTGCCACAATTATGGTCCAAAACATTCGTTGACGATCCTCGCAAGGCCAGATTATTTTTCGCCAGGAAAATAATTGCGCTCAGTATTCCTTTAAGTACTTGCTTCCAAAACGAGATTTCAGATTTCAATTGCTTTTCGGTCATAGCATCTATCAATGTCGAACTCTTCATATTCTTCTGGAACGATTTCCATGACGCTGTTGACGAGAAGTGTTGCTGTGTCCCTTCATGGCTGAGGATGGATCTTCCCTTGTGGTGAAAGTCTGTGTATCCGGTCTTGTTTGACGCTGATAATTGAAAAGGGGACCGGTGCATTGTTTGTGTGCCAAAAATAGAACATGGGAAGCAAAACAGACTATTTTGGCTTCGACTGTAGAGTAACCATTCTCTTCGGTGGTAAATTCCGTTATGACTCATTTGAAAATAACGGGCATCGAAAGATTCACCATCCCTCTTCGGATATAAATCATTTATTACGGCGACTGGTCCTTTCGTAACCAAATACCGGCGAGAAGCAGAATTTATTGGCGTAGGCCATAAAGCTGGGTCGTCAAGAATTATATCCTGATCTAAATTAGTAATGGTTTGGAATTAAGGGTCAGCAGATGTTTAATAATGACTAAAAAAACAATAAAATTAATTAGTTCCCACCAGCTGTTTGTGCATCGGCGTGGAAATTTCCGTCCTCTGCTTTAGGGTTGACTTGATTGGAGTCATTTTCCGGGATTGTTGGGCCGCCAGATTCCAATTGAGTGCTCACTTTAAAAATAATAGAAACAAAATTATTTTCAAATAATGCAAGTCGATCCTGAGGCACAAATTATATAATTATACCTTCGGAATGTTGTGTGAAGTTAACTACTTCGTGATTTTCCGCACGGATTTCGTAACCATCGGAAGTATTATAAATTGGGACGAATGTGCTCGTGCTAGGTTGATCTACATAACACAATTATTATGAAGCATTATTTTTCGAGCTACATAGATGCACTCATTAATTTATGGATTACATATGTAAATATATTGTGTTAAGGATTACTTAGATCCAATTTTTGTCGTTGAAATTGGGAATTATCATCCGTTCGAATTCCGCGTTCATCTACAGCTTCCAATCCTGTGTCACCAGCATTCTATGTAAATAAAATGAGTTTGCATCAATCATGTGAATTAATAATCACAGCTGATCGTGAATAATTTTGTTACGAAATAAGACCCTTGCCTTGAAATTTTTGAAAAATTTTGCAGACTTTTCCGCCAGTTTCGCTGAATCTTCATCTTCTTTTAACTTCTTCTTACGCTTATCGTTGCCGCATAGGTGCTTATAAGCACCGGGTGTTTTATCACTCATCGCAAACAATTGGGATTACTTGTTATTCTTTGCGATTACCAAGTATGGATAGATGGGAAATAAATGCCACCATTGTTTAAATAATGAGTTCGCGTAAAATGCTAGGGGTACCCAGATACACTGATTTGTGGCTAAGACAGAGAATTCTATATTATAGGATTCCAAAAATAAAAATACGTAATACATCAATAGAATCCGGATATATTTTTAAGAAAATTGCTGATATAAGAATTTAATATTTTAGAAAAAGTCCTAAAATAACTACGGCTATATCTACGAAAAACTAAAATACAAATTTTCGCACAATTAGCATTTTCAATTAAATTCCCTGGATTTTTCATGGCAAATTTTTCAACAAAAAAATTGTATAACATTTCGTTTAAATTCACATTCACAAAATATTTCACTTTGTGAAAAAATATATTGAAGAAGCAAATATTTTCCAAATACATGATATACGATATATTTATTAATGTCTGGTCATCTAGAAATATGAAAACATTTAAAAATGCATATTTTGAAATTGTTGTGGCCTATAAGAGTTAGAACACAGACTCTAAATTTGTATGTTATATATAATAAAAAGTACACACATGTTTGATCTCGACGGTAATCAAGAAAGTAAGTACACATTTATACGTAGACCTAAAACACAGAAAAATCTAAAAAATACAACACATACACTAAATTATGAAAATTAGTTTTTTAACTCTACTATAGTCGTATTATAAAAATTATAAAGATTATTTTTAACAAACTTTTAAAATGTCTTTAAACTTATTTGAAGAATTTAAAATTCTACCGTGGTCAGGTCAATTATATCTAGTGTATAGCTCTCGATCCGGCCCGGGCCCCTGCGGGCCCCGGGCCTGGTATTCCATACCACTATATACCACGGTTGTTACGGTACTGCAGTAAGTTGTACAGAACAGTACAGTTGTACAGTGTTTTTTTTTGTCAAAAATGTCAAAAATGCCAAAAAATATGCATGTCATATGTATATGCATGTATATATGCATGTCAAAAATATTAATCGCATAAACTGTTTGAAAATTTAATAAACATAAAATTCTATATAATATTTTATACAATTTAATACAATTCTGTATAATGTGCAAAGTTCTATGTAATATATTAATGTGGTTATATACACTGCAAATAAACTGGTGTCAATTCCGCGCGGTGTAGTCACATATAGACACCACGCGGTGTTAATTGCCCGTATTAACACCGCGTGGTGTCTATATGTGACTACACCGCGCGGAATTGACACCAGTTTATTTGCAGTGTAATTTTTCGTGCGTTTGTGTTAGTAATTAAATTGGTACTACATAGTTGAGTTCACGTTTATGTTGTAATGGTTTGATTTATTTAGGACTTTGTTTATTTCTCATGTGCATTCATTTATTTATAGCATACCATAAATAACCTTAGCAATTGCCAAATTTATCCAAAATAAAGTCACTCACAAATTACTATATGCTCCATTAATGAATAATAATTGTGTAACAAAAAATATTATTATTATTTTGCGGGATTATTTTGCGTACTGACAAAGAAAGGTAAAACCCTGGAGTTTTTTGCCTAAGCGTTGATTAGATAAATACGTACATAGATAATTTCAATACAACGAATACGTCAACGCACTCCAGTAAATTATCCCAGTGATATATGGATTTGCCATAACTGATCGATGATGACAAGTTCCAATTCACCTTACCACTAATTACCAGATTAAAATAGTTACATAATCACAATATTACTTAATTGTACACGGCACAATCCTGGAAACGCGTATATGAACAAATACTCTAATTTTAATATTGGGTTATTTTCCCTGAACTGATCCCTTATCTACATTTGTTAGATTAGAAAATCCGCAATATGATCTTGCCAAATCCCACATCGAGATTAACCCAGTTTCAAGTGGAGAGGCTCATCAGCTTTTTAGTTCCAGTCAAGGCTTATGGAACAGTCATATCTGAATCTGTCTGTCTGTGTTCGGGCGATGACTTTAGAACGCATTGACCGATCGACTTGAAATTTTTACGACATGTATATTGGACAAAGTTAGGAATCAGGTTCGAAGATGAGCGAAAATCGGTCCACTGTTTGGCCGGTAGGTTGTTGGGGTCAAATACATTAAAATTTCAAAATAGTCATAAAGAGCTGAAATTTGGTAAATAGGTTGCTAATTGGTCGTAATGAATAAATATGAAGTAAAATTGGAAAACAAATTAATCTGAACGGACCTTATGGGGTGACCCATACCGATTTTGGACATCGTTCGATCAAGCTAAAATTTGGCATACAGGTTATTAATAGTATCTAGTGAAAGTATATGAACTGAAATTCTAAAAAAATCATCGGGCCCTATATGGTCAACCACACTTTTGAATAACCACTCCCCACACCGTGAGTGAGCTTAGTCTGGTTTGGTGGGTATTGCAAGGTCCAAGGGTGACTTCTACCTTGCCAGGTAGCAGTGCCAATAATATGTGCGACAACTAGTGATCTCTGATCAAGTTTATTTTATTCATATCTAATATTTTGAGAAAGGCTGCACCTCTAAACTCAAGACCTCGGTCCGTTTGAAGATATTTACATTTACGACCACTGGTGTCTAAAATATCTTGAAATGCTTTTGCTACGACGGAGCAGGTTTTATTTGACAACGGTCTAACAAATGCATAACGGCTTAATACGTCGATTACGGTTAGTAAGAATTTTATACCCTTATTTTTTCTGCTAAATTTCGTAACAGTAATCAAATCACCTTGCCATAAATAGTCAATTGACGGTACAACAATCTTGCGTCTTGGAAATTTGTGACGAACGTACTTATTCCTTGTATATGTTTGGTGGCCTTGCAAAAACTCTTTCGCCTTCTGCAATGAAATATGAGCAACTTTAGAGAGTCGTTCCGGACCACCGAAACTTCCGGGGTTCGCAGGATCGAAATAAATTTCATTTAACTTTTCGAAAGACATTGTTAGTGAACTTTTAGCCTACTAAATATTTTCGTGCCATGTTTACTGGTTTGAGTACACACACCGTTTAAGTCAATCCCACGTTTCATGCACTCTTTCTGACAAACTTGCTCACAATTAGAAAATGAAGGGAATTTAAAGTTTATCGCCACAAATTGCTTTACAAGGTTATCATTACTGGTGAGTTGTGTTTCTGAAAATTCATTTATCGTAGCTGTATGCCATAGATCTTTTAATTAAGAAATTTAAGCAATAATCACCACATGCATCGCTAAAATTCGACTGATATTGGATTTGAGAATACTTTATACTTTTACCATGTTCACGACAGAACGACAACATACGTTTGGGGTACATATTTATTGGCAATGCAAAGCTATCGAAATATTCAACAAGGTCGGTACCTTTACTTTTCCTGAAGCAAACCCAGTGCATTCCAGGTTCGGTGGATGTTTGATTATTACAGATAACTGAGAAAGAGTCTTCTTTGATTAATTTTAACTGATCTATTGCACACACAGCCGTAAAACCCTCGATGGAACAAAGCAGGGCATATCTTAGTTGATATGAATCCATTACTGGACGCTGATTTGTCGAAACTTATCTATTTCGAGAACACGTTGATGCTCAGAGTATACTAAGCAATTAACTGCTTCTGGAACTGCTGAGGCGAATTTTATTTCTACTCGTACTGACCCAGTTTTTTCTAAATGTAACGTCGAATCCGCACTATGGTTTATCTCGAAAGCAAAAAATGTAAACATTTCAGCAAACTTCTTCCGGTCAAATGTTAATCCTTGATCTTGTCCGGCAATTCCAAGCGAACAAAATAGCATATAATACGGTAGTAAATACGCATTATTATCGAAATCGAGATTTAAACCTCTAATTGGGATTGGTACATTATTTACCGACAAGGAAATAAAATTAATTTTATAATTCTTAAACACAAAAGGATTAATTTTATAATCGCCAATAAAACCCGAACTAGGGACGAGACACAATATAATTCTGGACGGAACAGTGCTCATGAAAACATTTTCTTCAATGAAGGATTGACTCGATTTCGGAATTGAAAAGAATTTTACATCAGATTTTTTAAAAGGATATCTGGCACTGTGGCCACTATCTAAGAGTTTTTGATGAGAGAGGACGATACTAGGATAAAGGACATGTTTTCTCACAAATAAACTTGCATCCAAAAATTTTATCTTTGGGTTCAGATCAGGATCCCCACTTTTTGGTCCTGGGTAAAGTAATGAGAACAGTTCTGTGGCCCGTGTTAAGCTAATGTTTACAGTGGTGTCATTTAATATATAACGTTGTTGATAGGACAAATCAAATTTTAATTTATCAATTAGCTCGAGAGGGCTCGAGGATGCGATATATTTTTTTCTTCCCTCATATCCAGTGTTTGCTTTATCCAGTTTTCCTTCCTCGGTATCTAAGATAAATAGGGGACAAGTTCCCTGAGAATTAATGTAGTCCCTTCCAAACGTCAATAGAGTTTCCATATATGCCTTGTACATGTAACAATTATTACTCGTAGACACCAATTGTTGATTGATACTAACATCACAATTCGTAAAGAGTGAATGCATGAACAAATTTGCTGTACTAACGTCAGCATCGGCAGGTAGATCTTTTCCGTCCCCGCAGATTATTTTTACACGGAAATAGCAAAAATGATCGAATAAATCTAAGTACTGTGAAGAATTTCCTACAATTCTGAATTCTATCTTAGCGTCGCTATCCTGAATATTAACCACTGGTTTATATTCGGCGAAAAAGCTCGATTCGAAGGTGGTATCGGTCGCAGGCAAACTGAAAAGATCGGCTTGCCCGCGAATTGATGGACTTATTTATTAATCATCGCCATTATCCAAAAATATCACTTCTGCTTCTTGGCTTGGCTCTATTTGATGTCTTAGTTTTAGATATTTTCTTGATTTTATTATTTCTTTTCTTATTATAACCCTTGGTTTGTTTCGATCTAACAACCGAGCAATGTTTCTTTGCCGGCGACCTAAGCGGTAATGAACTTATGGAACTAGATTTTACTCGCTTTGTTCTTACCATGTTGCCTCCCGCTTGACGACCAGCTATATGATTACCAACGTTATTTAACAAACTCGTTGCGTTTGATTTAATTGAGCTCTTTAGAGGTACACCGCTCGTCACATCAGAAATAGTGTTAATAAGAGCATTTTTAGCATGCGGAAGAATATATTTATTTAAAAGAGGCAGCGCATATCGACCTATATATCCTAATATACCTCCTAAACCACCACCCTTCTGTCGATAGCCGTTAAATACCGGGATTCCATTTCCAATTTGTTCGTGTAGAGCCTTATGATATTCGGAATGATCAAATATGTGCAGACGTTTCATTTTGCGCCTTAGTTAGTACACTACAATTATGATCTTTTCATAAGCGACGATTCGACACAATATATCTGTAAGCTACGAGCAACGATATAAATATGAGGACATATCCTCAAAATGTCTTCATTAATAGTTTAAAGTTTTATGGAACTCTGAACTCTCGACAAAATGTCCTTCTATTTATTCCTACCCTCAAACGTTAGCCCTCTTTACTTTCCAGATAACAGAATTTCTTCCTTTAAGGTAAAATTACCGAAACGTTTTCAATTTTTACCTGACGAATACGAAGTTGCTCTAACAGAATTAACATATAATCACTCAATGAAAACGTTTTTGCGAGATAGCGATAGACTAATTCGTTTTCGTACCCTTGTTAGCGAGCGTGAAATTTTTACTGGGGTTTTAGAACCGCACTGGCGAGATACCTATGTATTACCGAATCTAAATTATTCATCCATAGTTACATTATGTACAGAATTAAATAAAGCACTTCAAGTCGAAAGCGGGAAGCAGATTACCACTTTCAACTACGATTCTGAGGTAAATCGTGTATCGGTAAACGCTGAACACAGTGAAATTCAACTATCGTCCTTATTGTCAAATTGTCTGGGTTTTCCCGATATAATAAAATTTACTGGAAAAAATACTGCTACAAATCCACCTGATTGTTTCGGGAGTATGTACCATATGTTCGTCTATTGTGATTTTGTACAACCTCAAATTGTTGGTGACAGTCTAGTTCCTCTATTACGAATCGTGGATATCACAGGTAGTGAGGGTCAAACCGTAACGCAAACGTTTCGTCCATATTATTTACCAATCAGTAAGTTGGAATTCGACACCATCGAAATATTGCTATGCAATGAATATGGAGAAGAAATCCATTTCACCAAAGGAATCTCAGTCGTGACAGTTCATTTCAGAAAAAGATCCTTTAAGCATAACAATGGAAATTGACCACGGTAATACATTTCAGTTGTTACATCCTTTTTCTATGAGTATTTCGGGAATTACGCAATCAGGCAAGACACAATTTTTAAAATCCTTGTTGCTAAATTCAAATAAGATTGTAACTCCAGCACCAGATACGGTTGTAATATGCTTCACAGAGGAACAAGAAGCGTATAGAGAATTAGTGTCAAAATTACCTCATGTCGAACTAATCAAAGGCTTGGAATTCCATCTGGAGGAATTTAATCCGGATATCAATAATATTATTGTAATTGACGATCAAATGAATGACGCTGTTCAAAGCGAAAAAATTCATCAACTACTTACAAAGGGGTCACATCACAAATCAGTCTCTGTAATAATTTTAACCCAAAATTTATTCCCGCAAGGTAAACACGGTAAAACCATGAGATTAAATACCCATTACACAGTAATTATGAAGTCGCCTACGTTTGCTTCACAAATTAATTACTTAAGCAGACAAGTTTTCCCGAACAAATCACGCTTCCTTCCCGACGCTTAGAAAAAGGATACAGAAAATCCTTACTCCTATTTAGTGTTAAATTTGCACCCACGTTCTGACGATCAGTACAGAGTAATACAAGGTATTTTAGGTGAAACGGATAAATTTGTTTATCTACCAAAATGAAATATATTATTGAAATTGAGGGCTTTCAGTTGCACAGTGCATTTATTATAAAAGAATTGTCAATCGTCGCCTCTGATCTCGAAAATCATTTTTTTGTCAAGTCACCGTATAGTTTCGATAGATTGCACATGAACGATAGAAGAATTGTACGGTATTGCGAAAATCGTTTGCATAAAATTTATTGGTCATCTGGAAACGACAAATTTATTACCGTACGAGATTATTTACAAGAACTTTTGAATAGAGACGTAGATAATATTGTATATACTAAGGGAATGGCAAAAGTTAACGTTTTACGAAACTTGTTTAAACTAAATTGCAAACTTATTGACATTAATACTATGGATGATAACATTAATCAATTATGGGATCAGCTAAGATGTGAATATAACGACTTGCAAGAAATGACAGAGCAACAGTGCCCGTTACGATTAGGCAAATGGCATAAAGCAAATCCCCATTGTAGCCATTTCAAGGCGGCTGTAATTTCGTTTTATTTCGAAAAACTGCAACATCAGGATGAGCAAATGCTTACAGAGGAATCAAGGTTTTCTGAAGACGTTACACAAATCCAACGACCAGACCAGGAAGAAACTCATTGAAGCGGCAACTCCCGACCAAATTAGAGCTCTCACAGAGATTGCTATGAATATTGTATGTGGAAATTTTCCGGTAGCAGAACAGAAATTAAAAAAGTTATCATTGCACAAAGACTCAATAAGAAAATTGTCAAAACGAACTTTATCACACAAGAAGAAAAAGCACTTATTATTGCAAAAGGGTGGTTTTCTACCTTTTCTGATTTCACCAGTTTTATCAGCATTAGGTGCAATTGCAGGTAGAGCCATTGGCTCACAATTGGGGTTATAAAATGGCACAAAGAATGCGACTGGTTGAAGAGGACGAATACAAGCGTTTGCTAAAGAGACATACCCCTCTATCTCAAGTCAAAGAGCATTTCTTTCGTGATGCAAGTGGTCGAGCCGATCAAGTACTTGATAATTCTGAAATCCCTGATGACATAAAAATTCAACTTTATGGTTCCATCATGAAAAGTGTAAAGCAACAATTGAATCAAATACTAGCTGATCCTATAAAGGTCAAACTTAGCCTAGACAAACCAGATGCAGCGATTAATGCCGATAGTAGTGCAGACTTTAGCTCCCTAGATCATTTTTCATCTGCTATATCGTCACCAAACTCAACCTTAAACCAGAGTTTCGCGTCGTCGAAAGGTTCAGCGACGGCGTGGGATCCAGATACACTTAATGAAGTTCCTCAAAGTTCTCCTTTAAATTTGGACGATATTATCTTACTCAGAAATGAGCCCGCAAACGTCAAAGCTACGAAGCTTATTCCTCTCATGACCATGCTGAAATCAAGGCCCGATCTTATCAAATGGGACACAAATGGAAGGGTAACTTTTTTTGGAACAGAATTTGCCCCGGAAACCAACATAATTGATTTGGTAAATTACGTAACACGAGAATTGAAGTGTAGTCATAATCCTGCAGGTATTAATCGTATGTTAACAGTTTGTAAGATGGTAAACGTTCCAACGACAATGTTGTCCAAGGATTTTAAGCAAGACTTAATGGGTCCACTGGAAGGAATCAGAATTCGTTCTAATCAAACCGATAGCGCTTCTAGGATGGGAGGCTTTAAAAAATGGAAACCTATATCAAGTAAAGACAACTTAAATTCTAACTCAGACTCAGCTCGTTCATCGAGGGATACACATGGACCTACGCCGATGCGTAATGTAGATTCGGGTGCTAAAAGAAAACGACGCCGAAATCAAAATGCAAGCACAAGTTTCGGAACACCTAACTTATAAACCTTTCAACATGTTTAATAAGGACATGAGCACTTTCCAAAAACGGCTTCAATCGTACAAAGGATGGCCGACCAATAAGGCGCAAACACCCCATACGCTGGCCGAATGTGGATTTTATTATTCCGGCGAATCAGATAAAGTTATTTGTTATTTCTGTGGGGTCGGCGCGCACAATTGGTTGCCAGAAGATAATCCTTGGATTGAACACGCTCTTTTTTCGAATAAGTGTACATATTTATTGGTTAACAAAGCCAAAGCCAATCAGAAGGTAATTTTATCAAAAAAAATTTCAAGTCAAATTTGTATTAGTAATATTAGAATTACAAGCTTTGTTTTATTTCTATAGAAAAATTTTTCTGTTGATACCGCCTCTGAAGAACCTCATTCTGAAAATGGTAAAAATTTTGTTAGTTTCGCTACAGAAAAAATCAGACGATGCAAAATATTATAATGATTACCTTTCAGCTGCAGCTGCTGGAACTCCAATTCTGGCTACCGTAATGGTTGATCCTATCTGCAAAATTTGTGATGCATCTGAAGCGAGATTCGTGGTTCTGCCTTGTGCCCATTTAAGTATGTGTTTAGACTGCGTGTGTACACAAGATTATTGTCCACTTTGTCGCAAAAGGATCAAATTTCTTTTGAAAATATTTATTGCATAGACTCGACTTACATGTTTGTACAAATATAAAACTAATATATTTAAAATGAAATATAACCATTTTCGTTTACTTCATGCAATTTACAACTCTTAATTTTATTATTTCACATATACACTTAACATAAATTCTAACCGATGTAAACGGTTTACGCACCGATGCGACAATCATGATGGGCTATGGTATTAATCCCATCAGCTAAAATGTATCTCTTTGAATCAAAGCAATGGAGTGCAACTTTCGAAAAGTTTCCAGAATAGAGTTTGTGATGCCGTGAACGAATCAGATTCATCCTGCATACCAATTTCTTTTGTTTGAATAGCACTGATTTAAATCGTTTATGATTAATGTACTTATCAACTATTTGTTTCTTGACACCTTTCATTGCTTTCTTTCTTATACCTTTTCCAAGAAAGGAATACATCTTCGGCGCAACACCTACGAAACTCTCTAGAACATTTCCTTTTGCTTCATCTGTCATCTTCCCTATAACTTTCTAGTTGACGTTCGAATAAAGAAAGTGTGATTGGTCATAATTACTAAAATCAAACTCGTCAGCGTGCTCAGCCAAGTCCTCGTACAAATCTTCAGTGGTTATTGAATATGCTAATGAATCAGTATCTGTAAACAAGAATTTCGCTCTTTCCCCGAACCACTCGCCAATTTTATCATAGTGCCACTCATACATAAAGAGTTTACTTAAGTCGAGTACTGTGAAGGCAATATACAACGGCTTATTTAATTTCACCACTGCGCGGTCAAGAAAAGTTATGACGAGGTCAGGACTTAAAATTTGATAATTTTTGAAATTCGAATGTCTAGTCAACATCTGCTCTAGGTTACTCACAATTCTAACATCTTCTCGATTTCGTACTTGTTCTGCGGATTTCCCGAAAATGCTATTTACAATAAATTTGAACAGATTTTGTTCAAAAATGGTTCGTGCTTGTTGACGCAAAGAACCGTTAAATAAGACATAATTTTTCAACCATGCAGATTGACTGAACTTAATTACACTGTGTACTTTTTCTAAAGTCATTCCTTTCTTTAAATAATATTTTAAATTCCTATAATGAACAGCGTACCTTTTACGAGGGCCCAAATGCGGTACGAGCTTAGGTTGCTTCTCAGAATAAGTCATATTATAATGCGAAATAAGGTCTGTCTGATACGAAGAAAGTAGCTTACTGTTTACACAAATTTTCTCGGGGGCAAGCGGGTACTCTGAGTGTTTGGGGTGCAATGCCGACCCGTACCCTAGGTCCACCACTAAAATTCGCCCGATATTATCTTCATCGCCCCATTTTAAAATTTCTTCCGTTGTCAAATTCTGAAAGAACTCTGCGTCTTCCCATTCAAAATCTCCTGTGGGCAAATGCTGAAGAAGAGCTTCCCCGTACAAATTGTTCTTGTCAATGTAAAAAAGATAATTGTCTCCATCTTTTATTTTTCCGCTTTTTCGTATATACTTATTCCTCGCCGAAGCATATCGCGTCGAAATCATTGAAACACCACCGCGGAGTCCTAATTCTATAGTATTATACATGGCAGAATCGATAAACAAATCTAAAACCTGTTTCGTATTTAATAATGCAGCATCCCATGAATACCCTGCTAGCGAATAATAGTGAACAGGATCTAGTTTATAATGTGTCAAGGCAACCTCACGAAATTTCTCGAAAACACAAGCCAACAACAAAGTATCGGTCATTAAATAGAGATCATGATAATCCCCTAAATCCGAGCAATATGATTTGAAAATATGTTTACCGTACTTGTAATCAACATCTGAAACGCCCGAACTTGCCAATGAATTGTAAAAGTCGGATTTTTTGGGAAACTTTTTTTGATCAAACTTTTTCCACTTATCCATATATTCATACATATAAATTCCTTTTCTGGACATCTCTTTAGCCGCACCCTGTCCGAAAATCTGTATTAATGGTTTGAAGTCTTGCTCAAAATTATTTCCCAACAACAAGTCATTCGTCAGAGTATCCAGCGAGGCTGTGAGGAAGAGAAACGAATCCAGAAAAACGTAATTCTCACAGAGCAACGCCATATACTTTTCAGAATTAGACGGAATCACTTTCACTTCTTTCGCAGACAGTTTTCTGACGTAACTAAGCAGTAAGTGCGAATCATAGCTCCTAAAATTGTGCATTAAAACCGGTATTCTATCTTTTTGACGGTATTTGGCATTACATTGACGATGCGCTGCCCCCCTAAAGCGTCCAGTTTCATGTGAATGGTCCCTTACTTTATCCTCCTGGAGAACATTTTCACAAATGTGACAAATACTCTCTTCATACAATGTTTGCTCTTCTAATGTAAGATTTCTCATGGGCACCTTGTTTAAATTCAAACTATTTAGTTGATCGCAAATTTCATAAAGCTCTTTTACGAATATTTCCATGCAATCCTTTCCACGATATAACGATTTGTAAATCACTTCATCGTTTGAGACAACTACAAAACAATAACCGCTCGGAACATGTTTAGCGTACTGCCGTATTTTTCCTCTTCTTCGCTTTACTTTCATACAGAGAGCCTCAAAATCCGAATAAATGACAAACCTAGATTTTAACTTATTTTCAAACTTTTTAAATCGACAAACAGGCTCCTCGCGTAAATCATAGGGATCTGGCATGCAAACGCGTTGCTTCTTGAAACAAAAACAAAGTTCTTCGTGTTTATTTAAGCGAGCTTGACTTGGAAATAGAGCAAGGCAATTATAACACAGTAATCGCTTATGATGATTTTTAGAACCGTAAAGTTTTTCAATTCCATTTATGTACATAAAATGTCCTGGATTATTTGCACAGGTTTGAACGTAAAGTAGGTTAACAATTTTCCGTTTTTTATCTCGGATGTGCATACTTTGGTATTTAATATTTAGCTTCCCTCGATCATCGAACCCGAATACATTTACAGCGAACATCTTCTCAGCGTTTCGACTTTCAAATGTTTTGATATTCTGCTGTGTTGTAGGAAACTCAATGCATTTCCAATCATAATTATTTACAAATTTTTCGTACTGTCTGATCCTTGCTCTATGAAGTGACTTTATATCGTTAATATGCATGCCAATCAGAAAAGCCCATTGAAAGCATTTGTTTCCCTGCATTTGCGGATGGATAATTGCTTTTTATCACTTCAAAACGTGACCCCAGTATCCAACGCCACAAACATGACAACTATTTTTATGAATTTACACTAACTAATTTCAACTACGAAATCTTGTAACAAATTTCCCATCTTGTAAATGTCTTGATAATGAATAGCAGATAGCATTCGAAATATTGACAAAATAAAGCAAAACTTTTTCTTCGACTTTTCCACTTAACTCCGTGTAATCCAATTATTAAATAATGGGTATTGGATGGAAAGATATCAAACAAAAAATCCAAAGGAGGGGCGGACCTGACCTACTACACACTCTCAAAACTCTGGAGGACACTTCCAAAAAATTCACGCAATGCAAAAATGATGTGATCTTTTTAAGAAAATGCCGAGCTCATAATGTGACCCCAACCTCATTCCGGATCAAGAACAATTGGTCAACTCTCTCGAAAACCGATGGATGGATTCAAAACTTGGAGCAACGAATTCTAAAACAAGCAATCATGGACAAGTACAAGACCATAAATAATTACCAGAAAGCAATCACAGATAAGAAAAATATCCTTAAATCTCAATGTCCCGACTTATACGACACCATTACCCTTTTCACAAATACCCGTATCAATCATCTCCATAATCAGACTAAATCTAGACAAATACGAAAACTCGACAAATTAATTGACACAAAAATTCAAAAAATTGCAAAAAATCTTCCTCATACAACACACACACAACACTCACAAACTACGAACATAAAATCTAGCATTATTAATCTCTCAGAACGCATACTATCCCCACTTGAACAAAAAACACTAGAAATAGGGCTAAACTATGCATTACCAATAAAAAATCATAAACACCAACTTATCGAAACAACATTAGCAATAGAAAATTGGCTCAAAAACACTGACGACGAAAATCTTACGGAACATGACAAAAACATAATTAGATCAGGTGCATCAAGAATTATACATGATCATAAAAAACAAACCAATATAAATACTTCTGATTTTACTTGGGCACTACCTCACATAGAAAAATTACGTACAGACAATAGCATCGTAATATGTCCCGCAGACAAAGGCAATGCGACAGTAATAATGAATAGGAATGAATATGAAACCAAAATGGCACAATTATTAGATGACCCTGCATATAAAATACTACCCAATGACCCAACAAAAGAAATAGAACAATCAATCCAACAAAAACTACATAAGTTGCATAATATGAATAGAATTGACAAACACACATACGATAATCTTGCACCAAAGCATTCTTCCGCTCCTATATTTTATGGTTTACCTAAAATACATAAATCAGGCATTCCAATTAGACCAATCTGCGATTTCCGTCATTCACCTTCCTATAATTTAGCTCACTATCTGAACAAGATTTTGAAAACAATCACAATTAAAAGCAAACACTCCATTCTCAATTCATACAAATTTGAAGAACAGATTAAAACTTTAAAAATTCCACGCGATCAAACCATGATTTCCCTTGATGTAAAATCACTCTTCACAAAGGTTCCAATACAACCAACACTAAATTATATTAAACAACAATTAGACGCTAACAAAGATATATGGAAAACCAAAACTAGTCTCACTTCTACTGAAATCTTAGAATTACTCACACTTTGCATTTCCTCCAATTATTTCCAGTACAAGGGCACATATTACCAACAAACCACAGGCACACCAATGGGTTCCCCAATTTCACCAGTTTTTGCTGAATTTTTCATGCAATATTTAGAACTCACACTAGTGAATAATAACCCACTCATACATTTTCATCGTAGGTTCGTTGACGATACTTGCATCACAAAAAACGAAACAACAAACATTTTAAATCAGTTCAATAATTTCCATCCAGAGATACAATTCACGTTAGAAGAAGAAACTAACAATCAATTACATTTTTTAGACATAACCATAATTAGATACACAGATGGTACTACAAAACACAAAGTTTACAGAAAAAGTACACACACAGGTAGATATTTGCATTACACATCTTACCACCACCAATCTCACAAAATTTCGGTAATTGATTCACTTTTATATAGGGCATTTACCATTTGCAGTCCAGAATTCCTAAGCCAAGAATTACAATTAATAAAATCACAACTCATGCAAAATGGCTACCCTTTGCATCTCATAAATAAACGCATTAAAAAGTTTCAGACAAATCAACCTAAAACATTAGAGACAGGCGCACGTATCATACTACCATATTCTGGCCCCCTCACAACAAAACTTTCACACTTTCTTTGACGCACTCTCTCTTGCACTTTCGGTTATATTCCAGGTAAAAAGGTAGGAAATATGATATGTACACACAAACAGGCAGCACCAACCCCTCAGATAGGTATATATAAAATTCCTTGCTCTTGTAACAAACTATATATAGTTGAAACATGTAGACCACTTTTAGATAGAATAAAAGAACACAAATCAGAAACAGACAAGGTAAACATAACGTATACCAACATTTCTCAAATGACCACCAGAAACAAAAACAAGCATGTCACCGAGCAAAAAATCGTTTCAGCAGTAGCACAACATATCAAAGACAATCCCACTCACACCATCCATTTTCAATCCACTGCACTTATTGAATCAGAACACAGATATTTTTACCGTAAATACAAAGAAGGACTTTACATTAAAAAACTTGACAAAGACAAAATCAACTCTAATGACGGCAAAAACATCAACCCCATTTGGGCAGCTTTACTTCTACCAATCATTCGACATCCAAAATTTATTAACACAAAACCACTCCCACTTTCAAGCGACACACAACAAAACATCAACCCAACTTGATGCCAAATGGGGTCTGGGTGGATTGACTGAGGTTTTCCTTCTTTTCTTTATGGCAAGGTTTTCCCTCGGTCCATCAAGTTGGGTCCCTTTACATTTTTTATCACTTCAAAACGTGACCCCAGTATCCAACGCCACAAACATGACAACTATTTTTATGAATTTACACTAACTAATTTCAACTACGAAATCTTGTAACAAATTTCCCATCTTGTAAATGTCTTGATAATGAATAGCAGATAGCATTCGAAATATTGACAAAATAAAGCAAAACTTTTTCTTCGACTTTTCCACTTAACTCCGTGTAATCCAATTATTAGATAATTGCTTTCTTTCCAGCCAACTCTTCAGGGACCGATACAAAGCAACCACCTCGCAAAATCTCGAACTCGGCAACCCGAATATCGCTTCCTAGAATTTCGCATAAGTTCCATCCCGAACCATATTTCTCGGATATTTCAATTTGGTGTTGAAAATTCGTATCAATCTCGTTTAAAACGTCAGTCAGATAAAATTTGTTCAATACAACTTTCATATTTGAATTTATAAATTGTGTACAATATTCCTCTTCTTCTTTGTCGCAAAACGGGGTGTCTCTAATAAATTTACATGTCAGGGTTATTTGAATTTTTACGGATTTGTAGTCATTTAAGCATTGTTTAATAATGCCATAAATACAACGCTTGTTTTCTGAAAAATATTCCATTAATGTACGATACGGAGCATTTTTCTTGTTATTTCTATGTCGATATGTTCTGACATATCCCTTAAATGCAGCTATCTCTTTAAAAGGGTATGCGTCGTTTTGTCGCTTTCTCGATCCCGTCTGTCGACTGCTTGCTGCCGTCGTAGAAGATTTTATGTGCGTCAAAATATGATTATTTACAGCAAAAATATCGCTGTCCTCATACATGCAATGCGGACATCTATGTGAATTTATATGAATATCGTACGCTTTGTGTTGAGTGAATTCTAAATTACATAACTTGCATACATATAATCTAAAAGGCCTTCTGTGATTCGCAACGTGTTTTTCGAACCGCCTTGCTGAGGCGAATTGAAGTCCACATGGGATGCATCTCGTACAAGATTTCCATGAATTCATCTATAAAAATTATGACACGAAATGAGGATAAGAAAGATTAAATATTGAATAAATCATAAATTCGCAAGGACGCACATTGATATGAGAGAAGTGAAAACGCATAAATTCCTCCGCTTATAAAAGAATCCGCTCGTTCTCCAGTCTGCAGTATTATACAGTATTTAAATTCTACAGTATTTAATTATTAAATTGTCATTATAGATAAATGGTGGTCGTACTCACATAGATTGTTTCATTCCTTCGAGCATCACCAGCCGCGAGTAGTAGTAGCAGCAGCAGCAGCAGCAGCGAGAATACGACAAAATTCCGAGATTTGCGTCTAAATAATAAGAAAGTTTATTATAATTATTATATCATCATCATTTCAATTAAATTAAGTAATTATGTCATCAGCTGACATAATTTACGTATGTGTATCATACTTTTGTGAGTTGATAGCTTAAATTATTTGTGACAATTTGGCGTGTTGATATCGGGTGTATAATCAAATACCAAATGGAATTTAAAAATAATTCGGTTCTCATATTTATACTACTGAAGTGACATCATGACGACTAAAATGTCAAAGATCAAGTACACAGAAGTATTAAAAATAAATAAAAAATAATTTAATAACAATCTACTAAATACCTTTGTTACAAAGAAAATAACTCAAACAAAGAAGATAATACGCATAGTCACAACAAAGTAATTAATTAGATCACTCCATTAACAAGCAAGTATTCACTTGTTATCGTATTATTTTATATTCTTGTTTACTGTCGTCATCATGTTCAATTTTGAGATTAAATCACGATATAAAAGACGACGATCTCCATTTAGTCGTATTAGTCAAAGAAATAATTTCGAGGAGTTAACTTTGAATTGTGAACAAGAAGAAAATTTTTCATCATGCCAAAAAGTAAGTTTTTTTTCTTTCAGAAATTTTATTCAGACATATTCTTAAGCTAATTGCTTCAAAAGCAAAGAAAACAGAAAAAATTATTTGAATCTACAATTTAATTTCTATTTCAGAAAACGATAATCGCAGAAGCCGCAGCGCCACTCGCAGCACGAGCCGCAGTTCCAGCGATAGTAGTTCTTCACGGTCAAGTCATCGCAGTTCGTCGGGCAGCAGCGATGAGGGTAAAGGCCTAGGAGCAAGAAAGCAATTTGGTCGGACGACTCGGAATCGGACCGATCCCCGAGAAGAGACGCCAAGAACAAGACGACCCACAAGGGCAGAAAGAAAGCCGAGAAGAAACATAAGGATAGCGACCGTAAGATTTATCATTTTATTTTACTCATTTATTTTATTTTTTAATTTGTAAATTTACATTACGTTTACGCTCTTATGTACAGGTAGACGAGAAGAAGCTAAGGATGCGGAAAAGAAGCCCATGAAAAAGTCTAACGAAGGACCTAGGCAGGGATCGGGATCTGGAACTAAGCGAAAAGCTGGTAATATTTTTTATTTATTAATTTTAAATATTAACACATTCGAGACGTAGATTAATATTTTATATAATTCGATTATTTAAAAATACTCAATGCAAAACATTAACTAAATTAATTGCTCACTTTCAGGCGACGACGATAAGAAGCCTGCGAAGAGGATCGTGAAGGACCAAGTCAAGTCGGCCGTGAAGGACGCTAAGCGGAAGACATCCAAGAAGGATCCCCAGCCTCACTTCAGCGGCGGAGGAGCAGGTGAACAGCCAGGTACAATTAAGAAAAACTTCTCGTCCTACGAAGAGAAGAAAGATTCGCAAAATTCAATTTGGTGGGAGGGGTTTTTAGGAGGCGAATACTACCTCCGACTCCAAACATGGCATAACAACTCAAAAACATATTTATCTTTACGCAAAAATCAAAATGTGGGCGCAAATATTCTGGTCGACCACATTGGTCATTAGTAAAAGCGGTTAGAAGAAATGCGCAACGACGTTGGTAGCATGCTCCCGGCAAAACCGGACGCTTAGAGCTTTATTTGATGTTAAGCTCACTAAAAGTTTTAAAATTCAAATTTTGGTTACAAATACTAGATTATTAGTTATTGCTCCATAAATCCTCTCAATACTTACCTTCAAATTAGCACCGGATCAATTCTGAAATAAATAAATTCCAATACTTCATTAATTAACTAAAATTGTTGTCTATTAATTTCTCACACAGTTGACGGACTTATCTTTGTTCGTCGTCATAGACGGGCAATGTTTCCGAGGAAGGCTACGCCTGGATCAGCAGCATATGACCTATTTTCTCAAAACTCTGGCGAAATCAGTGGT